>NC_141164.1:75082057-75437057 GCF_053477565.2 Lygodium microphyllum | reverse complement strand
CTAGGAATACCTAAGGTGTACTTCAACAATTGTATGTCTATCAAGTTACAACACACTGATGAATTGGGGCCATGAGTGGTTTTGGACCTCTACTTCAACTCTAAATGGCTAATGTTGAAATGATTTGCCAAACTACATTTATCAAATAGAGCAATACTATACACAAACCTTTAAATGATCCTTAAGCCATCTTGATAATGCCATGAAAGGATATAAATTTGGTTATGTTCACAATGCTATAGATGACACCTACTAGCTTAATGATATAGATGCATGACTAACTAATACACCATATGTACCCATCAAAATGGTGTGCAAAAGATGTAATGATAGCAATACAACGGAAGCTAGAAGGGAAATATTTAAGATGACAATACCACAAATATCAAAAGTATAACTATAAGGAAATGAGTACAATAAAATCATTATAAAATTATATATTATGATAATACTTCTATGGTATAGCATAAACAACATACTTCCTAGTTATGCTTTTGCAAATTTATAAAATTGATGATTTATATATTAATGTACTTTTGTTGGACTCACATCATCTAGGTTCTCTTCTTTTAAAGAGAATAGTTACACTTTGTCCAATTTAAGCACTAAAAGATCTTTGTTAATTGTTTCTTTGCACTAGGCAACTAAACCAATCAAATATTGAATTATCTATTGAATTGGTAAGTTTTTCAACAAATGAATTGGGTGCTCAAGAGAATATAGGCTCAGACCCTTAATGAATGGTTTTGGCATAGTATTCCATGTTAATAAGCCAATTTCCTACCTTTCAAACATGAGGATTGCTTTAAGATTTTGTGTAACAATTAACTAGCATAAGACCACTTAATAGCCTTTGGAATTAAACTAAGTTGACACGTGTGTCGACAAGCTTTAAAAAACCACAAAATATTTTCAACCATATCTAAGAAAAATAAAGCATTATCTATTTAAACAATGCATTACTGAATAATACTTAATGAGATTTTAGAGCTAATCAAATTTGGTTGGAAACTTATTGTAAAACTTGACATGTTGTGTTAATGAAGAGCACATTGCAAAACATAAAATGGAAAGTAAAAATTTAGCTTGATCAAAATCTATGATCTAGTGGTTTTTACATTTTATCTTTTTTTAACACATGTTTTGTATAAGACTTAACTTATAACATCATAAATCCAATAGCAAAAAAACATGAACGTATTATACAAGCAGCATGTCGAAGAGCTAGCCTAAGCCTCTTCGTTATTTTATAATTCTGGGAAAATGTACCATTCCCTTGTTCTTAAAAACATATACACTTTTTCTTTGCTTTTCTTTACTTTCATTCATTAATGATTATGACAAAATGGAGAAAATGTAGATTCTAACCTTGTGAAAGATAATATTTATGGAGATTGTAGTTTCCTTTGCTAAACTAAAGCAAGCATTGATTAGACAAAAGAAAATGAGCATACTTCATTAATTCTAAGTAAAACAATTATTAGTTTGACTATGGAAAATAATAATCACCAATCACTTGTTTTTAATGATAATGTGGATCTAGTGGTTTTTACCTTTTACCTTTTTTTAACATGCATTTTGTTTAAGACTTAACTTATAACATCATAAATGCAACAAAAAAAAAACACGAACACATTATACAAGTAGCATGTCGAAGAGCTAGCATAAGCATCTTCGTTGTCCTATAATTATGGAAAAAGGTGCCATTCCCTTGTCTTTTAAAAGCATATACACTTTCTTTGCTTTTCTTCACTTTCATTCATTATTGATTATGACAAAATGGAAAAAATGTAAACTTTAACCTTGTGAAATATATATATGTATGGAGATTGTGGTTGCCTTTGCTAAACTAAAGCAAGCATTGATTAGAAAAAAGAAAAAGGGCATACTACATAATTCCAAGTAAAACAATTATTGGTTGATGATGGAAAATAACAATCACCAATCATGCATTATTTAATGATAACTAGCTACTTATTTAAAGCTAACCTATTAAGCCCAACATCTAACTATTCTACTTATAATCTAATAAGTTTAATTTCAAATAATTTAAATAAAACTAACTCCTATAAAACCTAACTAACAACTTTATTTAAGACTAACCCCTTAAGCCTAGCACCTAACTAACTTGCTTATTTAAAAGTGACCTACATTATTGACTACCTAAAAGCATAACTACTAGGACAACTAATAAATATAATTGATAATTATAACTATTAAGACCAATGCTACCTATTGAAACTAAACTAATGATCATTTTCTAAATTGAACTAACCCCTTAAGCCGAACACCTATACTAACACCTAACCAACCCCCATATAACCTAAATAGTTTAATTAAACTAACCCTAAGAGCTAGAAGTAGGTACTAATTATTGGCATTCTTACTACATACCTAAACTAAGTGATACATATCCTGCAAGCCAAAATAAGATACTATTTAATAATATTGACTACTAAGAAATTAATATTGCTGAAAGCTAATTATTAGTTAACTAGTTAATAAGGATTAAAACTAATTAATTAAGTAATTAAGTATTAAACTAACTAATTCATTAAGGTAGCTATCAAACTAACTAATTCATTAAAGCTCATGAATTAATTAGAGAGTTAAGCTATAACTAATTCAAACAGGTTAATGAATTAGGTAAGAAATTAAACTAGTTATTAAGAAATAAACTATAAGTAGTTAAATTAACTGGCTAATAATTACCTAATTGATAAAGAACTAAACTATCCAATTGATTATTTAAGTATTAAACTAACTAGTTGATTATCATTAAGGTAAGTAATAAACTAACTAATGCATTAGGCTTGATGAATTAGTTAGTTTAACTTAATTAAGAATTAAACTAAGCATTAAACTAACTAAACTAACAATTTACCTAAGCTAACCTGGCACCACAATGACACCATGAAACGTAGTGAACAACACAGACTACATAGCAACACACAACACATGACAACAATGACTTCTTGGCAACACAAATCCTCATCTCAACTTGTACTATCCCCCACCTGCTTTGCATAGAAACCCCCCCTTTTATCAAATTAATTGAATTTTTTTTAACACCCCCCCTTGTCGACACCACCAGCTGGCGGAGGGAGGGGAAGCTATAGTAATAGTCGATGTGAAGGAGGAAGATGATGACATGGGGGAAGGAGTGAACAATGATGACGAGCGAGGAAGAACGTGACAATGACTATGGGAAAGGAGGACAACGACATCAGGGAGGAGGAAGATGATGACGTGGAGAAGAAGGCGATGATAGCGAGAGGGGAGGCCATGTGGCCTATCACACCCCCCCTAACTCTCCACCAATCTGCCATGCAAACAGCAAGTGGTGGGTGGACACCACCACCACTCCATCTCCTCCCCACACCCCCCCCCCCCCCCAATAATACCCACCCCTTCCACTATAAATCCCCCCCCCCCCCCAATCAAAAAAGGAAGGAAGGATATACTACTTCCTTTCCCCTCCCCCTTGGTGCCCGGGGGGAGAGAGAGAGAGAGAGAGAGAGAGAGAGAGAGAGAGAGAGAGAGAGAGAGAGAGAGAGAGAGAGAGAGAGAGAGAGAGAGAGAGAGAGAGAGAACCCTCTAGAAGTTTCTCCTTCTCTTCCTCTCCTTAGAGGATGACCACATGTGCTATTCTTCTCCCCTTTTTTTCCCTGCAAGATTATCCTCCACCTGAAGCTTAATTCTCTCCCCAATTGGCCCTGTTAATTGAGTAAAAGGTGCTAAAGTCTTGTGGGAATCACATCTAAAGGAGAGGAAGATCGAGAATGGCCCCCAAGTGGGAAATGTCACGCGCGGATGGCAATTCCACAATCCGCAACAAAGCCTCAAGCAAGGACATCACTACCAATCCAACTGCGGTACTGGTCATAAATAATGTACTTTCAAATTAATAGATGTTTGCTTTAGATGCATCAGACCCATGCTATGCCGCATGAGAATAGGTTAGCTGAAATGATAAAGTTCATCCCAAGTATTCGAAAGATGGAGTTTGCAAAGTGCTTGTATCAAGAGAAGTAAAACTGCGACTAGATGCTATATTCATGCATAGCATAAACATCATATAAGGTTTCAAAGTATTGTCAACTCCCCTTTCTTGTAAATAATAGAAATGTCTTTCACCCCACTGAAGGTATGTTGTAGCTTGCACACTTGACGGATTGCATGGTAGGCAATCTAGCCTAAAGAAAATACATTCTCGAAACTCTAAGATCTTTGCCTAAGCTCTTACTAATAGCATGAACTGATAACTCATATTTAATAGATTGGGATCTTAAAGGTGTGCGTAGCTAGTATAAACAACAATCATAAGGGTTAAAAACTAAGATTCCTTGAGATCCTTTCGATAGCTACTATGTTTCATCACTCCAATTCAGGGTTGGGTTATCGATCATCGTAAGTGAACTATAGAACTTACGTCTTGTACAGTGTTTGAAACCTTAATATATGCCTTAGGCGAAGGAAGGGAGTGTTAAGTAAATTTTACATAGAATCGCTCTTTGACCTTAAGAGGGAGAGCGAATATGCAATGGAAATGTTATCGTGTCTATTCTTGCATTGTTTGGGAAAAAAAATACAATTGTTTTTTGTTGGTTGATCAAACATCCTAAATGCTTTTACATTCAAGCGCTTGTTGGTTTATCGTTTGGATGATTATTCTAAGTGCTTGTGATTGATTGTAAATTCATGGCAGGGGTCTATGATGACAATTTGCCATGGGGATAAATGAATGTTTTCTTGGAAGATGATATTAGGCTGATTGCCTTGATTATGCTTGATTATTAACTAGATTAATTAAGGAAATGATATTTTGTGTGAGTGGACCATCTCCAAGGTCACATCGTGCTTCAACCTGAGGGGGCACTGCTCAATTCATGGGCTGAAGGTCGAGTGGTGAAAAGGCCAACCAGGGAAATTGTGTCTCACTCCTACACCGCTTGTGGGTCATGTGGAGCTCTGGACACCCCTTGCCTAGTCCGGAACGAAGTTGAAGACTATCGTGGGCCCAATGAATGTGGTATTGGAAGATCCTATTCTAGATAAATGATGGAATTTGTGGTGCCATGTGATTTGGACCAATTACTTGTACAAGGCAAAAGTGATATATAATTTCTCCTATATGGGCAGGAGACAAAGATTAACTTAAAGGTAAGTTAAGGAGCTTATTTAAACTTGATTGTCAAAAGGACTACTTGAAGTTTTTTCGTGTTTGTGCTATAAGTTAGACGAACAAACCGTGTTTCCCTAAAGGCTTAATTAAAGAAGTTGATTTTAAATGTCACTCATAAATGGGATAGGACCTAATTAAATAACTAAAGAACGCCTATTGAGGGAAGCGGGTGGGCGGATCCCCCGACGCATCTGTCCTAAAGTAGGTGGTCCCAGAGAACTGGGTGGCTTCTCACAAGGTTTTACTAATGTCCCCGACCCTTAGAGATTGTCAGGTTAGAACCTCGATTCATGTTGTTTTAGGGGACCGGATTGGGACTATGCCCCACGAGTAGAGGGGTTGAGCGGCGCATCCCTCTCGTTTCCCATTCTCTTAAGTGCAGCATGGATCCACTTCAACTTAGGTATCCCTACGTGAAGTAGAATGTCCAGGACTCAACGCTAGGATGTTGTCAAGAGACCTTGACCACTAGGGACCCTGACTTCAGGTCGATCCTAGTGAGTTCGTTGGCCACAAACATTCCGTTGCGAGGTGGACTCAAGAAACACTAGGTGACAAACTCCGTAACATTCTATGGGAGTGCCGTGCAGCATCGGTTAGATTCGTCTCTCAATGGACTGCTAAAAACGTGCATGGATAGCCGATAGGCAGATACGTTACAGTTGGTATCAGAGCAAAACATCATAATGAAGTGTGATTGATTAATTGGTTTGTAGACATATCCTAAACAGAATAACCTATGTGGTATGGCTTGATTATCAAGCACCTTCTACACCCACAAAAATTGATATGCAAGAGAAGAAATTCCTTCTTAAGCAAATTAAGGCACCCGAGTTTGGTGGAGAAGGGATAGACATCACAGCAGAGGCAAAAACATGGATTGAGTCGATGAATGATTATTTTTCTAATGCAGAAATTGCTTCTACCAATCAAGCGATGTTAGCCAAACTCAAGTTAGTCGACCATAGTGGAAGCAATGGTGCAAAGATCGAGGTATTTTTGAAGCCACTGTCACTTGGGCTCAGCTGAAAGATGTTGTACACGAACATTACCTTCCGCCAACCTACCAGACTTTGAGAATGAATGAATTCTTCAAGCTTAAGCAATTGAAATTAATATTGAAAGCTTACAACTCAAGTTTTTTAACCCTACTAAAATACACACCACCTATGGATATTGCACAGCAAGTATCCAAGTTTTTCCATGGTTTGAGCACTCCTCTAAACCACCATCTTGAAGCAATGAGTCCAACAGACTTGCAAGATGCATTACTTCGAGCAAAGCCAATCATCCAAGAACTTAAATCGGGCAATTGCGACAAAGATTATTCCCGAGATCAAGACAAGAGAGGCTACACGTACGGAGAGATAGGGCACATCTGTAGGAGATGTCCCCACCGTCGATGCTTCCACTGCAACGAGCTAGGGTATGTCCAAGCAAACTGCCTTGACTTAAGTCCAAAAGAAATTGACCCTCCAAGAAAATTTCGATACATTGCATAGCGGACGCATGGTGGGTCTTAATCCACAGGCCTTAAGCCCCATTAATACTTGTCTTCTCCAATTCTTCCGAGATGAGGACATCTCGAGTTCTCTAAGAGAGAGAGGATATAATATCCCCCGCCTGCTCTGCATAGAAACCCCCCCTCTTTTTATCAAATTAATCAAAAAAATTTAATGCACCATGTCGACGCCACCAACTAGCAGAGGGAGGGGGAGCTGCAGTAACAGTCGACGTAAAGGAGGAAGACGATGACATGGGGTAAGAAGTGAACGATGATGATGAGAAAGAGAATGTGACGACGACTATGGGGAAGGAGGATGACGACGACAACGTCAAGGAGGAAGACGATGACGTGGAGAAGAAGGCGATGATGGCGAGGGGGGAGGCCACATGGCCTTCCACCCCCGCTAACTCTCGACGAATCCACCATGCAAACAGCAAGTAGTGGGTGGACACCACCACCACTCCACCTCCTCCCTACGCCCCCCCCATTGAAAAAGGAAGGATATACTACTTACTTTCCCCTCCCCCTTGCTGCCAAGAGGGAGAGAGAGAGAGGGAGGGAGAGAGGGAGAGAGTATGTGATAAAGAGGGAGAGAGAGAGAGAGAGAGAGAGAGAGAGAGAGAGAAAGAACCCTCTAGAAGGTTCTCCTTCTCTTCCCCTCCTTAGAGGGTAGCCACACGCTCTGTTCTTCTCCCCTTTTTTTTCCCACAAGATTATCCTCCACCCGCAATCACATCTAAAGGAGAGGAAGATCGAGAATGGCCCCCAAGTGGAAAATGTCACGTGCGGATGGCAATTCCACAATTCACAACAAAGCCTCGAGCAAGGGCATCACTACCAATGCAATTGTCGTGCCGATCGTAAGTAATGTATTTTCAAATTAACATTAGACGTGTGCTATGTTGCACGAGAATAGGTTAATTGAAATGATAAAGTTCATCCCAAGTATTCGAAAGATGGAGTTTGCAAAGTGCTTGTATCAAGAGAAATAAAACTGTAACTAGATGATATGCGATAAAATTCATGCATAGCATAAACAACATATAAGGTTTCAAAGTATTGTTGACTCCCCTTTCTTGTAAATAATAGAAATGTCTTTCACCCCACTGAAGGTATGTTGTAGCTTGTACGCTTGACGGATTGCATGGTAGACAATCTAGCCTAAAGAAAATCCATTCTCGAAACTCTAAGATCTTTGCCTAAGCTCTTACTAATAGCATGGACTGATAACTCATGTTTAATAGATTGGGATCTTAAAGATGTGCGTAGCTAGTACAAACAACAATCATAAGGGTTAAAAACTAAGATGCCTTGAGATACTTCCGGTAGCTACTATGTTTCATCACTCCAATTCACGGTTGGATTATTGATCATTGTAAGTGATCTATAGAACTTATATATTGTACAGTGTTTGAAACCTTAACATATGCCTTAGCAAAAGAATGTCAAGTAATTTTTACATAAAATCACTCTTTGATCCCAAGAGGAATAGCGAATATGCAATGAAAATGTTATCATGTCTATTCTTACATTGTTTGAAAAAAATATATTTTTTTTAATTGATCAAATATCTTACTAAATGCTTTTACATTTAACCGCTTATTGATTTATCGTTTGGATGATTATTCCAAGTGCTTGTGATTGACAGTAAATTCATAACAAGAGTCTGTGATGACAAGTTGCCATGGGGATAAATTAATGTTTTCTTGGAAGATGATATTTGGCTAATTACCTTGATTGTGCTTGATTATTAACTAGATTAATTAAGGAAATGATATTTTACACAGGTGGATCATCTCCAAGGTCACACCGCGCTTCAACCTGAGAAAACACTGCTTGATTCACGAGCCAAGGATGGAGTGGTGAAAAGATCAACCAAAGAAATTATATCTCACTCCAAAGCCACTTATAGATCAGATGGAGCTCTAGACACCCCTTGTCTAGTCCGAAACGAAGTTAAAGACTACCATGGACCCAACATCAGTGGCATTGGAAGATTCTATTCTAAATAAATGATGGAATTTACGGTGCCATATAATTTAGACCAGTTACTTCTACATGACAGAAGGGATATATAATTTCTCTTATATGGACAAAGACAAAGATTAACTTGAAGATAAGTTAAGGAGATTGTTTGAACTTGGTTGTCAAAAGGACTGCTTACATTGTTTTCATGTATGTGCCATAAGTTACGCAAGCGAACCTTGTTCCCTAAAGGCTTACTTAAGAAAGCTGATTTTAAATATCACTCATAAATATGATAAGATCTAATTAAATAATTAAAGAACACCTATTAAGATAACTGAGTGGGCAAAATCCCCCAATGGGTCTATTCTGTAACAAGGTGGTTTCAAAGAATTGAAAGGCTTATCACAAGGTTTTACCAACGTCTTAACGACCCTTAGAAATTATCAAGTTAAAACCCCATTCATATCGTTTTAAGGAACCAAAATGAGACAACCCCACAAGTAAAGAGATTGAGCGACACATCCCTCTCATTTTCCATTCTCTTTAAACCAAATGTAACATGAATCTGCTTTGGCATGGAAATCTTTGCGTGAAGCAAGATACCCAGGACTTGAAGCTAAGATGTTGTGAGGAGAACTTGGCCACTAGGGACCCAAAATTCGAGTCAATCCTAGTGGGTTTGACCGCAAACATTCCGTTACAAGGCATACTCAAGAAACTCTAAACGACAAAACCCGTAACATTCCACGAGAGTACCGAGCGACGTCACTTAGATTCATCTTTCGATGGATGCTAAAAACGTGCCTAGATAGCCGATAGGTGGACACATTACACAACCATCGACCACTTGTCTTCTCATGCGACGTCTAGTCTCTCCTCTCTTCCTCAACTCCATGCATTATAAACACAATGCAATCACAATGACAAGCCTCCACAATATATCATGAGTCGTTTCAAGTCTCATGTCCTAGCTTGCATTGTGTTTATAATATATGGAGCAGTGTTTATAATATATCTTGATTTTTGATTGAATAAAAAGAGGATAGGACACGAGTCTCAAGATCAATCAAGAGTGCTTATTAGCTGCACATACAAAAACCCATGACATTCATTCCAGCTCACGACTTTAGCAAAGTTGGAGTTCGGCTTTAGCAAGGTTAAGTAGCAAAGCATGCCATCACACCCAAATCTCGTTTCGAGGGTCTTAGAACCGCATCTTACTGCATTCGACATTTATGGAATGCTACCCACCAGCATATGCCATGCCCCATTTCTTCCAAGCCGCAAAACCCACGTATATGGCAAAAATACATCATGTGTTTGTTAAGTTCTCAAACAAGAATATAATCAATTGGACATGTTTCGTACCTTTTTATACTACAGCCTCAAAGTAAATACTGAGACTAGAATGGACTGATACACAGGAGACAGCTGTGTAGATGAGTGTTCAGTACACACAAGGTCCAGTCAAATGATCAGAGATTAGTAAGCAAATACAAATGTTATAAGGAACTTGCAGATTACAAAAACTCTAGCTGTCAGAGCTCACATTAACACCATTGTAATCCATGCTGTTTCTGAGCACTAAAAAGTCACATTGACACCATTGTGGCCCAGTCCTGATCGTACCAAATCTAGTTATAAGAGGCCATATTTACACCTGCATCCATCCGATTATTGCCAGATTTCCAGGAGCCTTGTCGAGCTTTTCCATAGCAAAGGTAGTATGAAATGCTCATAATGAATGTGAAAAATGTGAAAGCCACCCCTGCAGCAAAAGTGCCTGCCCGAAGCTCTTCACAAGTCAACTTCTTTGAGTCACTCATGTAATAGGTATAGTACCTTGTATGCTTTGCATTCTGAACAGAACCTGCAAGAAAGCATACTGCTGCAATGATAAAGCAGAACCTGCAAGCATCATTTGACCTTGTTTTTTAGAATCCAATAAAGCAATTACCTCTGCAATTGACAACAAGCTCCACAAAAGCAAATCAAAAGAAAACCACATGGTGTTGTGAGGGTATCAACAAAACAAAATCCTGCTAAAAAACAGAAGACTCTCAGATAACCAATACTTTTGTATACATACTAAACATTCTAAGAAAACAAAAAATGCAGCAAGCAATGTCCAGAGGTCCATGAAAATACATCCTGGTGCATGTTGGACAGATGATAACAGAATAACATAGGCGTGCATTGTTGGCTGAATACGAAAACTCACAGCACAAACCCACTTACATGTGGTGAAATGATAAGATGTAGTTAGACGCCTAAATTTTAATGTGTACATGTTATGACAATGCCAACTCAAACCCAATTAAATTGAAGTAGAACAGATTCCTTTCATGTGACATACATAAATGTAATCAACTCAACCTTTGCTTGCACAAGGATGCACTTATGTGAAGATCTTACCAGTTCAGAAGGAAGAATATGATAGCAAATACACGGCTAGCACCAGGCTTCAAAGAGCCCCCACAGCACAAACATCGGGTAGCTGCAGTAATTATGGCCTGACCAGCTAGCAGAAACAAGAGGGCCCCTGTGCCTAATCCAGTTGCAATGTCGGAAGTATAGTAACATGATACCCAACCATTTTCTAATTTATATGTTCCCTGCATTTCAAAACCAAAATGAATCACCCAACTGAGAAATTCCAATTAAGAAACAAGCTTACAGCCATCACTGTGCTGGTATAAAAAAGTAATAACAGGGATTTGATATCCAAGGACTATTGGGAGTCAAAAAAACCAAGTCCATAGGAACTAGGGGAAAGAGCAGGCTTTGGCTTAGTAGTTCACAATCAACCGGTTGATCTTCTCAAGAGCTTAGTAGTTCACAATCAGCCGGTTGATCTTCTCAAGAGAAAAGTGATCCTTCTTGTATTTCTAAGAGCCTTCAAAAGGAGTAAATCACCATTACCAATTGCAGTGTGCCAGAGTTTGTAGAACCCCAAATTTAATCACATAGCTGCAGTGCTTCATGGTTTATCTGCACCACTCTCATGTCTGTCTATGCACATTTTCTTGTAGTTTGAGCGATTATCTGATAAGTCGGTTTATACTCCCAAGGACCCAATGTTCAAGTTAAGCCTATTCACTCAATTCTATTGGCCTAATAGAATATATTGTCACGCTTTAGTTGCAAGGTCATCATGAAAGAGCACCAGCCTAGCCTTCAATTCACATTTACTACCCATGCAAATCAACAGTAACTCCGTAAAGCTCTCCATTTTCCAGACAAAGGAAGAGAGGCTGTTTAGTTGGTTGATAGAACTGGAGAATGGGCCTTTGCTTGCACAGGCAATTCAGCATTTACATAGAGTCATCAGGTTGAGGAAAGGGAAATTGGTTTTTAGCTGTCGTCTTATTTACACTTTAACATTCATGAGAAGGAGAAAGGAACTTGCCCTCACTTCAGGACGATGACTAATACTTCAAAAGTGAGCAGATGCAATTTTAGTGTTTATAGAATACCAAAGTCTACTGTAAAGTGAGGGTAAATTTCAGGAAAAAATAGTGGAATTTCAGATGAGAAGACTTTAAAAACCTAAAGTTTCGGGATAAAAAGATCATCGTTTTCTTTAAAGACATGCTTAAGAGATACTAAACATAAACCCTTAGCGGAAACAGTTGGAAGATGGACAACCATTAGCACTGTTTTCAAAGGTCATAAACAGACGTCTGCTCAAACTTACTGGAACCTCATTATGAACAGCTCTCAATGGGCTAAGTAAGATGTTCCTACTCAGTAAGCATGTGGAAATTGAGGGTCCTGCTGCTCAAGCAGTACTGTGACTCCTCCTTAAGTGATGAGGCCATTGGGAGATTTAATGTTTGCTGTCCCACTAACAGTTAGGAAATTGTGGTGGTTGCAACTCTAAGGATCATGCTTCAGCTCACCAGAATGTTTTGAAGGTTTAAAAAAACCACTGCTCATTTGAGAGGAGAATAGTGATGCAGGTAACCTTTGAAATAGCTCACTTGAGCTGATCCTGCTAGTACTGCTGATCATAACTGGGTCAGGAAAAATAGGAGAATCTTCACCTTCTTTTTCTCTTTTGGGGCCTGCCGGAAGGAGAAGGGGAGGGTGTCCTTACTTCTTAAAAGAAAAGAACACTATTCACATAACAAGATCCAGAGTACACTAAAACACAAGGACCCCTGTTTAATCTCTGATAGCCCTACATTTACCAGCCACCTACCGCGCTGAAACCTTAACTGTCTCAGGACCATCGACAGAAAAGGACAAACCGAGACCATATGGAATGACTCCAAAGAGATCACCAAAGTACCTTGGAACGCCTCTGCTCAGCCGCGATGCCAAGCCCGAAGGCGATAAGCTCCAGAACGAAGACGACCACAATGAGGAACGCAGAGACGGCCATGCGTGATGCTGGTGGAGGCAAAAGCCCTAAACTTCAGCCAACCTACGGTATGACCAGTCTGTGAACTATGATGCAGGAGCTCTCTCTTATCAGATGTCTCCGAAGAGACTGCAGGCGCTCTCTCTCTCTCTCTCTCTGCGCTCAATCCAAGAGGCTCTCTCTCTCTCTCTCTCTCTCTCTCTGTGCACAATCCAAGAGGTGTTCACGGTTAGTCTGGAAAAGAAAGAGGGAAGCGGGGGAGAAGCGAGACATAAAAAGAGTGGATTGGTGAGTACCAGGTAGGCCAACTGGCCAAGGCATCCCCGCCCCAAGTAGCTAATGGATTTTCTTAAGTTGATTTTGGGGGCCAAATGAGAGGCTTAAAAGGTGCCCTTTTCCTCTCTGCCCCATGTACACGTTGTTACTCACACTCAGGTCACGTGCTCTCTCCTTGAGCTACGTGCTATTCCTTAGGGCGGTTACACACTGCACCGGACAGCCACGCACTTTAGAAAAGACGCACTATTCCTTAGGGTGGTTACACACTACACCGGATGGCCAGGCACTTTAGAAAAGAGCCTGGTGTAATCCTTGTACTAGGCGCTTCACGCCTAGACTCGAAACGCTGGGGCGGGCGCGATTTTTGCTAGGGGCGGGTGCTGGATGCATGGCACCCGCCCTCGCGTTCTCTTTTTTTTTTGTGGGGGAGGTGGGGTGCTGCCATGTGGCACCCGCCCCCCACCTCTCCTTAACTAATAGTATAGATGTTATTCGCACCAATTCATCACGTAAACAAGTGATCAACACACTCGTTAAGACATTAGATTACGTGGGGGTTGGTGATGGCTCAAGCGTTGTTCTCTTTGAACATCGCTTTGTTTAGTGAATAAGTTGGGCTTAAATGTGAGCCTTGAACAAGGGATCTCCCCCACCCAAATGTGCCTACTTTCCTAAAACACAGTCCCAATCCCATTTCAACACGTGGTATTACACTCATTTCCTTTCACACACTCCCTTATCCATCTAAGGCAATGTGTAACCAACCTTCAGATGAGATTCAAGGCACACAAACAATAACAAAAAAGAAACTTTTGACATGGATGAATTTAGTTCACCAAGAATGTGTCCATCAAGTAATTCTAGTCATCCAGCCTCACTTAGGATGAGCACATCACATGTCCACCTTTAAAAACACTACAACCATAGGACCACCATACTTGAGCTTCTTTTCATGCACATTACTAATTCAGCATCTAAATGATTCTATGTGTTAAAGCTTGTCCAATCTCTTTACTCACACATCTTACTACCCATATTATTTTAGCTATAGGTTCGGAAAGCCCCGAACTTCCAGAGGGCTTCCCGAACCTACACCCTTTTCCAAATCTCCCTTTTTCAATCAAAACCCTCTCCCCTCCTCTCTTTCTCACTTACAATATCTTATTTTATCTTCCCCTTCCCTTTTTTCATTACAGCCTCCCTCCCCCTCACCTCCCTTTTTTAAATTAAAACCCCTTCCCCTCTCTCTCACTTATAATCTCTCTTTCTTTTCCCTATCCCCTTTTTAATTAAATTCTTTCCCCCTCCCCCCCTCTCTCTCTCATGTGTAGGGCCTAGGTTCCCTATCTCTCTCTCTCTCTCTCTCTCTCTCTCTCTCTCTCTCTCTCTCTCCTTTAATTAAATCAAACTTCTTTTTAAATCAAAACTCTCTCTCTCTCTCTCTCTCTCTCTCTCTCTCTCTCTCTCTCTCTCTCTCTCAGATTAATCTTTGTAATTTAAACTTTACTTTAATTAAATATTTTAAAAGCTTTTTTTAATTTAAAGTTTTTCGAACATAGTTTTTCACACATTTTGAGAATGAGATAGAATAAAAGAGAGAGAGAAAAAAAAGAAGATGAAGAAGGATAAAAAGAAGAAGATTGAGAGAGAAGGGGGAGAGAGAGGAAAGAGAATAATATTTTTTAATTAAATATTTTTCTTCTCCCCCTTCCCCCTCTCTCATGCGTAGGGCCTAGGTTCTCTCTCTCTCTCTCTCTCTCTCTCTCTCTCTCTCTCTCTCTGTGTTAGATTAAACTTTTTAATGTAAATATTTTATTTAATTAAAATAAGGAGAGAGAGAGAGAGAGAGAAAGAGCAAGAAAAAGAAGAGGAGAGAGAGAGAGAGAAAGAAAAAAGGAAAAGAGAGATAGAG
This sequence comes from Lygodium microphyllum, assembly GCF_053477565.2. NCBI lineage: Eukaryota > Viridiplantae > Streptophyta > Polypodiopsida > Schizaeales > Lygodiaceae > Lygodium > Lygodium microphyllum. Next base: position 75,421,840 of record NC_141164.1, on the reverse strand, counting down.
AGATAGAGAGAAGAAAATGAGAGACAGAAAATAAGAAGAAGAAGAGAAAGATTTTGAACACAGTGAGAAAATTATAGAGAGAGGAAATATAAAATTTAAAAGAAAAAAAGAGAATTATAGAGAGAGAAAATATAAAATTTAAGAGAGAGTGTGTGTGTGTGTGTATCTGAAGAAGAGAAAAAAGGAAAAGAGAGGAGAGAGGGGAGAGAGAGATAGAGAGAGAAAATAAGAAAAAGAATTATAGAGAGAGAATTATAGAGATATGAAAGATAAAATTTAAAAGAAAGAGAAAATAAAAAGAAAATAAAAAAGAGAAACTTTCTTTTTAATTAAAATAAGGAGAGAGAGAGAGAGAGAGAGAGAGAGAAATATACAAAGAGCAAAAAAGAAAGAAGAGGAGAGGGAGGGAGAAGAGAGGGAACAAAGGGAAAGAGAATTATAGAGAGAGGAAATACAAAATTTAAGAGAGAGAGAGAAAGAAAGAAAAAAGAAAAAGAGAGGAGAGAGGGGGGACAGAGACAGAGAGAAGAAAATGAGAGAGAGAAAATAATAAGAAGAGAGAGAATTATAGAGAGAGGAAAGATAAAATTTAAAAGAAAGAGAAAAGAAAAAAAATTAAGAGAAGAAAAAAAAGGAAAAAAGAGGAGAGAAGGAAAAGAGAGGAGAGGGGAGAGAGAGAATAAGAATAAGAAGAAAAAAGAGGAAAAGAGGAAGAGAGATGGGGATAAAGAGGAAAGAGAAATTCTTTTTAAAATTTAAATATTTTTTGAGAGAGAGAGGAAGGGAGAGAGAAGGAGAGAGGGGGAAGAGAGAGAGAGAGAGAGAGAGAAGATAAAATTTAAAAGAGAGAGAAAAAGAGAAGAAAAAGATAAAATTTAAAAGGGAGAGAGGGAGAGAAGAAAAAAAGGAAAATTAAGAGAAAGGGGAGAAGAAGAAAAGGGGGCCGAGGAGAGAGAGAGATGAGAAGAAGAGAGAGAATAATATATAGGAAAAATATAAAATTTGCATACTTTAAGAGAGACTTGGGGGGGGGGGAAAGAAGAAAGTGACAGAAGAAGAAGAAGAGAGAGAGAATATGTAGAGAGAATTATAGAGAGAGAAAATATAAAATTTAAAAAGAGAGAGAGAGAATAAAAAATAGAGGAGAAAGAGAGAAGGAAAAGAGAGGAGAGAGAGAGAGAGAGAGAAAAGAAAAATTTTAAAAAGAGAATGAAGAGAGAGAGAGAGAAGAAGAAGAAAAAAAAGGAAAAAAGAGGAGAGGGAGAGAGAAGGAAAAGAGAGGAGAGAGGGGGGAGAATAAAAGGAGAGAGAGAAAGGGAAGAAAAGTGGGGAGAGAAAGAGAGAGAACCAAGAGAAAAGAAAAAATAAACTAAAATAGAAGGCAAAGAAAGAGAGAGAGAGAGAAAAAATTAGACATAGGAAATTTGGGAGAGAGAGAGAGAGAGGAAAAATAGGAGAGAGAAAGATAAGAAATGGATTGTTGAGCGAAGTTGACGTGCGATAGCACGGCAACTTCGCTTGCCGCTTCGAGGCAGCAAAGCTGCCGCGAAGCAGCCTAGCATTCTGTACGCGCAAAGTGCGCACAGAATGCTAGTGTATATTTATAGAGGCACATAGACAAGGCATCCACCAACCCTTGAGGGCATGTTCATGCCACCATGTTGTCGATAGGGCATGCACCAAGGTGGTTTTCTTGGCTTATGCTTTGATGTTCAATTACTTGGCAATCAATTCTTTTTCTGACAAGCCTTTTAGACTAAAAGAGTAGGAGGTCTACGATCATCCCATCTCCAATAGCAATGATGATGAGCAAGAGGTCTCTCAACACATCCCCAACAACAGTGATGATGATGACAACATGGATAAAGATCACTCACATCAATTATGAGCTTTATGGACCACTTGCCATCCCCATTATCAATATTGCTAAGCTTGATTTATGGTTATGTTGTAGCAAAGCAACATCTCAACGCTATGATTAACAATAATAAGGTCACAACAAGCATATTTCTCCTCATAAGGAGTTGTTTTTCTCTTTAAAAATGCCTTTAAAATAAAGCTCAATTCAATGTACCAACAACACCTCATACATTATCCAAGGTGTTGGTGAAGTGTAGATTAAAGTACCTAGTTGTAGCATACTTACACTATGGTCCTTTATGTGCCTAGCAAATAGGAGAACCTATTGTAAATTTATGCAATCACAAAAGCTCATGTTATGGTTATGTTGTGGATGTTAGATGTATAATCATGATCACAATGATGATGATTTATTGCTATATCAAGGATCTTATATTGTGGGCTTTACAAGATCGATGTCTATGAGAGGCTTGCACAGGATGCAACTATTGTTGTTAATTCTATAAACGACATCTAATTGTAGCATAAGTGTTTCGGCCATTGGAATTATGGTTCTTTGTTGCATCTTGTTAAGCAAAACATGGTGTTTGATTTGCCACATTGCAATCTTGTGCATGTGTGAGAGTTATATTTTTTGTAAAATACCTTATGCTCACACTTCTTAAGGATGATTCTAGTGCATAAGGATGTTTGTGGTCGTGTACAAATATTTTTAATTGTTGACTATATGTATGTTGTCACATTCATTGATGATTATAGTACATTTACATGGGCCTACCCCTTAAAGTTAAAGTCCAAGGTATCTATGTGTTTTAAGTAGTTTTATCTATGGCTAAGAATGAGACATTCCCTCACCCAGGTGGTTGGCGTTGTGTTGTAGCGCGTCGATAGCTTCACCCTCCACCTATGACAAAGTCCCTTGTTGTGCCTCCGGCTATCTTGTACATACTCTTTGGCCATGAATATGACATGTTGCCCTCAAGATGGGCCCTTGTGCAAATTGGTGAGCATGTTATGATCCGTGTCGCGTTCCATGTCATGTTGGGGTGTCTCATGACGTGTTAAGGTGTTGAGATGGCAATGTTGGGGAATGGATCTAGTGCTTCTTCGGGGCCTAGACGGGGTCCCACACGGGTATTCAAGGGCCAGCCACACTTGGAATGAGACAGGTTGTATTGTTGGTACATTACATACAAATGATGGCTAGGAGGGGGGAGTATATATCAAAAGAGTTTCATTTGTGGCTAAAAAGGGTATCGACCCCATCAATGCATATTGCCTTACAATCAAGAGAGAGAGAGAGAGAGAGAGAGAGAGAGCTATCTCTAACTAACTATATGCAATATCTAAAATTAAAGACAAGAAAATAGACCAATATGCACATCAAACTTTGGTTGTTGTAGCCATGCTTAATAAACCAAGGATAAATGCACCCTTAAAAGCTTGCTAACTCTAGGCAATCTAATGAGAATTTAGGTATGGCCCAAACAATTTAGGTATGGCCCAAATTGCGTATGGTATCACTATCACTCAAGTCCCAAACAAACTAATGGTTGTCTACTTGTTAAAGGGAATGGTATCCCTAGGTCATGCATTGAGTTCATATATCTTGGATACCATATAAAGACTGCATGCCGTCCAACTAGTTTATCACCTACATTAAGCATTAAAGGGACCATGTAAACCATTCCACTTCTCGATGGGTCTACCACTTGGATCCAAATTTAAGTGATCATATAGATCATATTGATGCTACTTAATGGCTATACCTCTAAGATCCCACGTTGTACGACTAGGCACATCATGCAACAATAGTTGTTTTTCCTCATTGCATTTGCCCTCCTACATCAAATACCAAATGCTCATGTATGTGATGCCATGAGCTAGTGGCTCCACTTCGTGGTCTTAGGAAACCTTTGAGTATTCAATGTGGGTAGCCTCATTGAGGCTCCAAAATAGGTGCCCATTGCAATATTTCTATAAGCTGTGTTCTACTTTCTTGTAGCACAACTAAGACTTGACTGGAATCCCCGGGAAGATGGCATGCTTTCAATCAAGCAATATGTTTACGAGTCTCCACTTCCTCTATTGATTGAACCAAATCTCCTACAAAATTTGGATCAAATGGCTATAAAGAGTGACCAATAACAAAATCTCCAAATTGCACCTTGATTTGAAGCACATAGGGTTGCACATTGGTTCTTCTTCACTTGCATACAAGTTACCTTTATTGTAGATGGGCAATCCTACTTAGATGTAGAGTAATTCTTCAATTTCCTAGCAAATCCTTGTAATGCATGATTGAGATTTGATTGCACACTTCTCGAGATGGTTGAGAGACTCTACTTTTTGATATAATTTTGATGTGAAATAGCCAATTCATTGCTCCATTGTTGAGAATCAAGTGTGCGGCATTCATTGATGAGAGAGAAAGAGATATGCAATATATGAGAGAGAAGACAACATTGTTTAGTGGGGCAAGGAGTTGATTCCAACAATCACTTGTGCCAAATTTGGTACTAAGCAGGTCACCTTTGACCTAGATGATGTGGACTTGATGCGAGAAGGTTCCAAATTGCTCGTGCTAGCCCTTGATGGCTCCAAAAAAAGGTCATTGGCAAAGCAAATTCTCTCTTTTCAATTGTCTAGAATCCTTAGGACGCCCCCTCCCCCCCCCCCTCTCTCTCTCTCTCTCTCTCTCTCTCTCTCTCTCTCTCTCTCTCTCATCTCGAAATGGCCTCCCCATCTATCTCTAGCCTTGCATGATGTGTTCTCCTTTTTGTGAGTCAAGTGGCAAATATTCCCGTGCATAAGTCAACCTCCAAAAATGAATTTTCAACAACTAATTGATTGTAGAAAATAAAAATTTTCTTGGCCCTTCCTCAAAATTGGCCATTCTATCCACATTTAAAATCCTAAGGCCATGGACTTGAAAGTGCCCAAACTTTCATTAACCTTAGTCCTTAGCATACATGTTTAAGTTCTTTAACCCCCATGGCACCAAAAGTCATTTCCAAGGGCATTAGAGCTAGGACTTATCACCAAGCACCCACTTGCATCTATCCATCACAACTTCTATCAATGTCCCCCAATGCCCCAAGCTGGGTTTTGAATGTAATTGTGCCCATACTTGAACTTGCACTTCACATGTGAACCTCATATGTGCACAACTTAATTATGCCAAAGAAAAAAGTTAAAAATTCACATCTTCACGATAGAATTTCCACTTAAATGCTTGCAATCATCCTTTATTGCATTGTGGGGTGATAGAAGCATGTGAAACCACTAGCAAAGCATGATAACACCTTATTCACAACTTGATTGTGAGATAACTCGATTATAAGAGAATTCTCACAAAAGCATGGCTTGATTACAAGACAAGACTAGAACAAGACAACAACTGGGACAAGGACTTACCTCACAAGTGCCTCACAACTAGTATTGGTGGCAAGAATGAAGGGCTTGTAGCCTATGCCCCCTATGTATACTATATAGCCTAGGGAGGTTAAGGGGAACACATGTTGTTATAAGAGGATGCCACATGGCATGACATGCATTTTGACACATGACACATGACATGCTAACATCAATAATGATATAAGTGATGGTGCAAATATTTATAGAATGTTCTAGAATCTTCTAGAGCTTCATGGAGTTGGTGGGGATTGTCCCAGCTTGCATACAAACCAAGGGTTGTCCTTGCTTGAGTATCTATTATATTACCCCCTTTTAGCACCAAGTTTCACGAGGGGTGGTGGTGCGTTTTGAATAGACCTTGGCTTGGTTGGATGTCGAATATGAAATTCACGAACCTTAACAGGAGCTTGTTGAATATGTGAAGTCGGTTCCCATATTCATTCAGTTGTAATCTGCCTCTTGAAATCCTTGAATCTAGGATTTTGTCTACTTCATATTCTTGATGATCTTCCATTATGATTGGAGGCGATGGCTTTGGTATTCTTCCAAGGATACTAGATGTATGACATGGCTCTAAGATTGAATCATGGAATACATGATGGATTTTCATGGACTAGGAAAGCTAGGGATGATTGGTGATGGATTTACTTGGTCAAGAATCTTAAAGGGCACAATTCATTGATAATCTCATTTTTTTGGGAGGGGCAAGAAGAACATAGATCATGTTGAAGAAGCCAAACTTGATCTCCAATTTTGTATGATGGATGTTGCACATGAACCTTATTTGTATTTTCTTATATTTCTCTTGAGCTTGTTTGATCTATGCTTGCAACTCTTTATGAATATCAAAGAGGTGTTGAGCTAAGTCTGTAGCACCTGGATTCTCCCCATGTGATCTTATGTGATTGTCTATCCTTGGGTGTTGACTATAATTAGCAAAGAATGGTGTGAATTGAGTGGAGGTATGGGAGAAATTATTGTATGCTTACTCAGCAAGGGGTAATAGATCCACCCAATTGTCTTGATGATAGTTGATTGTGCATTAAAGGTTTTACTCCAAGACTTGATTCACTCTTTCTTTTTGTCCATCACTCTGTGGGTGATTGGTTGAAGCAATATCCACTTGTACTCCTAAAATTTTGAAGAGGCTTCTCCAAAACCCATATATTAATTGGGGGCTACAATCACAAATAATGTCATTAGGTAACCCATGGTGCTGATATACCAGTTCTAGGAAGAGCCTTGCCGTCCCTTCTCCATTTACACTCTTGGTTGTTGGGATAAAGTGTGTCATTTCTATGAATTGATCAACCTCCACCAAGATAGAATCATACCCTTTCGAAGAAGATAGTTCAACAATGGAAGTCCATGGGTAAGGATGACCATGGCTTCCTTGGAATAGGTAATGGTTAAAGAAGGCCATGAACTTGATGATGAGGGACTTTAGCTCCATTGCACGTGTCACAAGAATATACAAACTCCTTGACTAGTTTCCACATTTGTAGCCACCAAAAATCCCTTGAAATTAGCTCAATTATCTTGTTAACCCCAAAATGTCAAATGAGGGGAGATCATGTCTCTTGTTGAATATATTCATCTACAAAGGACTAGGAGGAATGTAGAGGAGCCCTTTATAATAGAGTAGCCCATTGATGTCCTGAAAATCCATGTGAATTTTTTCTTAACCTTGATGTAATTGCCTCCTTATCTCCTTGGCAAATGAGTCTTTCTCAATCTTTGATAAGAACCTAAAGTCTTTTGGTGCTTTGTTGATAATTGCCCTTAACTTTAGTTGTTTAGGTTTCAAGATTATTGAATTTTGTTGGTTAGGGGCTTCACCACCTTCTTGTTGAGATGGCAAGCTTGACACGTGCGGACATTGATGATGGACCACCTGGCTAGATGAGTCCACACGTCTACACTTAGCATGTTGGTGGTCATTATGATACTCACATGGCCATTGACTTATCACTTATTATATTTAGTTTGTTACACCTACCTACAGCTGGCAAAGATATAGAGCCAATCGATTAGTGTAGTCGATTATGCACTGTTTGACTTAGAAGGCCACTTTTCTTTATGTTGTATCTTATCTATACCTTGTGTACATTGTATAGTGTGTGGAAGAATAAGAAGAAATCAGCAAGAAAACGTTTTGGCCTCCATCTCTCTTCTTGTGTTCTTGAGTGAGCTTCTTCTTGTGTATACAGTGTGTGTTTGGCGCACCAGCTCAAGCAAGTCCCCCACCACGCGACATGGTATCAGAGTTGTGCCACTAAGAGAGGCTGATTTTGAAGGCTAAAGTGAAGCAGAAGAAGCAAGGTTCGAGCAAGTAAGCAACGGGTAAGAAGCTCTCCCATTCTTCCACTCTCTCTCTTGGATAGTGCCTGTGGAGGCACTAGAAGCAAGGTAGAGTGAAAATCTCAGATTACTGTGAGATTTGGTGTGCTAGCAGAGCATTGTATATTCTACATATAGCCATTCAAGGCTTTCTCGCAATTTTTTTGGGCAATCTGAGGCCGTTTCAGGCTCCGTTTTAGGCTCCGTTTTAGGGCCGCAAGGTTGCGGACAACAGTTTCAGGGTACACTGTGATTTCGGCTGTATTGACCAAAAGTGGGTGTACAGGTTACATATTTCGAATCTGTAATTTTTGAGGTGTTTGCAGGAAGCAAAGATAAGGTTTATCTGCAAATAGGTTGCATATTACATGCACTATTGAGCAATCAGTGAAAAAAATTGCTTGGTGTATTGTTGTGCACGTATTGTGAAAGATTGAAGAAGACTAGCTTGCTATGTTATATCCTTGTTTGTGATAATGGCAGAGAATAGTGGAAATCCCATTATTAAGAAGCTTGACAAGAACAACGACCCTTCATGGAAGTTCCGTGTGACGAACTTTCTCATTGGAAAGGGCCTTTATGAGTTTGTTTCAGGTGAAGAAAAGGAGCCAGAGCTGGGTATCCCTCCGACTGCAGATGAATTAAAAGCATGGAAAGAATGGAATGCGAAAGACAAAAAGGTGATGTACTAGTTATTTGTAGTCATTGATAATACGATGTTGGAACATATCAGGAATGTAGAAACTTCACATGTAGCTTGGACAATTTTTGAGAACATGTTTTTGTTGAGATATCGAGCTCCACTCGTGATATGCCAGGTGACCGTTGTGCATTTATGTTACCGACTTGTTAGCTGCAGATGCGATTGGTACACCGCCCATGAATAATAGCTAGATGACAAGTATCCTTATCTACTCTAGTTCGTGGCTCGGTTAGTATGCCACCTTAGTTAGTTGAGTTTGGTTTTGAGACCCATATATAGGGTTCTTCTATTTTTTTGTACTAGAGTTCTTTTGGCTTACACAACTAAGAAGAGGAAAACTGTTTTCAGCTTCCACCTATGTATGTATTCCCCCATTGTGCAAGCAAGAAAGCTACAAATGAGACTCCTTCCTTCTCTCCCACAATCTTGACATGGTATCAGAGCCTGGTTCGTGGTAAGGAGCTCAAGAAAGCAAACCAAGTTCGTAGCGTTCTGGTAAGAGGACTAGTGTTGCTTTTATTTTTCGAGTTTGGGAGCAAGTCTCTGCAGGTAGCACAACCAGAAAGTGCAAGAGTGCATTGTCTCAGATTGAGACGCCCTTCGCGGTGTAGCAAGAGGGCAGTATATGCTGCGAGATGGGGCTTTAGCCCTCAGTTACCTTTTTTTTAAATTTGAGGCCATTTCGAGGCCTGTTTTGGAGGCGGAAGTTTTCCGTACGCACTCAGGAAAAGGCCCTGTTTTTCGTTGTGCGACCATTGTTCTACAAGTCGGTGAAAAGTTGCTGTAGAAATTGCATCGTATGCCTATGCGCAGAGACATTGGGAGTTATAGAATCATCCTTGTTGCCTGTTGATGCAAAATCGTCACTAGGAAGTGACTGTGTGGTCAAATACCACTTTTGTCAGTTTTGCAGATTTGCCCTTGTGAGGCTGAAGTTGTGTTTTTTGCAGTGACAGAATTCTTTGTAGTGTTCTGTAATGGCATCTGATTCTCTTTCACAGATTGTCACTAAAAAGATTGACAAGAACAACTTCCAAGCATGGAAGTTTAGAATGACGAATTTCCTTATGGGAAAAGGATATTGGGAATTCGTTGCAGGAAACGAAGAAGAACCAGTTATTCCTGATGTTCCCAATCAACAACAAATGCAGGCATTTAAAGGATGGCATGAGAGAGCCAGAAAAGTTATGTACTGGATGTCTATCAGTATTTTAGACTCTATGATTGTGCATATTCAGGATGCAAGTACTCCAAAGGAGGCATGGGATACTTTGTCAAAAATGTATAGCACAAATACGGAAGCCAGGAAAATGCAGCTCAAGCAAGAGTTGCACAATGTGCAAAGAGACAGTATGAGCATCAATGACTACCACATGAAGGTGAAGAAGATTGCAGATGCACTTGCTTCCATTGGGTCGCCAGTGGAAGATGATGATTTAGTTTCTGTGACCTTGAATTGTGCACAGTTCTGAACATCCATTTCCGTCCATGAAAGATTTCCTGATTTTGAGGAGTTGATTGCTCTTCTAATTTGTGAGGAGCAGAGAAATGGTGGTGCATCTTCTTCAGGAGGAACTTCAAAAGAAGTTGTCTTCTACTCAAATGCTGGAAGAGGTAGAGGCAGAGGTAGAGGAGGCCGATCTGGAGGCCGTGGTAGAAATCAAAATATGCAGCAAACTCAAGAAATCAGAATATGCAGCAAACTCAAGAAAACCAGTCCTATGGAGGAGGACGCGGTAACTCTAGAGGCAGGGGGAGCCAAAGAGGTCGTGGTGGATGGCAAAGAGGCCAAAATGCAAACAGCAATGTTGAATGCTACTACTGTGGTAAAATGGGTCATATGGCTAAAGACTGCTATAAAAAGCAGAATGACATCATGAATGGAAAATTGCAACAAGGGAATTATGCATCTTCTAGTAGACAGGGTGATGATAGAAATGAGCATTTGTTTAAGGTGCAGCATATGACCAATTCTATGACAAGTGCAGAAGAAAGCAACGATGTGTGGTATTTTGACTCAGGTGCATCAAACCACATGATAGGTCATGCAGAATGGATGCAGGATGCAAGGAAAATGGAAAAGCTAGGATTTGTGGAGACTGGTGATGATACTGCACATCCTATTGTGCAGATTGGAAAAATTCCTTTGTCTATGCAGGATGGGAAAAAGAAATACTTGTCGGATGTATTTCATGTCCCGAATATCACCAAGAACCTGGTTTCTGTTGGTCAAATGGTTGAGCAGGGCTTGCAGGTCAGATTTAATTCTCATGGATGCTTTGTTGAGGATATGAAAAATAAAGGTCGCTTGATAGCAAAAGGAAAGAAGAAAGGCAGAATGTTTACGTTGGAAGCAGACATGCCTGAATTGAGTGCAGCAATGTTTGCACATGGGACCGGTGTAGTTGCAGATATTGATATCTGGCATAAACGCATTGGTCATATTAATGTACAACGACTTAAATCAATGCAAGCCCAAAATATTGTGGCAGGATTGCCTAAATTCAAGGTTGCAGAAATGCATAAGGTATGCGAAGCTTGTCAATTTGGAAAACAGGCAAGGAAACCATTTCCTAGACATAAGTTAAGGACTTCTTGAAGAAGAAGTTTGAGATGAAAGATTTGGGTGAGCTGAGATACTTTCTTGGTATTGAGGTGATCAGATGTGACTTTCTTGGTATTGAGGTGATCAAATGTGATGATGGTATATGGCTATCCCAAAGGCAGTATGGCTTGGATATGCTATCCAAGTATGGTATGACAGCATGTAAGCCTCTTTTAGTACCATTGGAGCAAAATATGAAGTTGAGTGCTGACATTGGGGATGAGATAGAAGACCCTACTATGTTCAGGAGGATAGTAGGGAGTTTGAGTTACATGACTATCACAAGGCTAAACTTGAGCTATGCTGTTGGCCTTGTCAGTCAGTTTATGCAGATACCTAGAAAGCCTCATTTGGATGCAGTTAGACGTATATTGAGATATGTGAAGTCCACTTTACATTATGGACTTTTTTATGAGGCAAGTAAGGATGTATATGTCTTTGGATACACATATGCAGATTGGGCTAGTAGCATGTCAGACAGAAGATCTACTAGTGAATTCATGTTTTCCCTTGGTAGTGCAGCAGTTACATGGAGTAGCAAAAAGCAACCTATAGTTGATTTATCGAGTACAGAGGCCAAGTATAAAGGTGCTGCTATGGCAGCATGTGAGGTGGTATGGCTGCAAAAGTTATTAGGTGATTTGAATGTGTAGGGAGATGGTCTAGTTGTCATTCATTGTGACAACATGAGCAGCATACAGCTAGATAGGAATCCAGTGTTCCATGCTAGGACAAAACACATTGAGGTGCACTACCACTTTGTGAGAGAGAAGGTACTTGCAGGAGAGATTGACTTGGTATATGTCAGCACACAGAATTAGATAGCTGACATTTTCACAAAGGCATTGGGTGTAGAGAAGCTTCAAAAGTTCTGAAGCTTACTTGGAGTTGCAGAGATAGAGTTGAGCTTGAGGGGGATTGTTGAGATGGCAAGCTCAACACGTGCAGACATTGATGATGGACCGCCTGGCTAGATGAGTCCACACGTCTACACTTAGCATGTTGGTGGTCATTATGATACTCACACGGCCACTGAGTTATCACTTATTATATTTAGTTTGTTACACTTACCTACAGCTGGCAAAGATATAGTGTCAATCAATTAGTGTAGTCGGTTATGCACTGTTTGACTTAGAAGGCCACTTTCTTTTATGTTGTATCTTATCTATACTTTGTGTACATTGTATATTGTGTGGAAGAAGAAAAAAAATCAGCAAAAAAATGTTTTGGCCTCCATCTCTCTTCTTGTGTCCTTGAGTGAGCTTCCTTCTGTGTATACAATGTGTGTTTGGCGCAATAGCTCAAGCAAGTCCCCCACCATGCGATTCTTGACACTTCTTTGGGTGCCAAGTATGATCTTCAAAATAAAGCATTTGGCTTTGCTTGTTGGTGGCCAAGCTTATAGATAATGATGAAGTCAAATCAGGATAGGAAACCACTCCATCTTGCTTCATTCCAAGACATGAGAAGTCATAAAATGTCCCAAATTCTTGTGATCCATATATATAGTCATCTTACAAGGGGTGCCTTCAAGTAAGTGTCACCAAGTCTCCAAGGAGTCCACAAATAGCTAGAAGTTCTTTATCATGAATTTCATTGTTGATTTTTGCACAACAGAGGATTTTCTCGAGTGGAAAGCTATTGGATGAACTCGATTGTCATAATTGATTTGGGATAGAATAGCTCTAAGTGTAAAATTTGAGGCATTTGCCTCCATGATAAAGGGCTTGAGGTGAAGGCTTACGTTAATCTTTGAAAATCTTGTTCAATCTTCTGATTCCATACAAACTTGTCCTTTCTGGTTAGGTTGGTTAGAGGGGTAGCAACATCAGAGCAATCTTTGATAAAGATTCGATAAAAATTTACAAATCCCAAAAAGCATTGAACATCTTGCACAAATGAAGGTGTCTCTCATTCTAGAATAGTTTGTACCTTCTTAGGATCCATAGAAACTCACTTCTCAAAAATACCGTACCCCAAAAACTCCACTTTAGTTTGATGGAAAGAACACTTTTTAAGCATTAAATACAAGCTTACTTCCCACAGTTTATTTAAGACTACTTACAAGAGAAGAACAAAAGAGAAATTGGACTAGAACTTGATTGTGAGACAACATGATCGCAAGAGAAATCAATTACAAGAGAATGCTCACAAGAGCATAACTTGATTACAAGACAAGACTCGATAGAAGACAAGGACTAAAGGAGGACTTACCTTGTAGGAGCCTCACAACTAGTGTTGGCAAGACTGAAGGGCTTGTAGCCCATAATCCCTATTTATACTATATCCTAGGGAGGTTAAGGGGAATACATGTGGTTACAAGAGGATGCCACATGGCATGACATACACATTGACACATGGCATATTGACATACGACATAAGCCATGATGCAGATATCTTCTAGAATATGTTAGAATCTTCTAGAAACTTCAAGAACTAAGGGTCGTCCTTAGCTTATGTACAAACCAAGGGGCATCTGCTACAAAACCATACCCATTTGCATAGCAAAACATTGTGACTAGTACACTTGAGAGTGGCGCATGGGAGAAATACCATTAGTAAACAATACCATTGCATCCAAACAAAGTGCATCTGAGTTTCACTATACATGTGTTGTTGATCACTAGAGGAGTAGAAGTGCTACCTCCCCCTTGAGTATCTGGTAGTACTTTGGACCAACTACTATGTTGAACTAGGATGAGTCCAATCTAATGTCTACTCTAGTTGAAATGCATCGAGTGAAGCTACAACAACTAAGGATGGTCTACCAAGTCACCTACTTCCAATCATTTTGCATTCATAGGTGAATAATTTAGTAAATTCACCAAGTAGTCTAGAAACTTTACCCCTTACTTTCCTTTTCTTATGTGCTGAAATCGAATTGGTTACCAAAACCTCATTCAACTCCTAAACCTCTACTTGAATTCAAGATATCTGTCCTTTGACACATCCATGAAATGGTCTTAACAAGTTAACATAAAATGTAATATATGTGTCTTTCAATGTGGATGCAATTTAAACCTATGTGCCACATCGCTTGTCTTTTCCAACACCTAGAAGGGTCCATAGTAATATCATGTACATTTTTCAAATATAACCATTTACAAATAGCATTAACCTTTGTAGGGTCCATACAAACACTATTAGTGAGAGCGGATTTTAAAGAAAAATTTTGAAGCAGAAAAGAGGCCAGGAGGTTGTCAAAGACCAAATTTTCATGCAAGATGAAAGAGTTGTAGATCGATGAGTTAGAGTTTTCCTAGATGGAGTTCGATGCGAGGAACCCAATGCAAGTCTCATTGGTTGATCGAAGTTTGTTTGGCCCCCCATTTAATACCCGCAAGGTTTTGTGTTATGAAGTAGCTACATGATCCACAAGTTGGAAAGTGTGATATACTGGCCAGGTTCATAGATTTCGATGTTACAAAACTAGCTGTCTAGACGGATCTCAATTTTGAGTGCGTTTGCCCCCTCAAAAGTGAAAAATCCACGTGGCACAAAGTGTGAACATGCAAAAGATGATCTAGTTTTTTTAAAAGTTATGCTTAAGCTTGGCTTAAGCATTAGATGCCAAAAGGCACATCTCTTGAAAACATGGGGGGAGGCGCTGTTTTTTTCGGCGCCCTCTTCCATAATTAAAAAATGATTTTTTGGATATGCAATCTATCAAGGAACCATCTTGGCTGTGATCTCCATCAATTTCTTGCTTCTCATTGCTTCAAGAATGACTGAAAATGATGCATTAAACAAAGAGATCCAACTCTAGCCTTTCTCTCTCCTCTCTTCTCTCTCCTCTTGTGGACAGTTCTTATGAATCAACGTAAAAGAGAGGGGGACGGGCTAAGATGGACGTTTTTTGGTCAAACGATGAAGCGAGAGTGTAAAGAGACATGAATTGGAGTTGGAAGGATCATCAACAACGACCGTGGAAGAGCCTCAACGGGCCTCCAACGTCGCAAAATATGCATCATAATGAGCATTTTTATGAGAAAAAGGTAGATTTTATCGTTTTAAGATGAATTCTTGTTTGAAATGGTTAGCAATACTTGGGTTTGATTGCCAATCCTCTATTTGATCAGTCATGTTGAAAGAATCATAAAAAATTAGTCGTATAATAATTGTATGCAAAACACACAAAACTCAAGACTAAGTCGTTTAAGGAAAAATATGTGATTTTTGGATTTTTGGTGTACATTTGCCATTCCCATGGAATTAAACATACTAAGAAAATCATTTTCTATAAGAGTAATCAATCTACACTTGAAAATCAATAATTTTCTAAATTTTTCTCTAAATAAATAGGAAAAAATAAAGAAAAGTAGAAAAATTTAGGTGTTTTGCATCATAAAAATAAGTAAAGACAAGATTAATGTGTGTGGACGTATAATGGAGCTGAAGCATGCCTTACACTTATCAATGCAAGAAAAATTTAAACGGTAGGGAGTAAGGGGATTGTTGAGCGATTAAAGTACGTTAAATTCTAATGTTTCATGCTGCATATTAAATAGAGTTCGCGGTTGTTTAAAATTAAAGGGACTAGTAGCACAAGGAAGCTCGGTGGTGCCTTAAGCAATGAAGCACTCACGTAGAAAAGGAAATCATGAAAAGAATTTCTTCGCACTTTCACGTTGCTGATTTTCAATGAATATTTGCTTGAGCACGATGATCATATTCACCCTTGCATTGTTGCACCACATGGTATTGTATCTTGGATGCATAGCACCTGTTTGTATGGGTAATGACCCGGCACTGAGAATGTGAGGTATCCCAAGCCATAGGGCTAGATATTTGGTTCCCTAGGAGTTATTTGGTGAGGTTTATCTATCATCTCCTATATCGTTTAACTGAAAGAGTGGACTTTGTTTCGAATGTGTTTCATGCGACACATCTTGGGGCCAATCCTCGAGGTGTAGAAGAGCCGTACTATAGCCACAGTGATCAACCAAGGGGTGCTCCTTGTGTGTGTGCTACGTGGTGCATAACACTAGCATGTTTAGGGACTTCCTTGGAGGAGTGGGGAAAGAATCATCCGTTGGACTACAAAACCGTACAAACGTAAAGTCTTAGACGCTCCTGGCCGTGAGGCTATGTGGGGTCGTTTTAGGCGAGTAGTAGAGGCCCGGCTAGTGCCTTAGAACCATTGTCGGCCTCGTTTTAGGTCCCAACAGGTGATGCATTTTTTGGGATTTGCTAATAAGTGGCAGTTTCCAAATCTCAGTCAATAGGGACTAGTTTATTAGTGTGCCAAAAGGTAGTGAGATAGATAGATTCAAAAGACCATCAAATCGAACTTCAGAAGCAAGAAAAAGCTTAAGGGGATAAATAGCGGACCAAAATTATTAGAAGATATTCCCCGCAAAGGAGTGGTCCAATATCCTTACAAGGGCAAGGTCTTAGTAACCCTAGTTCGACGTATAGTCCATTAGGAAGAGGAAGTTCTAGTACTTCCCCCCTTCCAGTGAGTCCGTCCACTTCGAGTGGAGTTTTAGTTCCGATCGCTCAAACTCCTTTAGTGAATCCGATTGTCACCATGGCATAACCCATTGCAATCCCAACAAGAATGCCGAACTTTCCGACCTTAGGATTTCCTCTACCCATTTTTAATGGATTAGCAGAGGAAGATGTGAAACTTCATATTAATGAATTCCAAAAGTTAATGTTTAACTGTTGAATTCAAGATGAAGGACACTTGATGATGTTCTTTGATAAGACTTTGAAAGGATGAGCTGCAGTATGGCATCACAGCCTAGAGGCTAGAACCAAAACTATGATTGACTTCTTCTTTGCGACCTTTTGAAGAGAATTTGCCCCTAAAAGGGGAGGTTAGTATTGGCTACGTGTCCTCAATGTAACATGTTAAGAACCTCACGAGAATGTTCATGGGTATGCTAAGAAACTGAAGGAAGTATTCCGTAAGTTGCAAACCTATATTCCTATTCCAATCGTTGCTCAGTTGCAATACTTTTTGAATGGAATAGACTTTAACATTCAAGTGCAGTTGTGTAGTGTTGCTCTTGCTGACATTGACATAGCTATTACATGAGCAGAGGAGGTAGAATCATGATTACAAGCAGCTTATACCTCTAGGGCAAACTGGAATCCAAGTCTAGGGTTTGGGAAAACTTTAGCACTGACAAGTGGTAGTCAAGGGATACTCATGAGTCCTCCTAATGGGAGAGGAAGCACGATCCAAAATGTGCCCATGTTGCCAGCTACTCCTAGTGTGACCATGCCCATGGCTAGTTAGATGGCTCCACCAAATGTTGGAAACCAAATGATAAATCCTATTGTTGTTCCAAGAAACCAACAACCAATTGCTAACCAAGTGGTTAAGCCAATGGAACGATAGATAGATGATCATGGTGGTTCAGGAGGCTCAATCTTGTGATTTGAAAGAACTTGTAGCAAAGTTTATACTAGTGTCTATTGAAAAGGATATAGAGAAAGCAACCTCTAGTATTTTCCCTTTGTAGAATACCTATATTTGTAAGATGAAGATTCTTAAAGCTCTTGTATCGTGAAAATGAGATGAAATGGAAGAGAAAAACAAACTGCTGGTGAAGCCATTGCGAATCAGAAAATGCTATTGTGACTTGATATGGAGGTCATAGAAAGAGCGCACCATGAAGCTACATCTGAGGCAAAAAAAATAGCAAAAAAATTTGTAGCTTCAGCTTGAGTGGGGCTTCATTCTTGGCACAAAAAGACTACAGAAAAACATCAAGGAAATTGGTCAATTTTAAGCCCATATTTTGAAGCTTTTTGGGTCATATGAGCACCGTTTGAACTCCATTTTGGATGTTTCTTCCTGAACACCAATGTATGATGTATGTGCATCATGTATGAATATATATGACAACATTTGAGCTTATGTATAGCAACCATTCTCTTGGAAGGGAATTTACATGAAATTTTTGGGCTATTTTGGTGCATTTTTAAATCTCGGGTTGACCATTTGAGGCAGCGGATTGGTTCATATTGTTGAATGCTTGATTTGGACAACACATATTGCTGGTTTTTTTGAAATTGCAGCCATTAAAATGTCAGACACATCTCAAATTACCCAGATTGTTGGAGATAAATTGACAAAGGACAACTATAGTGTCTGGTCATACAGGATGGAGAATTTTGTGATGGGGAGAGGTCTTTGGTTCCTCATACAATTGATGATGCATGTCCAAAGCTTCTTGACGAGCCCATGGAAGGGAAAAAGAAGGCATACAAGGATTGACTGGAAAGAACATGAAAGTTTTGCATTGGATCTCTATATACATATCAAAGACTTTGATTCCTCATATCAAGAAGGCAAACACTTGTAAAGAGGCATGGGAGATCATTGAGAAAATGTATGGGACATGTATAGAGGCAAGGGAGATACAACTTAAGTAAAGTTTGCATGGAGCATGGAGAGGAAACCGCACTATCAGTAACAATGTTGCAGAGATCAAACAGGTTGCAGAAGATCTTGCATCTATAAGTGCACAAGTGGATGATGATGACTTGGTTTTTTTCAGTCACACTTAATGGACTTGGCCTAGCATATAAATCTTTGGATAACTCTATTTCAGTTATAGGAGGCTCTATGTCAGACTTTGAAGAATTGATTGCTTTGCTACTTACAGAAGAAATAAAGTTGGGTTTAAATACATTTAGCAGTAGCAAGAATACAAGTGGAGATACTATCTTTTATCATCAAAGAGGGCATGGCAACCCATCTAGAGCTAGAGGCTCATCTTATGGCCATGGAGGTGATAGCTTTGCACATGGTTGAGGTACCTTTGGTCGTGGTGGTTTCATGCCTAGACGCAGGGGAGAGCTTACTCTAGAGGTAGAAGATGACCTACTCCTCCACATAGAGATGGTGTATTGTGGGCAGTATAGACATTTTGAAAGGGAATGTTGTCACAGGAAAAATACTATGCCTAGGGGTCGAGGAAGGACTCAATATAACCATTATGTAGGTGGCTATGGAGGTGCAGGTTATGGACCTAGAGGTGGCTCTGCTAGAGGCCATTTATTTGCCATGGAACATGTATTAAGGAGCATGACACACCCTCCTAGTGAGGATGATTGGTTTTTGGACTCATGGGCTACAAATCACATGACTCATCATGTTGAGTGGTTTGACACAAAACAACAAATGTAGAATGAAGAATATGTGGCTACTAGGGATGATACTTTGCATAAAATTACTCATATTGGTAGTGTGTCACTTGTCACTAGAGATAGAGTTGAAAATAAGCTTGTGGATGTACTTTTGTACCTACAATCACTAAGAACTTAGCATTAGTTGGGACCGAGGAATACATGTGAGATTTAATAGATATGGATGTTTCATTGAGGAATTTCGAAATGGAAGGCCTTGGTAGATTGATTGCAAAAGGAAAGAAGAAAGGCAGGTTATTTGCCTTGGATGTAGGTACTCCCGTCATTCAGAATTCTATGTATGTTGAAAGTGGGCATGGTCAAGATAAGAATGTTGAATTATGGCATAGGAGAATTGGTCATGTAAACCTGCAAAGACTGAAACAAATGCAAACTAAATAGGTGGTTCGTGGTTTGCCCCATTTTGGTTATGTTAGTTATGATTATGTATGTGAGGCTTGTCAATTTGGCAAGCAAGCTAGATTACCATTTCCAAAGAGGGGGAGAATTAGTAGTTATCCTTTGGAAACGGCGCATTCTGATATTTGGGGTCCATGTTAGAATGTCTCATTGAGTGGGAGATGTAGGTTTTATATCACTTTTATTGATGACTTTAGCAGAATGACTTGGGTGCATTTCATGCAGTATAAAAGTGAAGCCGTTGAAATATTTTTGGAGTTTAAAGCTATGATTGAAGAATAGTTTGGTTGTTACATGAAATGCTTGAGGTCTAATAATGGAGGAGAATACATGTCATATGAAATTTTTGATTTTTTAAGAGATCATGGAATCAAAAGATAGGTGACATGCAGGTATGCACCTCAACAAAATGATGTGGCAGAAAATGAAGAAGAGATTGCTAGGGAAATGATGAACCAAATGAATATGCCATTGCCATATTGGGCAAAGGCAGTGCATACTGTAGTACATATCATGAACATGACACCTACAACATTGACTCATCATGTATCACCATATGAAAAGATGTATGGGAGGATACCCACTATTACCTACTTCAGGGTTTTTGGATGTGTTTGTTATGTTCATGTTCCTGATGGTTTGAGGAAGAAGATGGAGCCAAAGGCTATAAAATGCATCTTTCTTGGATATCCTGATGAGAAGAAGGGCTACAAATGTTATGATCCAGTGACTAAGGAAGTTTACATTAGCAGGGATGCCAGATTCAAAGAGTATGAATCATGATACAAGCCCAAGATTGCAATGGATTCTTATGAGAGTAGTGATGATGATGCTCATGGGAAGAAAATTTCAGCAAATGGTAAGCTTGGAAATTAGCACTTAGAAGATATGTCTAGACCTCAGGAGAATGCAGAAAGCAATGGCAGCTATAGTCCATGGAGTGGTAGGTTGAGGAGTTCACAAAAGAGTGTGGAAATTGCAAAAGGCAAGAGGCCTATGGCTGGAAGTTCAGAGGATGAATCTATCGATGATGAATATGACATTCCTCATGTAAAAACTCCGGGTACTAGAAGTGCACGAAAATATGTGAATGTTAACCTCATCACAAGAATAAAGAAGCAAAAGTGGAAAAGTGCAAGTTGGTACTTAAAAGAGGTGACCTAGAAGGAAATTTGACACAACAAAAATAGCAAGAGGGGAAACGACTGAAAGTACAAGAGTGGCCTCAAAACTCAAGTCAAAGGCAAAAGCACATTTTTAAAAGCAAGACCCCCCTAAAACTATTGTAAAAGAGCACTAAGATTGCTCCTGCAAAAAATTGTAAAAGGTAGGCGAGCATAGGTAAATAGACAAGTCAAATAGAAGGAAATGAAAAAGAAAACCTATGGCCGATCATGTAAAAAAGTGATGATTGCCAGAAAGGGATTTAGGGTTATGTATTAAAGCCAAAAAGTGGATAGAGAAGCTCATTCTTTCGTGTGTGGCAAAAATGGACTTGAGAGCGGGAGTGAGGGAATGAGTGTGTGAGGGTGAGGGATCTTGGAGGTGAAGCTCTCCATCATCTCCTCTCTTCTTCTTCTCTTCTCTTCTCTCCTCTCATCTTGCATGCAGCTATGGAGGATGGAGCTTGGAGGTGGAGGCTTAAGGATGCTTGAGCTTGCATCATGAAGAGCTACTGATGTGATTGAGGGAGGAGGCAACTCATTTGGGCATTGAGGTAAGCTCTCTACACCTCGGTAGGATCAAAGGTGCGTCGGCTAGGTGACAGATAGCCATAGGTGCTCGCTTGAAATGCTTGAACAATAAGTGGTCGGTGGATCTTGGCAGTTGAGCAATGAGCTACTCTACATTTTGGTTTCGTTGTTTTTGGGACCAACGGATTCAAGCTTGAGTGCTTCCGTGCCTCACTCGAGCATAGAAGTAAGGGTTCATCCTTGGGCTCATCCCCAAATCAGAGCTTGAGATAATAGGAGGTTTTAGATTTTTAATCATTGAAACAAGTAAGTATTTTGTGGTTTTGATGACTAGGCAAGTAGGAGAAATCATTTAAGTACTTTACTTTTGAATTTTGTTGCATTAAGAGTAGGTAGGATCAAGAAATTGAAGCGGAAAGCTTTAGGGTTGCTACTGTAAGACAGGCCCAAATAGGGCACAAATCAAGAAAAAGGAAAAAAGGAGTGTGTGAATGGATTTATGTCTCTACGAGAGTGATTGGAGAGGTCAACCTTAGCCGGGGAAGGGTTTATAACCCAAGAGGCCAAGGAAGAGCTCATTTGCAATTGTTGCATTGAGAGAGAGAAAGAGAGAGAGAGAGAGAGAGAGAGAGAGAGAGAGAGAGAGAGAGAGAGAGAGAGAGAGAGAGAGAGAGAGAGAGAGAGAGAGAGAGAGAGAGAGAGAGAGAGAGAGAGAGAGAGAGAGAGAGAGAGAGAGAGAGAGAGCTATTGCTCGCATTGGATCAATCGCTTCACCCATGTGTTTTTTGCACATTGTAGGTACACATAACTCTTCTCCTCTATCTATGGCTTTGATTTGGAGGTGCATTCTATGTCTAGTTACCGAAATCGTGTGATTGAATCGATTTTTCATTGCATCTACCGAAATCGTGCCATGTTCGGCTCGTGGTTCAAGTGACAGTGATTCTGGGTTGAACCCTAGAATCGACCCTTGGCCCTCATGTGTTTGGCCATTCGGCCCACTACCATTCAGACATTCACCACTCATCCCAACCCCACGTGGACAAGCTGACATTCGGCCTGTCCGAGTTGACCATTCAAACCGGCATGGCATTCGGTCCACTTGACTTGGCCCTCGACTATTTGGCCAGTTGACCCTCAGATAACCACATTCGGACGGTCCGAGTTTGACATTCGGACCACTTGCATTTGACCCTTTTCTCATTCGGCCCTCGTCCATTCAGATGAGCCGAAATCAGACATTCGGCCCCTTGCAATTTGGACCTATTGGGCCGAATTCAAATTTTCTCAAAATTTTGACATGAAGACCCTGATTAACCTAGAGACCATTGTCGTACGAACCCTGAAGGCCATACAGACACTCAAAAAACCTTTTTAGCACAAGAAATAGGAAAATCGAGACTTGGAAGTGACTCTATCCAAAATCGGCTAGTAGTCCAAGCCGCTACTAGCACCAGAGTGAGTCATAGATCCCCAAACATATCTTGATCAAGTTGAACAATGGAGCACATACCCTAGGGCCAGTGAGAATGCACAGAGACCAAAATTACAACCTATCAAGCCAATTTCGTAAACGAGAGTACAAGAGCTGCATAGTCACTTTACCTTCACACTCGTATTGTTTTCCAGCACTTGTAGTGTACCTAAGAAAAGCTGAAAGCCTAGTTGCGCACAATGCACGAAAGAGAGTACACACACACACACACACACACACACAAAAACACACACAAGCACACACAAACACACACACACACACACACAGAGTAAATTGAGGATTGTTCGTAATTAATAAGGAACACACTCAGACATAACCATAAAACAAATCCACCGGTAGGAGAAGACTTGGAGACATAGTTGGGTGATCGAAACCCCAAGCGTAGGACCAAGCGAAAGATGCAATGGAGAAGATAGACGCAGCAAGGATAGACACAATTGAAGGAGTGGATCTACATGATCTAATCAATTAATCGACAACTTGGTGAGAGAGACCGCTGACATGGTAGAGACAAGCACTAACCATGGATGGGATGAAGAGCTTGACCTAGGCGGTCTCCTGAGACAAAGATCTAGTGACTAGTCATCGATTACAATCTACAGGCCTGGACAGACCACCACGATAGGATGTCCAAGGATGTCATAGCAGACCTAGAAGAGGAGAGAAGACTAGCGTGGAAAGCTTTGTGAGGCCTAGTGACCTACAATTAGGAACAGCAAGTCAGGACCTTGTGGTAGAGCATGGAAGTGCGCGAGATTCAGCGAGTGCTAGTGCTACCAAACAGGAATAGGACGTGCCTTGATGCTAAGAGGGAAAGAGTGCTGAAAGGAGATCTTATGCTGAGTGAGCTTCTCATGGAATGACTGCTAGATCAACACTTTTGCCAAGCGGAGCGCCACTGCAATGGCAACCTTGTTGTTGCTTGTAGGATTAAGAGTTAACTAAGAATCCAAGAGCCAATATAAAATCCTTGTAGTTACGAAGTAGCTAGAAAAATACAAGCAAACAACAATCCCTAGAGCTTTGTCAAGCAGTTTGAGCAAGTCTATGAAGCCAATGGCCTCACCGATCTATCTCGCTCAATGATCACAAGCTTTTAGCCTATGCTTAGGTGATAAGGGAAGGACTTGGTACACCAACCTAGATGCTGTAGAGCGCAATGACTTCAATAACCTCAAGAATCTTTTCATTAAGAGATTCTCGGAGGCAGGGTACTTAGACAACCTGAACGTACGACTCATAAATCTGAAATAGAGAGATAAGGAAGATATAAGGGATTATGTGACCTATGTGAGGAGTCTCTTTAAGAGAATCTCGATGAATGAGCGACCCACGGAGAGAGCAGTGTCTATAGTCTTCATCAATGGGATAGGGGGCAAAGAACTCTACAAGGCCTTGGCAGGCAATTCAAGCTTGTAGCGAGACGTGTTATCTAGGGTCTTTGAAGAGGCCATCAGAGTGGATGACCAACTCAAGGAGAGAAGCTCCACGAGCTCAAGCCGAGAAGAGCCTAACCCTAGAAACTCTGAGAGAACTTCAACGGCAAGTGAAAGATCAGGCCCAAGTACTCAGGACAAAGGAAAGGATGCTAAACCAAGTCGGTTGCTAGTGGAGATGAAGATGGAGCTAGCCAAACTACAAGAGATGATGAGACGACCAACACCCCCATCATGTTCAATGTGTGTGGTGGAGACCACATGCCAGTCAAGTATCAGGACCCTAGGTCTTGACCTTGCTCAAATTGCGGTAGGTTCGGCCCCGATGCCATGCATTTCCGATTGCCAAGGAGACTTCCATATTTGCAACCTCACAATTAGCCTTACCTAGTGAATAGACCGCCAACCTTCTTTGCAAGGGGAGCCCCATTGGGTCTTCTGGCACCCACAATGCTAAACCAACCATTCCTAGGATAGAGATAAATCCCATAAGAATACCCAGACCACATGGACCCTATGTAACCCATCCAAATTACCGAGAAATGCCCCAGTCCACTATGTGGAGGAGCCTAACGACGAAGAACCTTACGTGAACCCTTACGTCTTATATGGCGAAGAGGGTAATCCAATCCTTATGGATTACAGACCAATACCGGTGATGGCGTTAGGTAGAGGTAGAGGCGTAGGAGGGCAAACCCAAGAACCGATCTCATGTTGGTGGACTTGCAGTCATCCAAGATATATCTCCTTGCGCTGCCCCAAGAGGGAGCATGCACACCATGACAAGGGAGATCTTAGATGTGCAGAGTGTGGAATCACTCATCTCTTTGCCAATTGCCCTAGACAGAAACCATCCTCTAGTTTGACAATCGTGCCATTAGTCCCATTGGGGTTGTTTGGTGTTGAGACACTTGATAGGGAGGCCACGCCCATCCTGCTGCATATCATGACCCGTGCGCAAACGAAGTAGGGCAGCATATCATTGCTAGGGCCTAGAAACTTAGATGCAGCCTCAATTGAAAAAAAGAGTCATATGCAAAGGAAAAAGAAACCAGACGCAAAGTCATGCTAAAAAGAGAGAGTTACACAATGCTGCTTTTGCTGGAAAAAAGGTGTTAGATGCAGAGGCAGAAATGTCAGCTCCTAACATAGCTTAGAAGGTAAGTGCGAAGGTAGGGGAATACCCCAACCCAAAGCGCCAACTCAAAGCCATTGAGAAAGTGAAGGAGTGGGTAAAAGAGGCCCAAGAACACCTAAAAGACACTAAGCCCATATTGGAAGATGAGATCGATGATCTCTCAAGAATAAGCACGCCAATCTCACCACCACAACTAAAATCGAGAGACGCGACTGCACCACAAGTAGTGCCACTTAGACAAAGCTTGAATGTTACTTGGGCCAGCAGATCAGTCAAGGCCATTGGCCTAGAAATGTAAGTTTTGGAGAAAAGCAAGCAGCTAGCGACCTCCTCACCACACTAGTGACCACTCATGTGACACTGAGCCTAGGAGACTTGCTTAGGCAGCACCCAACGCTGTGACAAGAGCTAAAACAGTGGGTTGAAGGTTCAATGGAGCAAGCTGCCATTGACTTGCACAAGCATGATGTAGAGATGCAAATACTAAGTTTAACGCTACACTCAATGCTCAAATCCTTCCACGCCAATGCTTTTCGGGAAGGCACAGAAATGCATGCTATCTTACCAGTCTTAGCTCTCACGGATACCACAAGAAAGGGAACTATAGACACAGGGGTAGGAGTTAGTGTGCTTAGCCACCACACAGTGCTCCAAGCTTGTGTAATAAAGCATAAATGCCTTAGTCTAGGGTAAGCTAGGGTTAAGTATAAAAGGTGGAGATGTAACATGTGAAGTATCTTTTTGCCATTATACAACATTACTTGTTTGAGGTCTCAACTTCCCACCATCTAAGAGGGTGAATACTCTTGGCCACCATAGCTTGGGGTGCATACCATGCTGCAGCCACTCATCATTTGATTCTTAGCCAACATTGGTAATATCATTTCATGCCTAGCCACCTTGGCTATGGTTTCTTGGCATTTTATGTCTATTTCTTGTATTTTTAGTTTAATGGCTTGCTATGGGAATTAGCTTCTTTACATTGGTATCAGAGCACAATTTTGATCCAATGGAAAGGTCATTTTCATGGCGCATCTACTTACAATTTAGGTAGAGAGTAACTGGAGGACAAGAATTAGTCACAGGATTTGATTCGGTTAAAATCGTGACTAGTTAAGATTTGTAATATTCCCCCATGCCTCCCCCCCATGAGAACCCCCCTTTCCTTAAATTTTTTGACTCTCCCTCTCTCCCCTTGCTGACTGCATGGCGAGGGGAGAGAGAGAGAGAGAGAGAGAGAGAGAGAGAGAGAGAGAGAGATATATATATATATATATATATATATATATATATATATATATATATATATATATATATATATATATATATATATATATATATATATATATATAATGATAGAGAGGGGGGGCATGCGGCCCCCCAGGTGGAGGGTGGTGGACGTTAATGGCCGTCTCCCCTCCCCCTCTACAAAAAGGCAGCCCCCCCTTGTGGCCCTAGTTAGCACGCAGGGCTTGTAACTTGCCCGCCCCTCAAATTGCAGGACACGTCTTAGTAGCCCATTGAGAGATCAATCTAGAAGACACAGCCCAATCGAGAGATCAATCTAGAAGACACCGCCCGGCACTCCCAAGGAATGACATGGGGTTTGCCAACAAGGGTCTCTCGAGTCTGCCTTGCAACAGAACTTATCCGACCGTTCCCACTAGGATCGACTTGAAGTCCGGGTTCCTAGCAGTCGAGTCTTCCTAACAGCCTTCTAGCATCGGTCGACAGCCGCTCCACTTTGCGTAGATACAATTGGACCCAAGCAGACTCATATCGCACTTGGTTCAAACAAAATGGGAAACGAGAGGGAGGCATCACTCGTCCTCTCTGCCCGTAGGACATAGTCCCATTTCGGTCCCCTAAAACGATATGAATTAGGGTTTCAACTTACAAGTTCTAAGGTCCTTGTTTAACTAATGTTCACATCAAATAAATTCCATTGAGGAAAGCTCTCGGCTAGCCAAGACCACCCTTCCATAGGATAGACCCATTGGTCACATCTACCATTCTTTCCTTGAGGGTCGTTTTAGTTATCTAATTACCTACCACATTATGTTTGACACATAAAAGTAGCTTCCTTAATTAACCTATTAATCACAGGTTCCTTTACGTAATTTAGGACACAAACACGAAGACAAGATAGAATAAGATCAAACACTTACTTAACTTATCTTCAGATTAATGTTTGTCTCCCACCCATATAGGAGAATTAAGTGTCCCTTTTTGCCTCCGTAGAAATAATCCTTCTGTATCCCGAAATACATCACATATCATGCCCGAAGGCTATCCCAGCAATCTACAGGATTGCTGCTCCAAGTTCGGCCCGTAGACTAGTACATGGGCCTCGAGATCCCATCTCGAGTCACGTCGGCCTCTTGTGCAGGATCCGGAGGCAAGGGATTTACAGCCAGAGCCTCCCCTGGCACCTAAGCGTCCTCCTGCTCCAAGTAGCACCCACGGAGAGACCTCTCGCGGCTGGTTAGGTCCATATACCCAGCGCAGCTAACAACCCCCTTGGATAGGGCCAGGCAGACAGTCGGAGGTAACTGTTTCTGCCTCTCCCTCCAAGCTTTTAGCCTGAAGTATTAAGTGTTTTGCTTTGAATTAGTTCCTTGAGCAAAGAAGTTCAAACAATATACCTAAGTGTACAATCACGATCATCTCAAAGGTCGCTTGTACGACCAACTGCTAAGGTGTGGTTCCTTTTTTCCGAATGCTCCCAACATTCAATCTTGGATCATTCATGACTTGGTGAGATCCCAATAATCTCAAACAAGATCATGCAAGCAAATATTCTTGGTAGGTTAACTTATTTTGACTTGCTCTTTCCCTTGGGTTTTATCTTATGGTATCTTAACCCTAACTCAAAGCATTAACTAGTCAGCCAAGGCAACGGACAAGCCTTATTCGCAACCCCACCAAGGGTCTTTTATTATTCTAGTTCTTTACATCATCTCTCTCTAACCAAGTTCAATTAACACACTTGGCAACACAAGACTTTTCATCTAGTCCTTCAGGATACAGTCTAGATACATGCGTCCCTTCCGTCTCTCTTAGTGCGGTACTATGCAGAATTTTCCGATCAAAATCATCTTACTCGCACTTGGGATTCTTAATGCACTAATACAATCCGCGATCTTTAACTCTTTTCACATTTATTCAATGAGTAATTAACCCTAATGTGCAGGTACTTGTATGGCCTAAGTTTCCCTGCATCAGTGCAAATGCATCATGTGAATAGAAACTATCATTTCATGTGTTTAGTTTAATCATAATCACGGATGCAAATCGTGATTTTTATTGGTTAATTTAAACATTGCTCTATGCGAAGATCTATCATTTTAAATAAAAATTTATGAAAATTGTATCATTTTATGTGCGTCAATCCATGCAGAATCCATTCTATTTGTCCACTTGACTCCCATGTAATCATCCCGTATTTGCAATATTTCGTGCAACAATATTTCATGTACTAGGCTAGTCAATATTTCATGCAACTCATGCACTTGAATTTTCATAATCATGCTCTTTAAGTATGGAAGAGAACCATGAACAATAAGCAATAAGAATAGCGGGAGGGTTAGAGGACACCATTTTCGAGGGGATTTCTTGATAGCCGCGAATGAGTCTTCGCGTTTGGCCTTCTGATTTCTCTTCGAGTTCCCTTCTTTTTTGCACCTTCTTCTTCTTCTTCTCCTCTCTCTCCCTCTTCTTCTCCTTCTTGTTCTTCTTGTTCTTCTTCTCCTCTCTTTCCCTCTTCTTCTCCTTCTTTCTCTCCCTCTTCTTCTTCTACTTCTTTTTCTCTTCTTCTCCTTCCCTCTCTCTCTCTCTCCTTCTCTTCTTCTCTCCCTCTCCTCTTCCTCTTTTACCTCTTCTCCTTCTTCTTCTCCTTCTCTCTTCTCTCCTTCTACCTCTTCTTCCCCTCCGTCTCTCTTCTCTCTCTCCTTCTCTTCTTCTCTCCTTCTACCTCTTCTTCCTCTCCTTCTCTCTTCTCTCTCTCCTTCTCTTCTTCTCTCTCTCTCTCCTCTTCCTCTTTTCTTATCAGCATAATGGCTCGTCCGGCCTGCATAAAGGCTAAGCCCTTTATATAGTATTTCAACCAGAGGGGGGGGTCTCCGTGTGGGACGTCATTATGGTGGCCATTTGCTCAAGAGGAAAGGCGGGGTGCGCTGTACAGAAGACGGAGCGGGAGCCATGCTGTAGTAGGGGGGGAGAGCTCCTCGCCATTTGGGGGGTTGCATGCCTCCCATCAAAGACTTCACTCCCTCTCTCTCTCTCCCCGACGTGCTGTCGGTGGGGAGGGAGAGGGGGATAAAAAAAATTAAAAAAATTAAAGGGGGGGGGGGTTCTTATGGGGGGGAGGCATGGGGGGCACCGGGAGGGATGTTACAGCGCCCCCCCTCCCTCGTCAGGCAGCGCCGATCCCCCCCTGTGTTCATCGCGAAGAAGGAGAGAGACAGAAGAGGAAGAAGAAGAGAGAGAGAGAGGAGAAGAAGAAGAAGAAGAAGAAGAAGAAGAAGAAGAAGAAGAAGAAGGGAGAGAGAGAGGAGAAGAAGAGAAGAAGAAGAAGAAGAAGAAGAAGAAGAAGAAGAAGAAGAAGAAGAAGAAGAAGAAGAAGAGGGAGAGAGAGAAGAAGAAGAAGAAGAAGAAGAAGAAGAAGAAGAAGAAGAAGAGAGAGGGAGAGGAGAAGAAGAGAAGAAGAAGAAGAAGAATTTCTGAAAATACACTCCCCTTTGTTATCTTTTCTCCACTCAAGGAGAGGCGGCGAGAATCTTGCATAGGAGAGTGCAAGAATTCTATCAGTCGTGCACGTGTCTTTGAGTATGGCCCCGAAACGTAGTTCCACAAAGATGGCCAAAAACCCTGCAAGCGTGGATGGAGGTTCGAAACAAGGTGGCATCGCAACCACGAACGGTTCATCAGGCATTGCAACCACGAACGGTTCATCAATACCAGTGGAATCATGGCATCACTCCAAACCCAGGTTGCTCTATTATTAAATCATAGGTTATAACTATCACGGTGAAAAATCATATTCACATGCATCACATTAATTGCGTGTTTGATAATTTCCTATGTATGAACATAGTTGTGATGTATGTAACGAGCAAGATAATTTTTGTTGTAAGATGACATCATAATAGGTGAAATTGATTAGATAATTGCATTACCAAAAACGTCTTGCAAGAATTCCTGTGTAAAGTGCATTGTTCCTTGCACAAGTTCTTGCTTAAAATGCATTTCAGAGGACATTGAAGAAACAAAGTGCATCTCCATATCGCAAGATGGGTTCTAAGGTACATGTAATAAACTGCAGAAAAGATTAAAGTGCACTTAGACTCATACAATGATCACATAAAGTTAGATCATTCAAGAAGGTTATAGCTCGTGTAAATAATTACAGAGAGGATAATGTTAAAATTCATGCATAGAAAGTACCTTCGCATGTGTGGCATAAAATATCGTATGGATTATATCAAAATTGTAAGCATTGAAATGAAGGCATGGCATTACGTTGCATGCATTAAAGTTGTTGGGAAAATTCAATGTTGTTTGTAATTTACCAAATGGGATTGAGATCCATGAATCCCATGTCAAAGTCCTTGGTGACTTCAAGAGGGATAGGTAAAAGCTTAAGCGCCTATGAGCATTATTAAGAGGGCTTAAGAAGATTACATTTAAGACGGAGTAGGAACTGTTCTAAACAGAACCATCTTGACCAACCATGGTCAAGGGGATAGACAATCTTGATCAATTAAGATCAAAGTTAAAGGTATATAGGTACTACAAGGGATCTAGGAGATAACTAGCAAGTTGACCAACCGAGGACGACGGGTTCGTCCATGAACTATTTTACAAGGAGACCTAAGGTAAGGATAATTAGGGTCAATAGGGTACAAATCCTAACCCGAAGATAAAGGGAAAACAAGCAACCTAGCTTGCCAAGCCCTTGGAATCTCGCCAAG
Source organism: Lygodium microphyllum (assembly GCF_053477565.2). Taxonomy (NCBI): domain Eukaryota; kingdom Viridiplantae; phylum Streptophyta; class Polypodiopsida; order Schizaeales; family Lygodiaceae; genus Lygodium; species Lygodium microphyllum. The sequence continues at coordinate 75,390,615 of NC_141164.1, read as the reverse complement.
TTGGGAACGATCCAGGATCGAATGCTGGGAGCATTCGGGATGAAGGAATCACACCTTAGCAGTTGGTCATACAAACGACCTCTGAAATGAACGTGATTGTACACTTAGGTACGTTGTTTGAACTTCTTTGCTCAAGGAACTAATTCAAGGAAAATGCTTCAGGTTAAAAGCTTGGAGGGAGAGGCAGGTTTAGTTACCTCCGACTATCTGCCTGGCCCTATCCAAGGGGGTTGTTAGCCGTGCCGGGTATATGGACCGAACCCACTGCGAGAGGTCTCTCTGTGGGTGCTGCTTGGAGCGAGAGGATACTTGGGTGCCAAGGAATGCTCTCGCTGTAAATTCCTTGCCTCCGGATCCTGCACAAGAGGCTAACGTGACTCGAGATGGGATCTCAAGGCCCGTGTACTAGTCTATGGGTGGAACTTGGAGCAGCAATCTTGTTGATTGCTGGGATAGCCTTCGGGCATGATACTTGATGTATTCCAGGACTATGATAAATAAAGATGAGATATTTGAAAAAGGAACTTGCTTGACATTGTTTTTGTGTCAGTGCCTAAGTTACGTGAAGGAACCTGTGATTAAATTGATTAATTAAGGAAGCTGCTTTTGCATGTCAAGCATAATATGGTAGGTAATTAGATAACTAAGCAAACTGAGGAAAGTGCGGTGGACGTGACTTGGGTCCGTACTACGGAAGGGTGGTCCCGGTTAGCTGGGAACTTTTCTCAAAAGACGTGAAAACGAAACTGTGAAGACCTAGCGTCGGTAGAGTTAGAATCCCGATTTATGTTGTTTTAGGGGAGCGGAATGGGACTATGCTTTATGGGCAGAGAGGTTGAGCTTCGCATCCCTCTTGTTTCCCATTCTCCATGAACCAAGTGCAACATAAATTCGCTTTGACTCTATTGTTCCTACACAAAGTGGTTCATCTGGAGCTCGACGCTAGCTACTTCCTAGAGACTTTGCTGATAGGAAAGAAACCCTGACTTCAGGTCGGCGGTCCTAAGTGGGAACGGCCGGACACTTCCGCTCAGGGTAGACTCGAAAAGACCTAGATCGCAAACCCTGTGACATTCCTTGCGAGTGCCACGTGGCGCTTTCTAGACTCTCTTCCCGATGGGCTGCTAAGACGTGTCCCACAGGTGGACGAGCGGTTACTTTACAAGATCTCTACAGTAAAATGTGACTAAATTTGATGGTCTTGAAAGAAACAATGGCAGATCCATGGTCATTTTAGTGGTACGTGATCAATTTTGGGCCATTTTGAAGGATCATAGACTTAACTGAATAAGGTTTAGAGAGGTTAAACCATGGTTACTTTTTGGAACAAGCTTCTCTTTCCTCTCTCCAAGCTTCTTGCTGAAAATTTCCATGGAGATCTTTGCTCATTTCTCTTTGCCATGATCATCTCTCTTCAAGCAGCCTACTGGAGTTGTTTCTTGATGCCCTGAGCAACAAATGGAATACCTATTTGAGGGATCTTCAGCAAGATAATCACCATGTGGAGCAGGAGAAGGGGCTGAATAGTTTGCACCATTTTTTCAGATCCTCTCCTCTTGAAGAATCAATAATCTTCATCATCATCCAAGCTTCTCCCTCTCTTGACTGATCATTGGCATCCCTAACATGAAGTACCTATACTCTATTGCTTGATCTTTCACTTTCCTTTAGTCATGAATCTTCCTTCACAACCCTAGCTATGGCTGAAAGTGGACATCATGAATCTTCCAATTTCTTGAAGATTTGGCCTCTTCTTGGCTTCTTCTAGCTTCTTAATAGCAAGACCAAGCATCTACATCAAGCATTGGACCGACATTGAGTAAACATTGGAGCTTCCAAGAAAGATTGAAGCATTATCTTCATCTCAGATTGGGGAAAATAGGGCAGCCATCAATCTTCATCAAATCTTGCTTCATTGAGGCTTCAATTCATGGGGATTTTGTTGTCTACAACCCCAAGAAGATTCAATTGAAGATATTCCTCAAATATTGGGCTTACATTGAAGAATTTCTTCAAGTTTGAAAGCTTTTTCACTCTCTTGAACATGGCAATGCCTGAAAATTCATGGAATCCATGATTCTAATGAGAATTTACACTCATCAAGCTCAAAGGATCTTCTCCAACAAGCTATTGTAGACTTTTATCAAATCATTGGCTTCTCTTGATTGCATTGGAGCAATCTTATTGATTGAAAGTTGAAGGTTTTATATGGGAATAATTATTTTGGACAAAGATTTCTTGAAGTTGGTCTTATGATTTGAAATCTTGGTCTATTGGTGGTGGTTTATGCTGAATGCTAATTGGTTAGATTCATTTATTATTCTTCAACAACATTAAAGAGGTAATATTACCATGTTTCCTGCAGCACAGAGGAGCAGAAAATGGAAAAAACGGAAATAACAAAAAAGGCACATGATAAAAGTAGAAAAAGGCGCCTTGACCGGTAACCAGTCCTGAAAAATTTAAATGTTCAAGCACGACCCTCAGAAAGCCTCGATGTTGGCCCGAGACAACAGAAGAGAAAAAGGGCGCACCATTAAAATGTGGGAGTGCCCCCGAATCTTTGTAAAAGAGTGCTAGGCTCGCTCCTGTGCAAAGTGTATGCACTAGTTGGAAATATGATAAATTAGAATGGTGGGAAATGGGAAAAAGGGCCTAGGCTACGACCGGCCATGTAAAAGAGGGAAAAGGGGATGACCGCCCAAAAAGGATTTAGGGCTTTGTATATAAAGTTGAAAAGTGAATGAGAAGCTCATTCTTTGGTGTGTGGCAAAAAGAGTCTTCTTCTTCCTCTCTTCTTCTCTCCTTCTTGCTTGTGTGTGCTCTTGAGAGAGGGAGTGTGAGAGTGTGAGGGAGTGAGTGTGTGTGAGAGTGAGGGATCAAGAGGGTGAAGCTCTTCACCATCTCCTCTTCCCTTTTTCTTTTCTCTTCTCTTCTCTTCTCTTCTCTTGCGCGTGCGGCTATGGAGGATGGAGCTTGGAGATGGAGAAAGCTTGAGGATGCTTGAGCTAGCATCAAGAATTGTGGAGCTACCGGAGTGCAAGAGAGAGGAGGGTACTTGATCGAGCATCAAGGTAAGCTCACTACACTCATAGGATCGACGGCGCGTCGGCTAGGTGAGAGATAGCCATTAGAGCTTGCTTGGAATGCTTGAAAGAATAAGCGGTCCATGGGTCTTGGCGGTTGAGCGAAAGCTCCCACATTTTGGTTCCGTTGCTAGGACCAACAGATTCAAGCTTGAGCACTTGCGTGCCTCACATCGAGCATCGAAGTAGGGTATTCATCCCTGAAACGGAGCTTGAGATAGGTAGGAAGTTGGGTGTTTTTGATCTTTAAAACAGGTAAGTATTTTGGGATATTCTGGTTGTTTGATGATTAGAAAACATGGAGAAATTAGTTCAGTGTTTTGCTTTCGATTTATGTTGTGTTTAGAGAAGGTTAACAGTAGGAAATCACATCCGAGAGGCAGAGGGTTTGTTGCTGTAAAACAGGGAGAAAATCGGGGAAAACAGGGGGAAAATGGAGGAAATGCGCATTTGAATGTGTAGGAATTGCTAACAGAGTGATCTGTAGCATCCAGGGAATGACCAGCAGGGTTGTAAGTTTTGGAAGGGCAAGGGAATCCTCATTTGCAACCAGTTGAGAGAGAGAGAGAGAGAGAGAGAGAGAGAGAGAGAGAGAGAGAGAGAGAGAGAGAGAGAGAGAGAGAGAGAGAGAGAGAGAGAGAGAGAGAGAGAGAGAGAGAGAGAGAGAGAGAGAGAGCTTGGGCGACCATTCGATCGATCAGGGCACGGAGTGACGTTGCATTTGGCAATCCCCAGGTACATAGATCTCTCCCCCACCACTCCAACATCATTACTGGTGAACTTTATGGTCTATAGTCATAGATATCTGGAGATTTTGGATGAATCTGTGCTCGAAAGTTCGTCGGGCCGACGGAATCGGACACCCAACTCAGTGTTCGATTCCCAAAATCGGACGCTCGGACAACCGTTCGATCGGACCAACATGTCCGACTCGGACACTCGGACTCGGATGCTCTGACTCGGACCAACCCCGTCCGATCGGACGAATTAGGACACGTCAGCAAATTGGACCACCCTGTCCCGTCCGATTCCCAAAATCGGACCAACCCATAATCGGACCACCCAGAATCGGACACTCGGACCAACCCCGTCCAATCGGACCACTTGTCCGATTTTCTAAAATCGGACACCTAACCCCTGTCCAATTCTGAGAATCAGACTGCTTAAACTCGGACCCACCTGGTCCCATTCCTAGAATCGGACCACTGGTAAATCGGACGTCCGATTCCCAAAGTCGGACACACCCAAAAAAAGAAGAAGGAGGAAAAACATCAAAACTTGACCCCCACAAGCGACTGGAAGCGCAACCCGCTCTAGGACAACATGGCGAATGCCTTGTAGGCAGTTCCCGACGTAGGAGTCAAGACCAAGGGACAGTGCTGGAGCACTCCCCAACGACCTACCCCCTAGTGCATTGTAAGAAGCAACGCAAACCCTGGAACCCACTAGAACGGCCAGGACTTGAGCATTAAAGCCTATCAGGCCCGAAACGAGCTAGAGTGAGTAAGACTCCGAGGAATTGCTTGCGGCACTCACATTGAATTTGTTAGATTTCATGGAAGCAGGAAGGAGAGCAACACGGAGTGAAGCAACATGCTTCCTCTCTCTATTTCTTCTTATTCATTTAACACACACATAATGCATATATAACCTAAGGTCATAAAGACCATTCACACTAGAAGTAACACCGATTTATTTAATATACCTAACTGATCTAGCCAGACTAGTTGTGTCCAGCTCATGTCGGTCAAACACACATGTACGAGCTTGATATTCTAACACTCCCCCTCAAGCTCAAGATAGCATATGTACTCCAAGCAGCTGTCTAAAACCACAGAACTTATCTTTACCCAAGGACTTGGTAAAGATATCCGCTACCTGTTCATCAGTCTTCACATGCATAGGATCAACTCTTCCTGCAAGAACCATCTCTCTGATGAAATGGTAGTGTACCTCTATGTGTTTCGTCTTGGCGTGATAGACTGGATTCATAGCCAGGAGTACACTACTCAGATTGTCACATAGTAACTTCACTGGAGCATCTACCTGTATGTCCAAATCAGCCATAAGCTTGAGCAGCCATGAAATCTCACATGCTGCCAATGCAGCACCACTGTACTCTGCCTCAGTACTTGACAAAGCAACTGTAGGCTGCTTCTTGTTGCTCTAGCTAATCATGCCGCTACCAAATCCAAATGCATATCCACTCGTAGATCTACGATCATATGAGCAACCTGCCCAATCTGCATCTGTGTATCTAGTCAATATCAAGGGTTTTCTCTGACATAGAACAACCCATACTCTACGGTGGACTTAACATATCTCATAATGCGTCTAACTGCATCCAAGTGTGGCTTTCTAGGCTTCTGCATAAACTGGCTTATGAGCCCTACAGCATAGCTCAAGTCAGGCCTAGTGATGGTCAAGTAAATCAAGCTGCTAACCATCTGCCTGTACATAGTCACATCCTCTACTTCAGCCCCAGTGTTCATGTCTAGCTTGACATTCTGATCAAGAGGTGTATCCAGCAGTTTGCATTCAGCCATGCCATACTTCTTCAGAATCTCTATGGCATAGTGCTTCTGCATCAACCATAACCCATTGTCAGCTGGAATTACCTCAATGCCTAAGAAATACTTCAGTTTTCCCAGGTCTTTCATGTCAAATTCAGATTTCAGCATCTTCATTGCATGCTGTATGCCCAAGTCATCATCACCAGTGATTATCAAAACATCAACATATATGACCAGCACTACTAAACCTCTGTCAGTCTTCTTTGTAAATAGGCTATGATCAGCCCTACCAACAGCAAAACCCAATCTCTGCAAGTAGTTACTGATCCTAGCATGCCAAGCTCTCGGAGCTTGTTTCAGCCTGTACAATGCCTTTTTCAGCCTGCATACATAATGCTGAAAATCAGGGTGCACATACCCTTCCGGCTGAACCATATAGACATCCTCTGCTAGGTCACCATTAAGAAATGCATTCTTAACATCCATCTGCTGCAATTTCCAGCCTTTAGCAGCAGCCAAGGCAATCATAGTGCGTATAGTTGCCATCTTGGCAACAGGGCTGAATGTTTCCTCATAATCAAGTCCATACTGTTGGGCATACCCCTTTGCAACCAGCCTGGCTTTGTATCTCTCCACACTGCCATCTGACTTGCATTTGATTTTGTAGACCCATTTGCAGCCAATGGTCTTTTTCCCTTCAGGCAGTGGTACTAAATCCCATGTTTTATTTTCAGCCAAGGCATTCATTTCTTCATCCATGGCTACACACCAATTCTCATCTTTCATTGCTTCAGCATATGTACTTGGTTCTTTGACCTCCATCACTTTTGTCATGTACGCATAATGCTTTGCAGAGTAGCCACTGTATGTCAACCTGTCAACAAGGTATCTGACCCTCTGCGAGCGTCTAAGCTATGGTGCACTACTCGATTCCCCTCTCTCATGAGGCGGAATATACCTGCTCTGCCTTGTGCCAGGCGTGTAGACAGTCGGAATACCAAGTTCGCTGTCTAAAGTATCACTAGACTCATAGTCCGAAGTCATTCTGCCAGGTGTCATCATACCAGATGCATCCTCAATAACTTTCTCTTTTCCTTTGCTGTCCAAGACATCATGTCTCCCCCTCACTGACATACTGTTGTCAGTGGACGGCGAGCTCCTCAATCTCCCTGTCCATGGGGATACTGTCTGACTACGAGGTCCTGTCATAACAATACTCTGCTGTAAATCAATTGTAGAGGCATGAGTGGAAGGACTATTCGCTGGCACTGCAACCGGTGATACATACCAAGAACCCATCTCATCAAAGATAACATCCCTGCTTACCAAAGTCTCCCTGGTAGAGGGATCATAGCATTTGTATGCCTTCTTCTCCTGTGAATATCCAATGAAAACACACTTATGTGCTTTGGGATCCAACTTCTTCCTTTTCTCATCTGGAATATGCACATAAGCAAGACAGCCAAAGACTTTCATGTGACTTACATCCGGCTTATAGCCATACAACTTCTCAAACGGTGTCATCTCATGAATACCTGCAGTGGGAGTCTTGTTCAAAATGTATACGGCTGTCATAACAGCCTCTTCCCAATAGTAAAGTGGCATATGCTTTTCATTCATCATAGCCCTAGCAGCTTCCATCAGAATTCTATTCTTCCTTTCAGCTACTCCGTTTTGCTGCGGAGTGTAGCTGCAGGTGAGCTGCCTACAAATGCCATTTTCAGCCAAGAAATCATCAAATTCATTTGATACATACTCCCCACCACTATCAGATCTCAAGCAAGAGATGTAGCATTCAAACTCCTTCTCAACCTGTGCTTTAAATTGCTGAAAAACAGCAAAGACCTCATCTTTTGTTTTCAATATGTAAAGCTAGGTATATCGACTGTAGTCGTCAATGAAGGATACATAATATCCAGAACCTCCCATAGATACATTATGAGTTGGCCCCCAAACATCAGAGTACACTAATTGCAATGGACGTGTACTTTGTCGTACATGCATGACAACTGGCAATCGTGACTGCTTACCGAACTGGCAAGCCTCGCATACATGACCAATATCTGAATATTGGAACTTCGGTAACCCTGTAACCAGCTGTTTCTTTTGCATAATTTGCAGCCTTTGCAAATTGACATGCCCCACTCTCTTGTGCCATATTTCCAAATCCCTAATAGTGCCAGAACCATGGGCAAACATAGCTGAATTCAGCTCTGGCAAGGAAGCATCAAGAGAACATTCTGCCATTCCTGTGACCACGAGCTATCAACTTGTAGCCATTTCCAAATTCTTCAATAAAGCAGCCATGCTTATTGAATCTAACCTGCAAGTTCTGCTCCATCATCTGACCAACAGATAACAAGTTCTTTGTAATTGAAGGGACATGCAATACATCATGCAAATTTTTCTTTCTGCCATTATGGACCACAAGAGGCACTTTGCCTTTATGCTCAATGCTATGCTGCGTGTCATCACCTGTGCATACATAGCCATGCTTTTCAGCCACCATATCCGTGAACCAATCACCATGAGGGGTCATGTGATTTGACGCCCCCGAGTCAATGTACCACACTGCATCATCAGATGATTTTTCAGCAGCCTTATCTTTGACATACTGCATGGCAAACAGTCTATCACCAGAGTCATCTGCCTGACTGGACGTAGCATAATGTCCATGCTACTTGCCCTTCTGATTTCCCTGCTTCTTCCAGCAGTCCTTTGCAATATGCCCATACTTTCCGCAGTAGTGACAATCCTTATCTTTATTTGGATTGTCTGACTGACGCTGCTGCTGCCATGAGCCTCTGCCACCACGGGAGTTAGATCTCCCCCTGCCTCGAAAGTTTCCACCACCTCTTGCATTTGATGACTGTTGATTGCTATTACTATAGGATGCATTCTGCTGGCCTCCTCTACCAGATCCATAGCCTCTACCACGGCTACCATGACCACGCTGATTCGAGTAAAAAACTGCATCCTTATTCTTTGAGCTGCTTGACCCTGTAGCTAAGCCAAGCTTCACCTCTTCATGAATCAATAATGCAACCAGATCATTAAAGTCAGGCATCTCAGCCCGCACAGATACTGAAGTGTCAAAAGACTTGTACTCCGGACCCAAGCCATTTAAGGTCACTGCAACCATATCCTCATCTTCTACCTGTGAGCCAACAGATGCCAGTTGATCTGCTATGGTCTTAACCTCTGTGACATAATCTTGTATGGATCTGTTCTTCCTCTCCATGTTATTGAATTTTTGCTTCAGTTGTATCTTCCTTGCACTTGTAGTTGTGCCATAGTATTTGACCAATATATTCCATGCATCTACTAGGGATTTACAGTTCATGATCTGCATCACCATAGCATCCGAGATACATAATGACAACCAATGTAAAACTCTGCGAGCTCTTTCCGTCCAAGCTCGATGCGCTTGTCTTTGATCAGCTGTAGGATTCCTATCTGGAACTTCAGGTTTAGCCTCAACACTTGTCACTAAGTCCCAGTATCCTTTGCCTATCAGAAAGTTCTCCATGCAGAACTTCCATATTGCATAATTGTTGCTATCAAGCTTTTCTCCCACAATCTGGGTTACGTTATTAGCTCTATCAGCATTTGCCATGTTGTAGACCTTGCCTGACTACCTGCAAACCAAGATCTTCTTAACAGTTCAACTTCAGCCCGGAACTGTTTATGACAGTTTTCTGCAATTAATTGCAGTAAGAAACCAGGGTATTTCAGCCCACTAACAGTCCAAAACAGCTCACAACCAAGTGGCTTAACCTGTGAGTAAAACAATCAGTGCAAATACTATGTATTCACTTTGGTTTGAACTCCTGCAACGTCATTGCCAGGGTACATATATGCAGTCTGAAAACTGTAATTCTGTGAGTGACCAGCAGTGATTTCAAGCCCAAAACTGAGTAGTATACATGTCATACATGTCCCAAACTTCCATAGATTGCTACTAGTACATGTGTCAAGCCATGCATAGGCATAGAACCTCAAAACAGTATATAACCAGCATATATGAATATTGTAAATAAATTCCCAGATTTCAAATAGCCAATGCACTGGCAACAGGGATTAATTTCAGTCCCAAAAACCCATAAACCATTTGCATCACTTCTGTTTCCAATGCTCAAGCATTCAACAGTCATAGACTAAGTCTTCAAGTACCTGTGGAACAAACCCAGCCAACTAGTTCTTCAGAAATAACCAATTTGTGCTTTATGTCTGCAATTTTTTTTTTCAGTTTTTAGCCTATCACAGACTCTCAGATCAGGCCATTTCAAGCTCCAAGTTTATGTCAAAATACCCAAGAGATATGACATGCCTTCTACCAAGCATCAAGTGCTACATTCAAGTTCAATGTACATGCCAAAGAGCATCCAAAAATGCAGACTTCCCAAGTGTATAATGTCACTGTAAGTTCAATGACAGTTCAGCCCTGTGTATTCAGATCTGTACACCTCTATTACAGCTCCCACATGAGCTCCCACAAGAGCAATAGTAAGGTATACCCTTCAAGAACCTTCCTTGGTATGCATCCAAGCTCTATGCCACCTGACAAGTGCTATACTTCTTGAATCTCAGCCAATGAGAGCAGCCTGTTCATAGGCACAGTCCACACAAACTGTTCAGAGTATATTTAGATCAGATTTGCCCACTTGTTGATGCTCAATGGAGCTTTGGTGAGTCTCCAGACAAGCCACACTCTCGGTGATGCTCAATAGAGCCTTGGTAAGCAGTCCATGTGCTGAATCTCAGCCATGGAGTTCAGCTTGAAAACAGGCGCAAACACGCTGGCTGGGCAGATCTGTGCTGCTACACATCTTGCTCATTACTATGATAATAATGCACTCACTGGTGCTCAATCAGTCCTTGGAAGACTCCTCAGCAAGCCACAGCTCCTGCTTCAAGCAATGAGACTCCAATGCTTCACAGTACATACCTATGTGTGACCATTGATGGAAATGGCAGCCAGCCCTCTTCCTTTTCCAGCTCTTCAGTTCACTCTTCAAGTCTTCTTCTTGAGTGCATTCCACCAGTGAGCCCATTCATGGCTCTGATACCATGTTAGATTTCATGGAAGCAGGAAGGAGAGCAACACGGAGTGAAGCAACATGCTTCCTCTCTCTATTTCTTCTTATTCATTTAACACACACATAATGCATATACAACCTAAGGTCATAAAGACCATTCACACTAGAAGTAACACCGACTTATTTAATATACCTAACTGATCTAGCCAGACTAGCTGTGTCCAGCTCATGTCGGTCAAACACACATGTACGAGCTTGATATTCTAACAGAATTTCCGCACTTGAAGCACACCTAAAAAAGCTGAAAGCTTGATTGGGCACAAGTGCACGAGAAACGACACACTCACCAAGTGATCATAACTTTAGGTTTGTATTCAATAATCAAAGTAACTCACTCAGATAAATCACTCAAGGAACCCACCAATAGGAGAGGACCCAAGACATAGACAAACAAGTGAAGCGCAAGGTAGAATCAAGCAAGGAGCACCAAGGACGAGGATCTGTCATGACTAGTCAACCTGATCGACAGCGCAGCAGTGAGCGGTCAAACCCATCATCCCAAGACAAGGGGAAGGCCACCGAGACAGACCAAGGCTTGGCTGAGGTCAAGATGGAATTAGCCAAGATACAAGACATGTTGAGACGACCAATGCGCCCGCACATCCAGTGCGTATACTGTGGCGGAAACCACTTGTCGGTCGAGTGTCAAGACCCTAGGTCAAGACCTTGCGCTAATTGCGATAGGTTCTTGGTCACGATGTCGCACATTGCAGACTACCACGAAGACTTCCATACTCGCAACCCTACGGCCAGCCTTATCTAGCTAACAGGCTACAACCATTCTTCAGAAGGGGAGCCCCATTCGCTCTACCTGCGCCTAACGATATGAAGCCAACTGTCCCTAGAATGGACATAAATCCTAGAGGCATTCCTAGACCGCCTGGTCCTTATGTGACCCACCCATCGAGCGACGCTCCAGTACACTATGTGGAGGAGCCGAATGACGAAGAGACCTACATATACCCTTACATCTCGCATGATGACGAGGGCAACGCGGTCCTCATGGATTATCGACCCATGCCGGTGATGGCGTTAGGACGAGGACGGGGTAGAGGCCTAGGAGGGCAGCCACAGGATCCAGTCACTTGTTGGACTTGCGGACACCCCGGTCATGTCTCATCACGCTGCCCTGAAAGAGAGCAGCAAAACAGGGACAAGGCTGAAAGGTGCGCAGAGTGCGGAATCACCCATCTTTTCATAGATTGCCCAAAGCGGAAGCCGTCCTCTAGATCAGCTAATTTTCCATCCATCCCATTGGGGCTGTTTGGTGTCCAAAAACCCGATGGGGAGGCCACACCTATTCCCTTGCGAGTTATGACCCGAGCCCAAACGAAGTAGGCCGGCATCTCTCCGCCAGGACCTATCACTCTTGACGCCACCTCAATAGGAAAGAAAAGCCGCAGGCGGAAAAAGAAGAGATCGGAAGCTAAGGTCGCATTAAAGACCGAGAGTGCTATGACCTTACCTATTGCTGGGAAGAAAGTCTCAGACGCGGAGGCAGAGACTTCAGCCCCTAAGACAGCCGAAAAGGGAAGCGCTAAGATAGGGGAATACCCGCATCCAAAGCGACAATTAGAGGCCATAGAAAAGGTGAAGGAATGGGTGAGGGAGGCTCAACAACATCTCAAGGATGCTGAACCCATCATAGAGGACGAGATCGATGATCTCTCCAACATAAGCATGCCAATGTCACCACCTCAACCTAAGTCGGCCGAGGCCACTGTGCCACAAGCAGTGCCGCTGAGACCAAGCCTAGATGCAACAGAGCCGTAGATCAGCCGCAGCCATTGGCTCGGATAGTCAAGGCTAAAGGAAGGACAAGTATCTAACCATCTCTTGACCACGCTAGTGACCACCCCTGTAACACTTAGCCTGGGAGATCTGCTTAAGCAGCACCCTGCCCTATGGCAAGACCTTAAGTAGTGGGTTGAGGGATCACAAGAGCAGGTCACGGTAGACCCTCGAGACCAGGATGCAGAAACACAATTGCCAAGTCTGACGCTGCACTCCGTGCCTAAATCTTTGCATGTCAACGCCTTTTGGGAAGACTCTGAGATGCACGCAGTCCTGTCGGTCCTAGCCCTGGGTGACACAACAAGGAAGGGAATCGTAGACATGGGAGCCGGGGTTAGTGTGCTTAGCCATGCAATGCTGCAGACTTGGGGAAACCCGCCTGTCAAAGCTGCTAGGTTTAACGTCATGCTAGCAAACGGTATAAGAGTGAAGCCATTCGGGGTCTTGAAGAATTGGCCAGTGAAGATCGCAGGTGTCCAGTTCTCTGTCGACTTTATAGTCATGAAGGGAGTGGACTACGACGTCCTATTAGGCCGACCCTGGATGCGCAACGCTAGAGTCATCGAAGATTGGGGTAACGGCTTGATCTTCCTTGGCAATAGAACTGATGCCATAAGAATAGAGATGGACACTTGGAAGACCTCACTAGTCGACCTAGACGCCATCTCTACTATGCTCAAAGGAAACACTCAGGTCAGGGAGCCCTATGGGTCCTTGACCAAGTATATCCCATGCCCAGAGGATGAGCGGGATTGGATGCACGTTCTCGCTACAATTGACTTGCCATTCTCAGACCATGAGGTGTTTGAGCAGGCCATCAAAACAATCGGCAAGACAAACGAAGCACTCTCTACACCAGTCTACATGATGGCAGCAAGCCTCCATGGAAGGCCTAAGCGTGTTACCTTCCAAGTGCCATCCAACAAAAGGGAACTCCAGGGGGTACTGGAACACCTAACGGACCAGCTAGCGGGCAACCCAGCTGCCAACTTCAAACTGCTCCAGGATCTCTTAGAGGATTCCAAGTGGCAATGGACCAGGGTGCACGAGCTGAACCTCATGTATAACTGGGGCCCTGGTTCCAGACCAACGACGCGGGGCATACCAAGCCCTAAGAGACGATGGGCAGTCGAATGACGAATATTCCTGCGATGAATACGAATACTGCCAATCCTTTAGTGATGAGAGTGAGGGTGAAGTGGATACCATAGAGTACGACACTGAAGGATGAGAAATTGAGCAGATACGAGCAGACGCCAAGCCGCAGAAAAGGCATGCCCTTAGACTGGAGCAAGGAGTCATGTGCATGAAATGTGATCGTGCGTGGTTGGAATGTATAGGAGCCATAGACCTTGAGGAAGCATGCCTAGCCCAATCAGGAATGACACCAATACTTAGAACCGAATCGCCATCCGAATTGCGGCCACCAGGGGAGACCACCTCTTCTAGCGAAGATGGAGGGTTTGACTCTGAATTGGAAGTTACTTCGGATAGCGACCCAGAGATCCCTAGGCCACCCATGACCAAATGCACCAAGGAGGACTTACCCGTCCACCTGAGGTGCAGACGGTCAAGGCAGGATAGGGCAAAGCACCCCAGGGATGCACGATTAGAAGAACAGCGAAAGCCGTAGGACCTCCCTAAACGCTTCACTAAATTCAAAAAAGGGGACAGGGTAGTGGTTCTGCTAGGTGCCAAGCGTCAAGGGCAGACGAGCGAACCAATCGAAGGACCAGCCAAGGTCAAGGAGGTAAACCTAGCCCTGGAAGGGGAGATACCCCGACCAGTGTGTTCATTGCCGATGACTTGATTGGTGAAGAAGAGTTGAGTCTTGTCACTCTCTTGCAGGAGTATATAGACGTATTTGCCTGGTCCTTAGAAGAGCTACGGGGGGTAGATCTGAGTATTGTGACTCACAACATACCCATGACGTCGGATGCAATGCCAGTCAAGTAGCGACCGTACCCCATGAACCCAAAGCACTCTCATGCTGTCAAAGAGGAAATTGACAAGTTGATGAAAGCTGGTTTCATTTACGAAATTGAGCACACGGACTGGGTATCACCCATAGTCATTGTGATGAAGAAGAACGGCAAAATTCGAGTGTGCATCAATTACAAGAAGGTGAACGCTGCTACAAAGAGAGACAACTATCCCTTGCCGTACACCGAGTACATGCTTGAGAGGGTGGCAGGCAAGGAAGCCTACAGTTTTCTGGATGGCTTCTCAGGGTACAACCAGGTGCAAGTGCATCCTGCAGATAGGCACAAGATCGCCTTTGCCACTGAGTGGGGCGTCTTTGTATACATAGTCATGCCCTTCGGGTTGACCAATGCTCCTGCCACCTTCCAACGCCTCATGTGCACCATCTTCAAAGACATGCTTCGCAAGGAGTTAGAGGTCTTTGTCGACGATCTGTGTGCCCATTCGACTTGGATCGAACACCTAGACAAACTCTGCGCAGTCTTTGAACGGTGTCGCTTATATCATCTCTCCTTGAACCCCTTGAAATGTCAGTTTTGGGTGAAGCACGGATGCATCTTAGGACACGTGGTGTCGAAGAACGGCATTGCCACTGACTTCTCGAAGGTCAGGGTTATCGTTGACCTTCCACCCCCAATTAATTACAAGGGAGTTCAATGCTTCTTAGGTCACACAGGATACTATCGGTGGTTTGTGCTGAACTACGCACTGATCGCCAGGCCATTGTACAAGCTGCTGATTGTCTTCGAGTGGACCGAGACATGCCAACGGGCATACGAAGAATTGAGAAAGGCTCTGATAACATCATTGATTCTACGAGCCCCAGACTGGACCATTACCTTCCACGTACACATCGATGCTTCTAAGTTTGCCGTGGGGGCAGTGTTGTGCCAACCTGGTGAGCATAACCTAGATTACCCAGTGAGTTTTGCTAGCAGGCAACTCATTGAGACGAAGATGAATTATTCGACAACGGAAAGGGAGGGATTAGCCATGGTGTTCGCCATGAAGAAGTTCCGGCATTACCTACTGGCCACCCCTTTCATCTTCTTCATGGACCAACAAGCCCTGCTCTATTTAGTGAACAAACCTTGTGCTACAGGACGCATAGCTCGATGGCTTCTCTTGCTCCTAGAGTTTGATTTCTCCGTGGTGGTACGAAAGGGAAAACATCATTACATGGCTGATCACATGTCCCGTATACCCACAGGAGAAGCCGCTGGACAGGGCATCATTGACGAGTTACCTGACGCCCACTTATTCCACCTGTCCAGTGAGAGAGATCTATTTAAGGCTGATTTGATGCCATACTGGGCAGACGACATAGTCCAAGTGCTCGAGCACGGATTGCGTGAGCGACCAATAGAAAAGGCACAACTTAGGCACCTGATCCTGAAGATCCAGCCCTACCAGCTGATTGCAGGCCAACTCTATAGGCTGGGGCAAGACGGATTGCTGCGTAGGTGCGTATGAGATGCACGATGTGCTCTCAGAGGCGCACAACGGCATTGCAGGAGGACACTTTAGCGGAGACACGATAGCACGGAAGGTGCTGCAGTCCCAACTATGGTGGCCCACACTTTTCCGCGACGCTAAGTGATTCGTCAAGCATTGTGACGAGTGCCAACAGACAAAAGTCTCGATTCGTAAGGATCAAATGGAGTTAACCCCGGTTATTGCTCGCCAACCCTTCGAAAAATGGAGAATTGACTTCATAGGACCCATCAGCCCAGCGATGCAGTACTCACAAGCCAAGTACATCGTGGTGGCCACGGATTACCTCACGAAATGGGCAGAGGCAAGAGCCACACAAAAAAACGACGCTAGGACGACTGCCAAGTTCTTATGGGAGCAAGTGATCTCGCGCTTCGGTTGCCCCATCGAACTGGTTAGCAACCAAGGCACGCACTTCATCAATGAAGTGATAGCACATCTCCTATCCACCTTTCTTATCATCCATCGCAAATCCTCACCATACTACCCTCAGGCTAATGGCCTAGTGGAATCAACTAACAAAATTCTCATCAACGTCCTGACTAAAGTAGTCTCAGCCTCACGAAGCGACTGGGACAACAAGTTGATGGGGCAGCAAATTTCAATGTCTTAACGCACAAGCATTGGATCCAACTTGGCAAACCACTACTTCAACCTACAACTGCCAAATTAAGCCCATATGGGGCTCAATCTTATGCACTTCTCGGCAAGTGCAGAGTCTCGCCCTTTCTATCGAGTCTGAGACTATTCCAAATGCTGTTCTACGTGTTGCCGAGTGCTACGGGCACATGCATGGAGTCACTGCTCGGGCAAACCTTCAAAAAGCAGACTCACTGCAATGTTGATTATGAGTCGCAACGCATCCACCTAGCAATCGGCAACGTGCGCATTGACACAGCCTTCAACAAGGGTTGCGTAACACCATCACCGTCCGCAGGGCCACCGATAGAAGCATCTATAGGCAAGACTAAGGAGGGGGGTAGTGCACGTCTGCCGCTCCCCCATGCCCATAAACCGCAGACTGCAGCAACCAAAGTAAGGGACCAATAGCCTCACTTCCAATGGGTGCCTAAACAGCCTCGAAAACTGCCCAGGACTAGATGCGCATGTCCGCATAAGACCTACAACTCTAAATCTAGGAAAGCAAGACGCAATCACCGGAAGCACCGTGTGATTAAGCAAATATGGGTCCCTAAAATCCTCTTGCGTGCGCAAGGCTACTATGAGGGAAATGCCTCACTGTGGATCCCTAAGGCCCCTACGGCCAAAGGCACTAGTCCTACGCCACCCTCAAGCCTGATCAGCCAACGTCCCCCAACACCTCAAGACCATAGGCCGTAGTGCTCTCTAGAGCCCCAGCCATCTGACTCCTCTATGCTTTGGCCCAAGAAAGTCGCACAAACCTATCGGCCCAAGCAGCGGCCACTGCCACAGGTGGCATCATCTGACCAAGTCAACCCAACTCTCTGCAGCAAAACTGACTGCAGCAGTACAACTGCTGTGACTGACCCTAACCCACCCCCTTGCAAACAGCCCGGTTGCAGGCTCAAGGGGACTCACAACCGCAACTCTGTACTGTCAGGACCTCTATTTCTAGCAAACCTCAACCACCCGTCGACCTTACGCTCTCCTATGAACGGAAGTCATTTCTGGCACTAGCCGCTGACCTTGCAGAGGACACCGGAGATGATGTGGTGGACTGCATCAAACGGCTCGATGCCACCTTTGTGTCGTTGGCCCTCAGCTACTATGACCTCTTGGACTTGGGTCTATTAGCGGAACCCTTTGCGACAGAAGTGCGCAATATGCCTTGCTCTTGGGAGACTTTTGAATTCGCCTTTGCACATGCTTCTCGCTCTGCTACTGAGTTGCTTGCTAGCGAGGTCTCCAAAGAGCAAGCCATTAAGCACCGCCTCATCACGTCATATGATCCACGGACAATGTTTGCTATCACTGACCAAGAGATTGCAAGGTTATCCCACCTTGCTGATACTGGATCACCCTTCTTAAGGCAGTGGTACGCCCTTAGGTTGCAATGGGAGGTTGACGAATGTCGCATAATGACCAATGCCGAACAACGTCGAGCCAGCAAAACGGCAGAGTATGATCCCACCTACATTGCGCCTACCTCATATAGAGTGTTAACCACTCTTCGGGGTCGACCCATGGACAACCTCACGGGGCATCCCTATCTTGACTGCCTCTTAACAGAGGAAGAGCTCCACATCACAAGTCGAGTCAACTCTGGTGACTTCCTCACAGATATCCTCACATACATCACACATGTAGGGATTCGATCCTTTGATCTGGACCGCGCCGCTCAATTGGAATATAACCCCAACTTCTACGCTTGGCTCCTGTACAAATAGAGCGACGACCTTTCTTCTGAAATCCTTGGCCTCACAACCTCCAATCCTGGGACATATTCTTCTTTTCCAAAGGGGGAAGGGGTAGTAAGATGGAATGTAGTGGAAGGTAAAAAATAAACAAAATAGAAACTAAAAAGTAACCCAAGTCTGAAACGTCTGTTAAATTTGAAATGCAAGGGTAAGAGGTGGTGGTAAAAGTCTGAAAGACAAAGTTAAGGCTATGTTTAATAAAATCTGCTATGCTTTTATTCTTCCAGCAAATTAGTTGTCAAAAGTACTAAAAGTGGAAATGGCTGAACGTGCAAGTGGCGATCATGGCAAGCCAGGACAAAGCGGGCCAGCTTCCCTTCTCGGAGGAGGAACAAGTAAAGTACGGCCTCACGGTGGAAACGAGAGCTTTTAACCAGTTAAAGTTCCGCCACATCTTCAACCTTGACGACGTGGCCATCGAAGAGCCGATTGCGCACCTTCAATAGGAACAGGGGCACCATCACGGTACACGACAATGAAGCCACCAGACAGGTGCAGATCGAGTTGACCCCCGAGTTGGTGGAAAGGGCACTAGGGCTGTCGAATAAGGTGGAAAGGAAGCCGAAAAGAGACATCTATGCCATGTTGGGGATGGATAAAGTGAAGGTCCACACCAATGATGGAATTAGCCTGGCGGACATCCCCAACCAAGAAATTCAGATGCAGGCAAAGATGGTGCACGCCTTGTTCTCAAGCCAGAGGTGCAATAGCATAATGACCCGAATCAATATACCTCTGCTCGACAGCATTGCGGCACAATCGCTGGATGAGGTGAACCTTAATGGGTTCATGAGGAAGACAATAGAGGCTTCGGCGAAGGCCCTGGCAACAGGAGGAAGAGCTGTGGGAGGGGAGTCCCCATCGTCCCGATCGACCCACAAGGCATCATCCTCCAAGGCCTCCACCATAGGGTTTGGAGGTGTCCTTAC
Source organism: Lygodium microphyllum (assembly GCF_053477565.2). Lineage (NCBI taxonomy): Eukaryota > Viridiplantae > Streptophyta > Polypodiopsida > Schizaeales > Lygodiaceae > Lygodium > Lygodium microphyllum. The sequence continues at coordinate 75,371,318 of NC_141164.1, read as the reverse complement.
GGCAATCATCCAAGAAGCGCTAGGGCATGGACAAGTAGGAGAAGACAAGAAGGGAGGCGACAAAGAAAGTGACGAGTCACCGTCACAGTCCCCGCCTCACATAGAAGAGTAGTAGAGGTCGTCTGATGAAACAGAGACGGACGCAGACGAAGAGAGAGAATCCTAGGCTACACCACAAAGGCATGCGGAACAACGAACCAAAGCCCTGCATGGAAAAAGAGAAGAGGAGCGAAAGAAGAAAGAGAAGGAAGATCTGGAAAGGGCTCGAAGGGAGTCAGTCAAGGATGAGGAGGAAAGAAAAAAGAAGACCGAGGAGGAGCTGAGAAGGAAGGAAGAGGAAGAAATAGAGCTGGCAACCCGTCGCTCCATCAAGGAGCAACACAAAAGAGATGACGAAGATGCAGAGGGCCCACACCGAATGAAGGCACCTGGTCCCAGTACCAGCGTGCCGAAAATCGCACCCCTGCCCCGAGCAGAAGGAAAAGAAAAAGATCTGATGATGCCAACTCTCCCCCTCTTCATACCTTCCATGCCAGGCACTCCTATCATGACGACACCCCTTGCCACCGCCACCCAAGGTTCCACCCCAAAAGTCGACGAGAGCAAAGTGGTCACTTGGCTACAATTCTTGGTGGAACGGGAGCTGGCAAGGGAAGCGGCCATGGCCACCCCAGCATCAGGAGCCAAAAGGGTAGCCACGGCTGAACTGCGAGGACCACAAATTTTGGCAGAATAAAGTCCTCCAGGTGCCTAGATCAGTGGAAGGCTATAATTGCCAATCCACCTGGAGGAGACACATTTTTGACGTCAACTTGGACGCGTGGATGGCATTTTGCAATACCCTCCCTTCTGAGAGAAACGACCCTACTTTTATGCCGTATCCTCGAAGGGCAGGGGTAGACTTTAATCCGTCCATCCATGACAGGTTCGACTTCCCCATTATCTATAACACCAATAGCACCTCCCATAGGGATGCCCTTCTCTTCACCCTCCCTGATTTGTATAGCTCTATAGATAGATTTCTTAGCGAGTTCACCTCCTGTCCTGACCCCGCATTCATTACCACTTGTAATTATCTTAGGCTAATTAGGATCCTAGTCCACCAAGAGCCCACACCCCAAGAATGCCACCTCCCACCCCTCTATTTTGACCCCAACGCCATAGACAGTAGCACCATGACTCGCCTCATGATGCGTGCTTCTCTTTTGCCATCTTTCTGTGTTGCACTGCTTGAAGATATGAGCGAGAGCGAATTCACCCAGTGCAACCACCCCTTCCTTTCTACAACCACCCTCAAAACCCGCCTCAACCTCAAGGGCTACTTGTTGAGTCAAAGATTCCTTAACAAGGCCCCCCGCCCTCTGCCATCCCCTACCCGCCATTCAGATGACGAGGAGTAAACTCTCGTCATGCCCTTGTATCGCTTGTCTCCATGTATACACCTCCTTATGCTATTATATTTTATAAAAAAAAAGAGAAAAAAAAGGAAAAGGAAAGAAGAAGAAGAAGAAGAAAGAAGCACTACAATCACCGCACCTAGGGTTCTCCCTAGCCCCCTCTCCACTTCACACTTAGGGCACATCAAGGGCAGGACTTTCAGACCTGTCACCCTCCTAAGACTTGCACCGCACCTCCAACGAAGCACGAACTAGGTCCTCAAGTGTGGGATGTTACCAAGGGCTTGCCCAAGGTTAGACGCATCTCCCAATTCCACTGCCACGGGCACCACACGCTACACAGCGAGACAGACACACCTTAGCGAGTGCACAACTTTTCTTGCAGGTTATGTTCGCGCTTCAAGACATGGCTACCCGCAGAAGAGGATTGCCCACGGCATCCTTTAATGATCAAAACTTCTTTTCTTGTACCGGCATCCGGCCATCTGCCTCTGCTGGTGGCTACCCTGATTGAACCAAGTCAAGGTAGAACTGCCATTGGCATAGATCTTGGAACCTCATCGTCCAATGATCCATGCCCAATGCCTCAAGATCTACGGATCACTTATTGACTCCACAAGCCTCAAGACCTTCTACTCAAAGACAAGGATCTTCAATCAAGGCCACGGGTTTTCAAGGCAAACAACATTCGAGGGGTTTCTCCAGAATAAATCCCTCCAATACCATCCTCCTAAGGGATTGCTTATTGCTTCAAGCGTTTCGGATACTCAAAAGATGACCAGCTACACAACGGGCGCCACAACAGTGTGAAAGATGCCGAGTATCTTCAGGGAGCCTAAAGCATGTCGGAATCTTTCCTGGTCATCATCCTTAAACCCCATCACTTATCATTCACCCAACCACATTGGAAGCAATGTCTGCCACCTACTTTTTCCACCTAGCAGCCGACCTAACTAGCCACTACGTCCCACCACAGTGCCATGGGACTGGCACTTGGCTAGGACGGGGGTAATGTTACCGTGTTTCCCGCAGCACAGAGGAGTAGAAAATGGAAAAAATGGAAATAGCAAAAAAGGCGCAGGATAAAAGCAGAAAAAGGTGCATTGACCGGTAACCAGTCCCTGAAAAATTTAAATGTTCAAGCATGACCCTCAGAAAGCCTCGATGTTGGCCCAAGACAACAAAAGAGAAAAAGGGCGCACCATTAAAATGTGGGAGTGCCCCCGAATCTTTGTAAAAGAGTGCCAGGCTTGCTCCTGTGCAAAGTGTATGCACTAGTTGGGAATATGATAAATTAGAATGGTGGGAAATGGGAAAAATGGCCTAGGCTACGGCCGGCCATGTAAAAGAGGAAAAAGGGGATGATCGCCCAAAAAGGATTTAGGGCTTTGTATATAAAGTTGAAAAGTGAATGAGAAGCTCATTCTTTGGTGTGTGGCAAAAAGAGTCTTCTTCTTCCTCTCTTCTTCTCTCCTTCTTGCTTGTGTGTGCTCTTGAGAGAGGGAGTGTGAGAGTGTGAGAGAGTGAGTGTGTGTGAGAGTGAGGGATCAAGAGGGTGAAGCTCTTCACCATCTCCTCTTCCCTTTTTCTTTTCTCTTCTCTTCTCTTCTCTTCTCTTGCGCGTGCGGCTATGGAGGATGAGCTTGGAGATGGAGGAGGCTTGAGGATGCTTGAGCTAGCATCAAGAATCATGGAGCTACCGGAGTGTAAGAGAGAGGAGGGTACTTGATCGAGCATCAAGGTAAGATCACTACACTCGTAGGATTGATGGCGCGTTGGCTAGGTGAGAGATAGCCATTAGAGCTCGCTTGGAATGCTTGAAAGAATAAGCGGTCCGTGGGTCTTGGCGGTTGAGCAAAAGCTCCCACAGGTAATTCTATTGCTTTCAACTTAATCTCTCTTTTCATCCAATTGTTGAACCAGTCCCATTGTTCATAAAAGAGATTGAGTGTATAGAACCTCTTAAATTCTCATTGAAGGGCACATAGAATTCAGCCTAGGATTGATTATGATTGCTTAATGAATTTGTTTCTTGCCCATTCAAATGTTGATGCTGAATTGATTGCATAAATGCTACTCACTGCCTACTTGACTTGGATTTTGTTGGATGATTGAACATTAATGCTATGGGACTGAAATAATGATGAAAATGGTAAATGGGAATATTGAAAAGCATTGAGTCACTGCAAAAGGGTAATGCCCTATCCATAGCCCTTTCAATTTAGTCATTTCCCAATACCCACTTGCATTTCATTAAAAAATTTAAAGGCTTTTTCAGTCAATGCATAGCATCCTTTTTTGATTATCCATTAGAATGTACTTGCCATCATGTTGGTTCCCACGAGGAAAAGCGGATGCCAGGCGAGTCAGGAACACAAAAGAGAGGTGACCCTCCCCCTTCCCGATTAAGACTTTAAAGGGGTGCACAACCCAGCTTGAGGTGGAACTTTGCACACTCGGAGCCCATGCAATTTTCAAATTTAGGTGCAGGTGCATTCCCCATTATCAGAGTTTGGCACTAGTATAACATTGATAAGCCATATTCAGGGTTCCATAAGTGGTTGAAAGACCATTCGAAGAGGTGTAGGACATCTTCTATTTTCAGGGTACCTACAGGTGTTAGACAGAGTTTTTACAAATAAAATAGCATACATATACTAATCTACAGGTTATTTTTGATTCCTACAGGTGCCTCATAACCCTCTCCTGGTGCTACAGTAGTTTACAAGGGTTTCTTCTACGCAGGGTATTCCTACAGGGTCAAACAGGGTACTTATAGGTGGTGGACAAGGTGCAGGAATTTCCTATTTAGACCTGAACATCCAATCACAGAAAATTCTGTCCTAATCCAAACTAGGAATTTGATAGCTCTATTCAAATAGGGGATCCTAAGCTCTGATTTGAATCAAAATATTTGGTGATCCGACATCGGGAGCTCAAATTATTGTTGATTTTCTGGAACTAGGTATGTTGAGATAGCACCCAGACAGCATATAGGGGCACACTATTTGACATTGTTTCACCCAAAGTATCCAACCCAAGTCCATATCTTTTGAAATATGGTATATCCCCATATAATAAGCTTCCCATAGAGCTATTAAGAATTGGGATTGGTGCTATATTCTTAGAGAAATAGGGGATTAAGTGACAAACTATCTACTACTACATCATTGTCTCCTAATGGCAGGAATAAGAAGAAAAATCCCATTACTAAGGCATTGAATGATGGTGTCAGAGACTTTCAAGAGGATAAAAATTACACAAATGAAGCCCATAATGTTGATCAAATAGATGAAGAATTAAGCATTGGGATTTCTTATAGCACACATCAAGGACATCATGACATATATGAAGAGCATGTAGTGAATGATTATCTTTTACTGTCAAAAGAGTTGGGACATGTCAATGAAATCCTTTATAAGGATTTCAAGACTTTGAATGAAGGCTTAACATATATGAATCAAGGTTTGTTGCAAGGGATGGCACAAGTAAACCAAGGAATCTTTGATTTGCACCAAAGCAACAAATCTTTATTCCAAGAACTCATCTCAGTCCATAAAGGAAATTGGAAGCAAGCCACTAAGGGAACCCCAAACTATTGAAGAATCCCATGCAATTCCCTTTGTTGGTAATCCTTCCCATCCAACAAAAGAGAAGTCTCAGCCAGTTATGCACAATTTTGAAAGGGGAGAACCATCTAGAGTGAGGCGCAACATCCTTCACAAATTCATGCCATTCATAACCCAAGGCCTCAATTTAGCAGCCCAAAAGAAAATCATAGACATGAAGGGGAACAAGACAACACTCGATGGGATAATGATTATCATGGATGTTACCCCTTCTACAAGACTTTTTATCATCAGCCCTCAAATGCACAAAAAGGAAATGCAGTCATCAATCAAGTTCATGAAGGTGGAAGGCATGATGAGCAAAGATAAGCTCATAACATCCCAAACCAAGAGCGTGTTTTAAATGGACAACCTTCATCTCATGGTTTTGGGCCACCTACTTTTAGGAAAAATTCATGAAACAAAGATTCGTGGAGACAACATTCTCATGGGTAGCCATCTTACAATGAAAAACAAATAAGAGGAAAAGATCAATATCACTAATTTCAAAGGAGATAATGCTTCACCTTCGGAATGGGGGGAGTGGATTGATAAGCTTAAGTTATACTTCACCCTTTATCTTAGAAGTGAAGAAGCCAAGATTTATTTCACGGCTCTTCATCTTGAAGGTTATGCCCATACTTGGTGGTGTTACATGCACAAGATTGGACAAAACTTTGACTCTTGGGAGGAGTTCAAGCAAGCAATGATTTATGTCTTTATGTCTCCTTTGGAAAAAAAAAGGGCTTCAAAGAAGATGGTATGCATGCGCTCAAAGAGGAATGTCTGTTAGAGACTATTCCAACACTTACTTGAATCTTTCCATGTATGTTGAAGGCATTTCAGATTTTGCTAAGCTGAATAAATGCATTTTTGGTCTTTATCCTACCCTATCATCGAAGGTAGGAGCTCAACAACCAAAAACATTACATGAGGCCATAGAATTGGCTGAAAGATACTCCTTGAAGTACAAGAGAGATGCAAGAAATTTCCAGTAAAGGAGTGTGGGCAATAATATTTCCAATCAACCTATAAAATATGGGTAAGTTTTCAGCCAATCAAGAGAATCTTTTAGGCATGAAAACAGAGGTTATAATAGTCAAAACAGTTATAACAGCAAAGTGCCAACATTTTCTATTGTTTATGCCTCTAAACAGGGTGGAGATTTTGTACAGAAATAGGGGCAAAATTTCACAAATGTGGCTGAGCCAAGAGATACTTTTTCAAGAGCTGAAAATGCTCTTAAACTACCCCAAAACAGTTCTAACAGCAACTTTCTTCCTCACAACAAGCTTAAAGAAATGGATGCAAAAGGATTATGCTTCAAATGTGGGGAGAAGTGGTCACAAGATCATAAGCTAAAGTGTAAAGCTAAGAACTCAAAAATCAACATGGTGATCATTCAATAAGTGGAAGTCGAAGAAGAAGAAGATCAAGAGGGAAATTTACTGCGTGTTGATGCATACCCAATGGTTGAAAGATTCATGAAGAAGAGGATGCCACCAATGAATAATTCTATGATCCCATGGATGGATTTCCTTTTGATCTAGGTGGTATTCATGATTCTCATGCTTCCTTGTGTACCATCTCACATGATGCATGGACCAATTGCAAAGGGAAAAATACACTTAGACTCAAAGGTTTCATTAATGACAAGGTTGCACATATTCTAGTAGATACGGACAACACTCATAGCTTTGTCAACTTCAAATCTTTGAATGAGCTGAAGTTGCTACCCATTAATATGGACTCTTCCTTGTGGATACAAGTTACCAATGGTGCATATGAGTCTAGTAAAGAAGTGTGTCCATGCACTTCAATTGAGTTATCTCCCTCTTGCACAATACAAGTAGACTTGATCACTTTGGATATGGGGCCTATTGACATTGTCATTGGATGTAATTGGCTAAAAACACTTGGCAAATTCACCTTAGACTTAGAGCAAATGCAAATGGGATTTAATTGGTAAGGATAGCACATAGAGTTGAAAGGCATAGACCACAAACCAATAGAACTCATCTCCATGAAGAAATTGCGAAAAGAAATCAATGCCAAGTCATGCATCTTCACTCATGAAGGGCAATCAACAAATCAGCCATCTTCTTCTTCAAAGAAAAGGGATCTAAGATTGGAAGAGCTATTGGAGGAATACAAGGATTTATTTCAGCCACCATCATCTTTACCTTCAAAGCGAGAGATTGATCATCCTATTGATTTGTTATCTAACACAAAGCCCATCAACAAACCTCCCTATCGCTTGTCCAAGTTTGAAAGGGAAGAAGTGGAGCGACAAGTCAATTAATTGTTGCAAATGGGTTTAATTCAACAAAAATCAATCACCATTTGCCTCTCTCGTGCTCTTAGTAAAAAAAAACGGATGGAGCATTTCTCATGTGTATTGATTATTAGGATTTGAACAAGTCAACGTTCAAGAATAGATATCCTATTCCTTGAATTGATGATCTTTGGATGAGATTAAAGATGCAAAGGTCTTCACCAAAATAGATCTTTGATCAGGTTATCATCAAATTCGAATGAAGGAAGGAGATGAGTTCAAAACAGCCTTTAGGACTGAAAGCGGGTTATACCACTTCTTGGTTATGCCATTTGGACTTTCTAATACACCCGCTATCTTTCAAGCCCTCATGAATAAAATATTACAGCCCTTCTTGTTCAAAACAATCCTTATTTTCTTTCATGATATCCTAATCTATAGCAAATCCAAGGATGAGCATTTGAAGCATATGAGAGAGGTCTTTGACACATTACGAAGACACACACTCTTTGCTAATATGAAGAAGTGTTCTTTCATGGAAGATGGCCTACTCCTACGAATGCAACCTCTTTGAGAGGATTCCTTGGGTTATCATCCTTCTATAGAAGGTTCATCAAGAATTATGCTCATGTGACAGCTCCATTGACGGATAGACTCAAAAAGGAGGCTTTCTTTTGGGACTTCATCGCCGATCAAAGTTTCAATGAGCTAAAATCTTTTCTAATTTCATCATCCATCCTTGTATGCCCGGATTTCTCTAAGGAGTTTATCATATGTGCGGATGCTAGTGGAAGAGGAATTGGGGTTGCTTTATGTCAAGATCATGGAGTCATAGCTTATGAGATCTAAAAGCTTGATGACAAGGAGCGTCAATTATATGTTTATGAGCAAGAGATGTTAGCAATATTGCATGCTATCAAAAAGTGACATCATTACATCTATGGCAACCATTTCAAGGTTAAAAGCAATAATCGTGTGCTGAAATACTTCCTTTCACAACCAAATTTATCTCCCAAGCAATGAAGATGGTTAGCTACTCTTCAAGGATATGACTTTGAGATATCTTATATGGCTGGAAAAGATAATCTGGTGGCAGATGCCTTATCAAGAATGTGGGCATGTTCTATCTATACCATTTCAACTGTGCATAAGGATTGGATCCATGACATTCAAGAGGAGTATTTGCTTGATGAGCAAGCATCAAAGATGATGAAGGAATTTCAGCAAGGCAAAGGAGAAGAGTATCCAAGTTTCAAATGGCACAATGGTCTTTTATGGTATCGTGGTAGAGTATTCTTGACACCACAATCTTCTTTCAAAGACCTGTCTTGCATGAGATGCACTCTTCACCTTTAGCGGGAAACCATGGATTGTTCAAAACATTTGACAATATCCATAAGAGTTTCTATTAGAAGGGCATTTGGAGGGATATTAAGGATTATGTTATGCAATGTCTTCAGTGTCAACAAAATAAAGACTCCTCTCTTCTACCTGGTGGTTTACTTCAGCCACTTCCTGTTCCTCAAGGCAAATGGACTGATATTACAATGTATTTTATTGTGGGATTACCTACAACAAAGCATGGGTGAAATAGCATTTACGTGATGGTGGACCGGTTGACTAAATCAGCTCATTTAATCCCTACCAAGGCTCAATTTACAGCAAAGCAAGTGGCTGAACAGTTCATGGAATGCATTTTTAAGCTTCATGGTATGGCATTGAAAATAGTATCCGATCGTGATACTAAGTTAATGAGAAGTTTTTGGAGGAGTTTATTCACTTCTATGGGAACAATTTTGACTCCTAGCATGGCATATCATCCCCAAACCGATGGCCAAACAGAGCGTGTCAATAAATGGTTGGAAGTCTATCTTCGTCATTTTTGCCATGACACTCGAGCTTTGTGGGATCATTGGTTACATCTTGCTGAATTCTGTTATAATAACACTCATCATATGAGCATTGGCATGTTGCCATTTGAAGCGCTTTATGGATTCAAAGTTCAAATACCTTCAGCCCTTTTTCATGAAGACGTGAATCCACAAGCCAAGGTTGAAGTTGAGAAAATGGAAGCTCTTTTGCATCAATGCAAGGAAAACATTAGGAAGGCCCAAGATGTTATGAAGGCTTATGCTGATGAAAAGAGGAGACCTTTGGAGTTTTTTGAAGGAGATTGGGTATTTCTCAAAGTGCCTAAATCTAGATATGCTTCTCTCAAAGGCGGTCATAATAAGTTAGCTCATCGTTACTATGGGCCTTATCAAATCCTTAAATGAGTTGGTGAGCTTGCATACAAGCTTGATTTTCCTTCTTTAAAAGGATTCATTCTACCTTCCATATTTTCCAACTTAAGAAATGTGTGGGTAGCCATAAAGGGTTTAGAGGAGTTACCTCCCATGGATGAAAATGGTCTTGTCATTTATGAGCGTGAAAAGGTTATTAGTAAAAGAGAAAAGGTTTTAAGGAACCATTAACTGCTGGAATACCTTATTAAATGAGAAGTTTGCCCATGGAGGATTCTACTTGGAAACCATCACCATACCTTGATTCTTTTCCATGGGTTTTGCAAGAAATAGAGTAATATCTGAACAGGATAGCTTGCTATATTAAATTTCTATCATAAAAACAATTGCTCTATGGTCATCAAACTTGGATTTTTATAGTAGAGCTGGATACTAGAGATTGTCCTCTACATTTCTATAGCTCATACATGGTGATTGGACATTTCTTCTTCAAGTTATGGCCATTTTTGTGTAGCAGGTTGTTTTGGACAACTTGCAGTAGTATATTCAGATTTCATACTTGTACTTCATTGACATATGAGATCTTCTTCAGCTTGGAGTTTCATTACAACATGGATTCATCACTTACAAAGCTATCCTTGTAATCTTTCCTTGCAAATTGTCCCAATTCTAGCTTTGAGGACAAAGCTCTTTTAGGTTGGGATGGCTTGTAATAAAGCATAAATATCTTAGTCTAGGGTAGGCTAGGGTTAAGTATAAAAGGTGGAGATGTAACATGCAAAGTATATTTTTGCCATTATACAACATTACTTGTTTGAGGTTTCAACCTCCCACCATCTAAGAGGGTGAATACTCTTGGGCACCATAGCTTGGGGTGCATACCATGATGCAGCCACTCATCATTTGATTCTCAGCCAACATTGGTAGTATTATTTCATGCCTAGCCACCTTGGCTATGGTTTCTTGGCATTTTATATCTATTTCTTGTATTTTCAGTTTAATGGCTTGCTGTGGGAATTAGCTTCTTTACAGCTTGGGGTAACTTGCCTATTGAGAATGCTAGGTTTAATGTCACACTACCTAATGGAATGAAGGTAAGGCCATTCCGAGTGCTAAAGAAGTGGCCCTTGAAGATTGCAAGATTCCAATTCTCTATTTTATAATCATGAAGGGGGTGGACTATGACATTCAGCTAGGCCGGCCCTAGATGCCCAATGCATGGGTCATAGAGGATTGGGGTAATGGTCTAATCTTCTTAGGAAACATAACAGAGGCAATAAGGGTAGAGATGGATACTTGGAAAAAAACACTAGTCGACCTAGATTCCATCTCAGCCATGTTGAAGGGTGACACCCAGATTAGAAAAACTTACGGGCAATTGACTAAGTAAATTCCTTGTCAAGAAGATGAGTGAGATTGGATGCATGTGCTAGCCACTATCAATCTACCATTCTCAGATAGTGAGGAGTACGAGTAGGCCGCTAAGGCAGTTGGTAAGCCCAGAGATGAACCTTCAGTGCCAGTTTACATGATGGCTAAAAGAACAAATGAACGACCAAACCCTGTCAAATTCCATATCCCTAGCAGTAATAAGCGAGAACTCCTTGAGATCCTAGAGTATCTGACAAACATGCTAGCAAGCAACCCATTCGCTAACCTTAAGCCTTTCCAAGATCTCTTGGATGAACCTAAGTGGCAATGGATCAAAATGCATAACTTAAACTTGATGCACAATTGGGCCTTAGTCACCGATGAAAATGAGGAGTCGTATCAAGACTTAGGAGATGATGGGCAATCAGATGAAGATAACACTAATGATGCATACGAGGATTGTTGTTCCCTTCGTGACCAAAGTGAAGGAGAGATGGATACCATATAATATGACACTGGGGGATGATTGATAGAATAGATACAATTAAGAAGAATTTTTTTAGGATTGAGAAAGAAGTCATGAGCATGGATTGCAACCACACATCGCTGGAACACATAGGAGTGATGGATTATGAGTAAGCATGCCTAGTCCAACCAAGTGCCACACAATTATTCAGGACGGATTCACCCTCTGAGCTATTACCTCTAAGAGAGACTCCATCTTTTAAGCAAAGATGGAAAGTTCGATTCTGAGGTAGAAGTAAGCTCATATAGTGATCCCGAAATGCCTCAACCTCCTAAGACTAGATGCACCAAAGGGGACCTACTCGCTCACCTAAGGCGCCGAAGGTTGAAGGAGGAAAGGAGGAAGCAACCCAAGGAACCACTAGCGGTGGCGGGGGACTGATGAGCAAAGAAAGCCACAAGACCTACCAAAGTAATTCATGAAGTTCATAAAAGGAAATAGGATAGTGATCTTGCTGGCGAATTTAGCCAAGGAAGGGGAGACACCCCGACCTGTCTTTATAACCAAGGATTTGATTGAGGAAGAGGAAGCAAGTCTCATTTCTCTCTTGCGAGAGTATATAGACGTGTTTGCTTGGTCCCTCAAGGAGCTAAAAGGGGTAGATCCGAGTGTGGTGACTCACAACATACCCATGACATCCGATGCAATGACAGTCAAATGACCATATTCAATGAATCCCAAGCATGCTCATGCAGTAAAAGAAGAGATTGATAAGCTATCAAGAGCAAGATTCATTTATGAGATTGAGCACACGGACTGGGTCTCACCCATAGTGATTGTGATGAAAAATAATGGAAAGATCAGAGTGTGCATCAACTACAAGAGGGTAAACACTGCTACTAGGAAGAGAAACAATTATCCATTACCATACACTGAGCACATGCTTGAGAGAGTGGCTGGTAATGAAGCCCATAGTTTCTTGGATGGCTTCTCGAGATACAATCAGGTGCAGGTGCATCTTGATGATAGGCATAAGATTGCATTTGCTACTGAGTGGGGTGTCTTTGCCTACATAGTCATGCCCTTTGGGTTGGCTAATGCACTGATTACCTTCTAGAGGCTCATGTGTGCCATCTTCAAAGACATGGTTAGGAAGGAGTTAGAGGTTTTCATAGATGATTTGTGTGTTCACTCTACATGGAAGGAACACTTAGATAAGATTTGAGTGGTCTTTGAATGATGTTAGTTATATCATCTCTTGTTGAACCCCTTGAAGTGCTAGTTCTGGGTAAAGCACAGATGCATCCTAGGGCATGCAGTGTGTCAAAGAAGAACAACATTGCCATGGACTTCTCAAAATTTAGGGTTATTATCAATCTTCCACCACCATCTGATTACAAGGGAGCTCAATGCTTCCTAGGCCACACAGGATACTATCAGTGCTTTGTGTTGAACTATGTAGTGATTGCTAGACCTCTATACAAGTTGCTAATTGTATTCGAGTGAACCGAGAAATGTCAACACACATATGAGGAATTGAAAAAGACTTTAACCACTGCACCAATTCTACAAGCCCTAGACTGGACAATGACCTTCCATGTTCACATCGACGCTTCGAAATTCACTGTGGAAGCTGTGTTGTGCTAACTTGGTGAACACAATTTAGACTATCCAGTGAGCTTTGCTAGCAAACAACTCACGAATATAGAAATGAATTACTCAACAACAGAAAGAGAGGGCTTAGCCATGGTATTTGTTGTAAAGAAATTTCGGCATTATCTTTTGGCCACACCTTTTACCTTCTTTGTTGACCATTAGGCATTGCTTTATATTATTAATAAGCCTTGCATTACGGGATGCATTACTCAATGGTTACTTCTGCTTTTAGAATTTGACTTCTCCGTGGTAGTATGCAAGGGAAAGCAGCACTACATGGCTGACCATATGTCTCGCATACCCACAAGAGAAGCCATTAGACAAGGTATCTTGGATGAATTTCTAGATGCACATCTGTTTCACCTGTCTAGCACGAGAGATTTATTTAGGGCTAATTTGATGCCTTATTGGGTAGACGACATATTCCAAGTGCTCAAGCACGGACTCCCTGATCACAACCTATCGAGAAGGCCCGCTGACTTAGGTGACTCATCTGTAAAATCCAACCCTATCAGTTGATAGCATGCCAACTTTATAGAGTGAGGCAAGACGGGTTGCTACATAGATGTGTGTGTAAGCAGGAAATGCATGACATACTGGAAGAGGCACAGGGCGGGATTGTAGGAGGATACTTCAGTAGAGATACAATAGCCCGTAAGGTGCTGTAGTCTCAATTGTGGTGGCCTACTCTCTTGCGAGATGCAACACGATTTGTAAAACACTGTGACGAGTGCCAACAGACCAAAGTCCCCATTCACAAGGATCAAATGGAGCTAATGCCTATCATTGCAAGACAAACCTTCGAAAAATGGGGAATTGACTTCATTAGGCTGATTAGTCCTACAACACGGTATTCATAAGCCAAATACATCATCATTGCCACAAATTATCTCACGAAGTAAGCCAAATTCACGGTATTCATAAGCACGAGCAAATCAGAAGAATGATGCTAGGACCACTGCCAAGTTCTTATGGAAGTAGGTGATCTCACGATTCGACTGCCCCATAGAACTGGTTAATGACCAAGGCACACACTTGGTAAATGAAGTGATTGCTCACCTCTTGTCTACCTTTCTAATCATCCATTGAAAGTCAGGGCCTTACTATCCTCCGATGAATGGGTAGGCTGAGTCTACTAATAAAATTAATGGCAGCCTTATGGGCCTACCACATGACCTATAAAATGACTGTAGGCCAGACTCCCTTTAAGTTGCCCTACGGGACTGAAGCAATTCTGCCTGTAGAGTTCTTCATTCCTAGGCTGAGAGTTGCTCTTCAAGAGAGATGGGATGGAAAGGAGGCATGGACAAAGTGCCTAATTGAGCTCGAACGTCTATCGAAAACTCAACTTCTAGCCACCCATGCATTGATATGTGAGAAGGCAAGATGCAAAAGCTAGTTTGATAAACATGCCAAGCAGTGAGATTTTGAATGGGGAGACTTAGTACTCTTGTCCTCTATCAAGGGTCATAAACAAAAGATGAAGTTTAGAGGGCTCGTTCCTTTCAGAGTCCACACCATTAGCAGAATTGGTAATGTGGAACTCAAAACCTTAGAAGGAGAGGGCACGTGCTTCTTCAATGGCAGTTGCATCAAGAAATACCACCCTCCCATGCACCCATTACATGAACCTCCAATGCTAGAGTCCCTTGTCAATGTACAAGTGGCCACAATTATGGAGATTGAAGTTGAGGATGAGGAAACAGTGGAATAAGCTTATCTAAGCATAATGGTCACACTGCCAAGCACATGACCACCCTCAATGCACTGATTGATGAGGGAGTTGACTTTAATGTCCTAAATCACAAGCATTGGACCCAAATTACCAAATCGTAGTTACATTCCACTAATGCCAAACTTAGCCCATTTGGGGGTCAATCATATGCACTCTTGGGAAAGTGCAAAGTAGCAATCTCTATCGAGTCTAAGAGCATACCAATGATCTTTTATGTGTTGCCAAACACTAAAGATGCAGGTACAGAATTACTGTTAGGATGCATGTTCAAAAGCAAGCTCATTGCAATGTTGACTATGATTCCTAGTTCATTCACCTCGCCATAGGCAACGTGCATATAGACACCACTTTCAGCAAGGGCTGCATGACTCCTTCAAAGTCTGCAAACCATCGCTGAGCCATCGGTAGAGAGACCCACTGTCAACAAGTCTAAGGAGGGGGGTCGTGACCCATCACAACCTGCCAAACCTCAAGACAAACAAATCATTAGAGCCAAAGCTGAGACCTATGAACCAAAGCTAAGGCCTATGAATCAAAGCTTCAATGGATACCTAAATATCAAGGCCCATCTCGTAGGAGTAGACTCCCATGACCCCGCAAGGTTAAGAACCCTTACTCAAAGCCTAGAAAGCCAAGATGAAACTATCGACATTGACAAACGGTCAAGCCGCGATGGTTCTCCAAGACCTTATTGCAAGCTCAAGGCTTCTAAGAGGGTAACACATGGATATGGGTACCTAAAGCCAAGATGGCCAAGGGCACTACTCAAACAATGCCCTCAAGCTTGACCACCCAAAGCATCAAGACAAATCAGGCACACATGCCACAAGTGGCTCAAGTGGCAAAAGCCTAGGCCAACAGAGCTTAAACTGAGCTATCGACAAAAATTACAGCCCGCTACTCACAAGATGCCTCAACCTGATCCCACTTTGCCCTTAAGGCCACATCACAACAAGATCGTGCCCACCGTCTTCCATTCCTAGACAAGAAAAGAGCAAAGTATGGCCTTTTTCTCGAAAATCACGCTTATAACCAGCTCAAGTTCCGAAGCATCCACAATATTGCAGAAGTGGTGGCTAAGGAAGAGGCTGCAAAAAGGGTCGTGGAGCAATGCAACCTAGCCAAGTACCTCGAGAAGTTACACCAAATGTATTGAATTCTTGAGAACCTACAACCCTGACAGGGAATGTGGGACGGTGACTTTGGGGAGGGGAGAAGGTGCTAAGCGAGTTCAAATTTAGCTCAGTAAGGCCTTGGTGGAGAAGGACTAGGTCTGAAATCCAAGGTGGACAGGAGACAGAAGCAGGACGTCTATGTCATGGTGAACATGAAGAAGGAGAAAGTCTTGACAAGGGAATAAGATTCAATACATCCCCGACCCAGAAATTAGAATGCATGCAAAAGTTGTCCATTCCCTCTTCTCTAGCCAACGATACAACTCCCTCATGCACATAATCAGTGTGCCCATGCTGGAGAGCGTGGCAGCTCATGGGTTGGATGAAATAGAGTGGAACGGCTATGTGCAGAAAAACATCGACTGATCCACTAAGGCACTAGCACTGGAAAGCAAGCAGTCTGGTGGGGAATCCTCAACATCAAAGGGAGCTGAGAGGAATAAACCATCATCTAAAGCCTCATTCATCGGGTATGGGGGAGTTTTGACCACTCTCATCTAGGAAGTAGTAAAGGAGGCATAGAATGGAGAGGAATGAGGTGATGAAACACTTGGAAGGTCACCTCCCCATCATGAACGAGAACAATCAAGCAAGAGAACGATCAATGAAGAGGAGGGAGAACCAGAAGCCTAGTCTAGTAGAAGGGAAAAAAAAAACCCAAGAAAAAGACAATGTAGGAGAAGGCAGCCTTGCAAAAAGTGAAAAAGGAGTCGAAGAAAGAGGAAGAGCAAAGGAAGAAGAAAGAAAAAGAAGAGTCTAAGAGACTGGAAGAAGAATTGAGAAAAGCTGAAGAGGAGAGAAAAAGAAAGGTTATTGAAAAGGAGGAGGAATTGAAGAGAAAGGAAGAGGAGGACATTGCTCTAGCCACGTGCTTTTGTCCATTGAATAGCAAGGCAGGAAAGACGAGCTAGGTGCCTTGAGTCCAAGAAGAGATGAAGGTCCAAGCTCGAGTGCTCATGTGCCAAAAATTATGCCACCGGCAGTGAGTGAAGGCAAGACTAGCCAAAGAAAAACAAATCTTCATGAGGACGCAACAAAACACTGCGGAGTTGGGAGAGTTATGCAAAAGAACTACAGGTGGAAATGGCAAATCTTAGGGATGCTATTGCAACATTGGAAGTATATAGACAAGAGCAGACCCTCAGATTGCGCAAATAATAGAAAAATTGAAACAAGAAGTAGCCTTGGAACAGGAGGAACAACAGAGAATCAAAAGAGAAATTGAAGATCAAGAGCAGAGGCTCAGAGGCTCATGGTACTGGCTCCGAGGCAATGGGAAGGCCATGAAGAATTGAAGAAGAGAGCTGAAGGTTGGGAAAATCTTAACGAGAAGAGAGTCAAAACCTTAGCACTCCATGTCTGGCTCAGGCATAAAGTGATAAAGTGTTAGCTGAGAGCAGAACAGAGGCCGCCCAAGTGGCCTTTGAAACACAATAATGCACCTTCCTCAACTCCCTACTGGACATCACTCAGACAGAGGAAGTGTTAAGAGACAAAGAGAAGGATTGGAGATAACAGAGAAGAGCCGTATGCTCTCATCTCCTTTTTCTTCTATTATTCCATAACTCATATATCTGAAATGCATATAACACTCTAAGGTCTACAAACCATTCACACATAGCCTAAAGTCACCGACTTATTTAATGTCCCACACTTGCTAATACAACTGGACACATCTAAGACATTGTTGGTCACACACAACAAGAGCTTGAAGTCTCAACAGGAAGGAGAGACTGTGGATGCCATAAAGAAAAGTCTAGGGATTGCATGCAAGGCCCTACGAGTAGGCCTGTAGATGTCATCACAATCCGTGGGAGTCACGCTAACCCTTGAAGATATCTATCCATGGGAGTCACGCTAACCCTTGAAGAGCAACGAAGATATCTATTGAAAGCACACTTGACACCACAAGAAATAAATGCAATAGGGTTCATAGAGGAAGCAGCCCAGGAAGACCAGCAAGGAGAAGGGGCTGGACTGAGCTTTGAGTTGGGACATTAAGAAAAAGAATTAGTCCCACAGCCTCCTTCCCCTCCACAGTCAGGTGGTGGAGGCTGGGAGCGCATTGAATGGATGATGGGGCCTCCAAATTTGGTGGGTAGCAACATTTTTATTTCCCTGAAAAGAAAAGAAGATGCACTACCTGGGGGTGTGACTACCTTACCATGTGGCACATTGTGCTTATGCTAGTGGAACTGGGAGTTGGGTCGAACCATAGGCAAAAAACATGGGTGGTGTCCCACACTTGGGGATCCAATTTGTGCGTAAGGGGGTGTGGCTTAGGGAGACAGGTCTAACCATAGTTGAGTGTGACCTCCCTAGGTATGTCCTGCCCTTGATGTGCCCTAAGCATGTGTAGTGGGAAATTAAAAGGGCTAGGGGGCTAGGGACAGAGCTGGCCGACTGAAGCCACCAGACGTGCCTAACTTGAGAACCCCTAGATGTAGTGCTTGTGGCCTATGTGAAGAGAGGTGGTCTAACTGCGTTGCTCGTGAGGTGCTTCTCTTTCTTCTTTATTCTTATTTCTCTTTCTCTTTTTATTTTTATTTTTTTTAATTACATGGTCACAACGAGAGCTAGTCTTCATCATCTAAGTGGGGTGGAGATGGGGTTCTAAGAGATTTATTCAAGAATTAACAACTCTACAAGTACCCTTTGAGGTTCAGATGGACTTGCAGAGTGGTTATAGAAAGAAGTGGATGATTGCAATGCATAAAGAGGCTATCATTCATGCCTTTGAGGAGGAAATAACAGAATGAAGGGAGAATAATAGCTTGCATTATCAATTGAGTCATGGCATAGCTATCTATTGCATTGGAATTAAAATAGAGGGTTGGGCGGCCACGTTCTTATGGACTAGGAGTACTATTCTAAGAAGTCTAAGGTAATTACATGTAGTGATGAAAGCAAGGTTGGGGCAAGAGGAGAATTCATTTACAAAGCAGACCATACAGTCGTCCAAATCCTAGATGTAAAAACAAGGGCCTTTTTAGGCTTAGTACAATTCACATTGTAGATTACAGGGAAGTTGTATCAGTCATGGAAATTGGGGTCAAAATCCACTCCTACTCTTCGAGGGTATGACATGAACGTTGGGTTGTTCCACTCAAAGAGCAGGGTGTTACAAAAAGCCAGCCACGTGTTTACATTGCAAATGCGCCTTCTCCATGTAGATTGGCACTCGTAGCCAGTCATAGATCTAGGCACTTCAAAAAAATTATTTTGCCAAAACTTGGCATCTTCTGTGCCCCACAGGGTGGGATTCTACTCTCTTTTAGCCAGCCATTTCTCCCTAAGCATGCCTCTGATGTTAATCACTTCTTCCACCACTTTGATTGTGCAGAATCCTGTGCAAGTTGGCAGGGAATTGGAAATCAAGATCGAAGGGGTTTCTAGAAATCTCCTATTGTTCCCAAATTATCAGGTCAGTGTGGAAGCTTGCTGGAAGTCATTCTAACTTGGTGGGATGGATGCGGATGGCCCTATAGCCGGTTTAGCACTCAGTCTCCTTCATGCTTCATCCACCATCTACTTCCTCCTTTCTTTAATTGCAGCTTTTCTTTCTATGGAGGCATCTGCTTGTCGCCGGTGAGTTTCAAATATTTTGGCAAGGTACTCTCAAGGATGAGGGAGGATATCCGAAGGCTCTCACAAAAAAAGTGTGAGGTACAATATAATTCATTTTATCAGCATGCCAAACCAACATCGACAAAGGGATAAGGCACCTTGAAGGGAATAGGGAAAAGCCATGTTAAGATTATGGCATAGTAATTGTGGAGGGAAAGTGGACCGATCCATCTAACACCATTGTCGATTTCAAAGGACAGACCCATTCAAGGTCAGCATCAGGGAGAGACCCACCCCAACTACATCTTCAATTTCAAGGGCCGGTCCAACACCATCCCTCAAAAGGGGTTGTATATGAACTTAAAAAAGTCATCCAACACCATCCCTCGCAAGGGGTTGTATATAAACTCAAAAAAGCCATTTGGCTACAAGCATTCCACCTTCCAACTACTACCCATCAGTGCCATGGGACTTGCACTAGGCTAGGAGGGGGACAATATTAATCTCAACACAAGAAGAAAGTAGTAAAAGTGGAAAAGCACAAGTCGGGACCTAAAAGAGGTGACCCTTCCCTTCTCTTTGCTTGCTTGTATGTACTTGAGAGAGGGAGTATGAGGGAGTGAGTATATGAGGGTGAGGGATCTTGGAGGTGAAGCTCTCCATCATCTCCTCTCTTCTTCTTCTCTTCTCTTCTTCTCTCGTCTCGTGCATGGCTATGGAGGATGGAGCTTGGAGGTAGAGGCTTGAGGATGCTTGAGCTTGCATCACAAATCGTGGAGCTACTGGTGTGCTTGAGGGAGGAGGCAACTCATTTGGGCATTAAGGCAAGCTCTCTACACCTGGGTAGGATCGAAGGAGCATCGGCTAGGTGAAAGATAGCCATAGGTGCTCACTTGAAATTCTTGAACAATAAGCGGTCAGTGGGTCTTGGTGATTGAGCAGTGAGCTCACTCTATAGTGCTACTACATGCAAGAGTAGTTGAGACTCCAAGCAGTGCACCTTACTTGAGGAGATCAGAAAGGGTTAGATATCCTATTGATAGATTGACATATAATGGTTTCATAAAGATGCATTATGCATATATGGTTTCTTATGTACAACATGTGGAACCTACTTGCTTTGAGGAAGCAGTGGAAAACAAAGAATGGAGACAAGCTATGGATGAGGAGATGGATGCATTGAAGGAAAACAAGACTTGGGATTTAGTGAGATTACCTCATGGAAAGAAATCAATTGGTTGCATATGGGTGTACAAAGTCAAGTGCAAATTGGATGGTTCTCTAGAAAGGTATAAAAGCAAGGTTGGTTGCAAAGGGTTATGCACAAACATATGGATTGGATCATGAGGAGACATTCAATCTAGTGGCAAAGATATAATGTGTCCACTCGTCCACTTGTGGGACACGTCTTAGTAGCCCATCAGGAAGAGAGTCTAGAAAGCGCCACCTGGAACTCGCAAGGAATGTCACATGGTTTGCGATCTAGGTCTTCCTGAGTCTGCCCCAAGTGGAAGTATCCGGCCATTCCCACTTAGGACCGACCTGAAGTCAGGCTTTCTTTCCTATCAGCCAAGTCTCTAGGAAGTAGCTAGAGTTGAGCTCTAGATGACCCACTTTGAGTAGGAACAACAGAGTCAAAGCGGATTTATGCTGCACTTGGTTCATGGAGAATGGAAAATGAGAGGGAGGCGAAGCTCAACCTCTCTGTCCATAAGGCATAATTCGATTCTGCTCCCCTAAAATGGCATAAATTGGGATTCTAACTCAGCTGATACAGTATCATTATCAGGTCTTTTGAGAAAAGTTCCCAGCTAACCGTGACCATCCTTTTGTAGGACGGACCCAAGTCACATCCATCGCACTTTTCTCGGGTTGCTTAGTTATCTAATTACCTACCATATTATGTTTGACATGCAAAAGTAGCTTCCTTAATTAATCAATTTAAACACAGGTTCCTTCACGCAACTTAGGCAACACTGACACAAAAACAATATCAAGCAAGTTCCTTTTTCAAATATCCGATCTTTATTTATCATAGTCTTGGAATACATCAAGTATCTTGCTCGAAGGCTATCCCAGCAATCAACAGGATTACTACTCCAAGTTTTGCCCAAAGACTGGTACACGGGCCTCGAGATCCCATCTCGAGTCACGTCGGTCTCTTGTGACAGGATCTGAAGGCAAGGAATGTCAAGATTGTGGGAGAGAAGGAAGGAGTCTCACTTGTAGCTTTCTTGCTTGCACAATGGGGGAATACACACAAAGGTGGACGCTGAAAACAGTTTTCCTCTTCTTAGTTGTGTAAGCCAAAAGAACTCAAGTACATAGAAATAGAAGAACCCTATATATGGGTCTCAAACCAAACTCAACTAACTAAGGTGGCATACTAATTGAGCCACGAACTAGAGTAGATAAGGATAGCTATCATCTAGCTATTATTCATGGGCGGTGTACCAACCGCATATGCAACTGACAAGTTGGTGACATAAATGCACAATGGTCACCCTGGCATATCACGAGTGGAGCTCGATATCTCAACACTCCCCCTCGAGCTCAATCCCAATTCTTGCACACCAAGTAGGTCTCTGAACTTGCGTAGCTTCTCTGCGCCCAATGCCTTCGTAAATATGTCAGCTACCTGATCCTCTGTGCTGACATAAACTAGATCAATAAGACCTAGTAAAACTCTCTCTCGCACATAGTGATAATGCACCTCAATGTGCTTTGTTCTAGCATGATAGACTGGGTTATTTGCCAAGTGTATACTACTCATGTTGTCACAATAAATGACAACTGGCCCATCTGTAGACTGATGCATATCATAAAGTAGCTTATGCAACCAAGCTACCTCACATGTAGCCATTGCTGCACCCCTGTATTCAGCCTCTGTGCTCGACAAGGCAATGGTAGGTTGTTTCTTGCTGCTCCAAGTGACTGCAACACTCCCAAAAGAGAACACATATCCACTGGTAGATCGTCTATCAGAAAAGCTACCAGCCCAATCAGCATCGGTGTATCCATGCAACTGTATCTGAACCCCAGCCTCATAAATATAGTCCATACTGCAATGTGGACTTCACATACCTGAGTATGCGTCTAGCCGCATCCAAATGCGGTTTCCTTGGAGCCTGCATAAACTGACTTACCAATCCAACAGCATAGCTCAAATCTGGCCTGGTAATAGTCATATAAATCAAACTTCCTACTATGCGTCTGTACATGGTAGGGTCTTCCAGAAGCTCACCTGCATCTACGCTTAGCTTCACATTCTGCTCCAAAGGAACTGAAATAGGCTTACAGCCTGTCATCCCATATTTGGACAGCATGTCCAATCCATACTGCCTCTGCAAGAGCCGTATCCCACTTGGTGATCTAATCACCTCAATGCCCAAGAAATAACACAGCTCTCCCAAATCCTTCATCTCAAACTTTTGCTTCAATAGCATTTTCACATGAAGGATATCTTCATCACTGTCACCTGTCATAATCAAATCATCAATATAAATGACAAGTAGCATAATACCTTTCTCTGTTTTTCTCACATAAAGTGAGAAATCTGCCTTGGAAATCTGAAAGCCAATAGTGACAAGATACTGTCCTATCTTGTCAGACCATGCTCTAGGTGCTTGCTTCAAGCCATACAAAGCTTTCTTCAACTTGCAAACAAACTCAGGATGAACAGCATGCACATAACCTGGTGGCTGCTCCATATAGACCTCTTCTTGCAAATCACCATGCAAGAAGGCATTCTTTACATCCATTTGATGTAAAGACCATCCCTTTGATGCAGCCATAGCAATGACTGCTCTTACGGTTGCCATCCTTGCAACCGGACTGAATGTTTCTTCATAATCAATGCCATATGTTTGTGCATACCCCTTGACTACTAATCTTGCCTTGTATCTATTCACAGAACCATCTGCATTGTGTTTCACCTTATAAACCCACTTACAACCAATTGCATTCTTATCTTTAAGAAAAGGTACCAATTCCCATGTAGCATTTGCTTCCAAGGTATCCATTTCTTCATCCATGGCTTTCTCCCATTTTTCTTTTCCCATGGCTTGCTCAAAAGAAGTGGGTTCTGGTTCCTGTATCACTTTGACCATATATGCATAGTGAATGGCTGTAAATCCATCATATTTCAGCCTATCCACAGGATATCTAACTCTGGTAGACTTACGCAAAGTAGGTTCACTCCCAGATGATCTCAAAACAACCCTGGTCTTCCTTACTCCAGGTGTAACAATAGAAGGAATACCCAACTCACCATCAATGCTCTGTTCTGAGCCACTGGATTCACCATCCACATAAGAGTGGCCTGCATTCATATCAAGCATGGGCTGATCTACCTTCTCTTTTCCTTTTCGTGATACCTGCATACCACTATCTGCATTGCTTTGAGAAGATTCTCCTGATCTCAATCTGCCTGTCTATGGCGAAGAATGTGAACCACTGCTAGAGGATGCTCCAAGTCCACTAATATTTTGTGACTGCTGCTGTGAATTCTGTGCAGCATTACCATTTTGTGCATCTACATCATCAATCACATTTACTGGTTTATACCAACTACTCATCTCATCAAAAACAACATCTCTGCTCATTGTAAACTTACAAGTAGAAGGGTTATAGCATCTATACCCTTTCTGCTGTAGAGAGTAACCAATAAAGATGCACTTCTCAGCTTTTGGATCCAACTTGGATCTCAACTCATCTGGCACATGAACATAGGCAATGCAACCAAAGATTTTCAAATGAGAAATATCTGGTTTCCTACCAGTATACCTCTCCTCTGGAGTCATTCCATGTATTGCTGCAGTGGGAGTCCTGTTCATTATGTAGACTGCTGTAGCAACTGCTTCAGCCCAATAAAAATCTGGCAGGTCTTTTTCATTGAGCATGGCATGAGATACCTCTCCAATATGCCTGTTTTTTCTTTTTGCAATTCCATTTTGTTGTGGGGTATGACTGCATGAATATTGCTGCTTTATGCCATGCTCATGCAGGAACCTTGCAAACTCATTTGAGAGGTACTCTCCCCCTCCATCTGACCTTAGGCATTTTATTTGCAGGCCTGTTTCTTTTTCAACCATAGCTTTAAGAGTTTTGAAATGCCCAAAAACTTCACTTTTCTTTTTCATGAAATACACCCAAACTTTTCTGCTATAGTCATCAATAAAAGTGACAAAATAATGACAGCCTCCAAGAGATGCAGCTTTAGTAGTCCACACAACATCAGAGTGGATTAATTCCAATGGCTTCTTACTCTCTTGAACATGTCTAGGAAATAGTTTCCTTGCCTGTTTTCCAAATTGACAGGCTTCACATACCTTATGCATTTCGGCAACCTTGAATTTAGGCAATCCTGCAACAATATTTTGGGCCTGCATTGATTTAAGTCGCTGTACATTAACATGACCAATGAGTTTATGCCAGATATCAATATCTGCAACTACACTGGTCCCATGTGCAAACATTGCTGCACTCAATTCAAGCATGTCTGCATCCAACGTAAACATTCTACCACGGCCTCCAGATCGGCCTCCTCTACCTCTGCCTCTACCTCTTCCAGCATTTGAGTAGAAGACAGCTTCTTTTGAAGTTCCTCCTGAAGAAGATGCACCACCATTTCTCTACTCCTCAGAAATTAGAAGAGCAATCAACTCCTCAAAATTAGGAAATCTTTCACGAATGGAAATGGATGTTCGAAACTGTGCATAATCCTTTCCTAGACCATTCAAGGTCACGGAAACTAAATCATCATCTTCCATTGGCGACCCAATGGAAGCAAGTGCATCTGCAATCTTCTTCACCTTCATGTGGTAGTCATTGATGCTCATACTTTCTCTTTGCACATTGTGCAACTCTTGCTTGAGTTGCATTTTCCTGGCTTGCGTATTTGTGCTATACATTTTTGACAGAGTATCCCATGCCTCCTTTGGCGTACTTGCATCCTAAATATGCACAATGATAGAGTCTGAAATATTGATAGACAGCGAGTACATAACTTTTCTGGCTCTCTCATGCCATGCTTTAAATGCCTGCATTTGCTGTTGATTGGGAACATCAGGAAGAACTGGTTCTTCTTCATTTCCTGCAACAAATTCCCAATATCCTTTTCCCATAAGGAAATTCATCATTCTAAACTTCCATGCTTGGAAGTTGTTCTTGTCAAGCTTTTCAGTGACAATCTGTGAAAGAGAATCAGACGCCATTACAGAACACTGCAAAAAATTCTGTCATTGCAAAAAACACAACTTCAGCCTCACAAGGGCAAATATGCAAAACTGACGAAAGTGGTACTTGACCACACAGTCACTTCCTAGTGACGATTTTGCATCAACAGGCAATAAGGATGATTCTGTAACTCCCAATGTCTTTGCGCACAGGCATACGATGCAATTTCTACAGTAACTTTTCACCGACCTGTAGAACAGTGGTCGCACAACATAAAACTGGGCCTTTTCCTGAGTGCGTGCAGAAAACTTCCGCCTCCAAAACAGGCCTCAAAATGGCCTCAAATAAAAAAAACAGGGATACCAAGGGCTAAAGCCAGCTCCCGCAGCATATACTCCCCTCTTGCCACACCGCGAAGGGCGTCTCAATCTGAGACAATGCACTCCTGCACTTTCCAGCTGTGCTACCTGCAGAGACTTGCTCCCAAACTAGAAAAATTAAAGCAACACTGGTCCTCTTACCAGAACACCGCGAACTTGGTCTGCTTTCTTGAGCTCCTTACCACGAACAAGGCTCTGATACCATGTCAATATTGTGGGAGAGAAGGAAGGAGTCTCACTTGTAGCTTTCTTGCTTGCACAATGGGGGAATACACACAAAGGTGGAGGCTGAAAACAGTTTTCCTCTTCTTAGTTGTGTAAGCCAAAAGAACTCAAGTACATAGAAAAAGAAGAACCCTATATATGGGTCTCAAACCAAACTCAACTAACTAAGGTGGCATACTAACTGATCCACGAATTAGAGTAGATAAGGATAGCTATCATCTAGCTATTATTCATGGGCGGTGTACCAACCGCATTTGCAATTGACAAGTTGGTGACATAAATGCACAACGGTCACCTTGGCATATCACGAGTGGAGCTCGATATCTCAACAAGGAATTTATAGCCAAAGCCTCCGCTGGCACCCAAGCGTCCTCTCGCTCCAAGCAGCACCCACGGAGAGACCTCTCACGGCGGGTTCGGTCCATGTACCCAGCGCGGCTAACAACTCCCTTTGATAGGACTAGGCAGACAGTTGGAGGTAACTGAACCTGCCTCTCCCTCCTATTAACCTAAAGCATTAAGTGTTTGTCCTTGAATTAGTTCCTTGAGAAAAGAAGTTCAAACAATGTACCTAAGTGTACAATCATAATCATTTTAGTGGTCGTTCGTACGACCAACTCCTAAGGTGTGATTCCTTCTTCCCGAATGCTCCCAGCATTCGGTCCTAGATCGTTCGCGACTTGGCGAGATTCTAGGGGCTTGGCAAGCTAGGTTGCTTGTTTCCCCTTTTTCTTTGGGTTAGGGTTTGTACCCTACTGACCCTAATTATCCTTACATTAGGTCTCCTTGTAAAATAGATCATGGACAACCCCGTCGTCCTCGGTTGTGCTGGTTATCTCCTAGATCCCTTGAAGTACCTATGTACCTTTATCTTTGATCTTAATTGATCAAGATTGTCTATCCCCTTGACCATGATTGGTCAAGATGGTTCTGTTTAGAACAGTTCCTACTCCGCCTTAAGTATAATCTTCTTAAGCCCTCTTAGTAATGCTCACATGCACTAAGCTTTTACCTATCCCTCTTGAAGTCACCAAGGACTTTGACATGGGACTCATGGATCTCAATCCCATTTGGTAGATTACAAACAACGTTGAAATTTCCCAACAACTTTAATGCATGCAACATAATGCCATGCCTTCATTTCAATGCTTACTATTTTGATATAATCCATACGATATTTTATGCCACATATGCGAAGGTACTTTCTATGTATGCAATCTTAACATTATCCTCTATGTAATTATTTACACGATCTATAACCTTCTTGAATGATATGATCTTTATAACTTTATGTGATCATTGTATGAGTCTAGCTGCACTTTAATTTTTTTTTGTAGTTTATTACATGTACCTTAGAATCCATCTTGCAATATGGAGATGCACTTTGCTTCTTTTGATATCCTTTGAAATGTATTTTGCAAGAACTTGTGCAAGGAGCAATGCACTTTATGCAAGGATTCATGCAAGAAAAATTTTGGGTAATTTACGATGCAATTACCTAATCAATTTCACCTATTATGATGTCATCCTACAACGAAATTTATATTGTTTCTTACAAAAATCACAACTAAATTCATACCAAGGCAATTACCCGTCAATCGCGCAATCCATTTGATGCATGTGAATATGATTTTCATCATGATAATTATAAAGAGTTTGGAGTGATGTCTTGATTCCAGTGGTGTTTACACCTGATGATAGACCATTCGTGGTTGCGGTACCATCTCGATTCAAGCCGCCATCCACTCTTGCGGGGTTTTAGGCTATCCTTGTAGATCTACGCTTCGGGGCCATACTCGAATATGCGCGTACGAGAGATAGAATTCTCACACTCTCCAATGTAATTTTAAGTAAATTCTTGCAGCCTCTTCTTGAGTGGAGAAAAGATAATGAAAGGGGGGTGTATTTTTAGAAATATTAGAGGGGGCGTATGACCTCCCTTCAAGGGGCAGGAAATAAGAATCCTCCAAAAGGTTCCCTCTCTCTCTCTCTCTCTCTCTCTCTCTCTCTGTGTGTCCTCCTCTCCTTGTGATGATGATGAGGAGGGGGGTTGTGTGTCAGGAAGAGGGGGGCATGATGTGTAGGTAACGAGGGAGGGCGGGGCTACTGTCCAGGGCCATGAGGGAGGGGGCGTTGCCTTTTATGGAGGGGGAGGAGGTGGTTTATGGGGGGAGACGGCCGTTGAACGGCCGCCACCCCTCCACCTGGGGGGTTGCATGCCCCCCTCTCTCTCTCTTGCACGATGATGCTTTGTAGGGCCGACGTGTCCTCCACCACCAGCCCGAGGCCATGGCCTACGAGCCCAAATACGCACTCCATCTCTCTCTTACTTTCTCTCTCTCTCTCTCTCCTCGACATGCTGTCGGCGGGGAGAGAGAGGGAGAGTAAAAAAAATTCAGTTAAATTTAAAAAAAAATTTAAAAGGAGGGGGGGATTCTCATGAGGGAGGCACGGGGTGGGGGGGGGGGAGGGGAGATATTACATCCTCTCCCCCTTAGAGGAATCGAGATGTCCTCATCTCAAGAAGACCTGGGGGTATTGGTTGAGAGTATTTTCATCCATCTAGGTGGCATCCTCTTCTGGATAATCTTTCCACTGGATGAGGTATTCTCTCAAGGTCCTTGATCTCAAATGCCTCTCCTTAACATCTAGGATTCTATCAAGCCGTAGCTCAAGGACTCCTTGGCTAGGCATTACAATTTGCTGATCATCAAGTACATTATTCAGATTAGGTAGATACTTTTTTTAGTAGGCTAACGTGGAATACATTGAATCTTTAGAGTTGCGGGCAGCTGTAGTCTGTAAGCATTAGGCCCTAGGCACTTGGTGATCTTATAAGGTCCAAAATACCTCGGACTTAGCTTCTTGTACTCTCCCAAGGACAGTGAACTCTTTTTAGGGTGTACAAAGATGAAGATCATATTACCTTCAACGAAGGATCTGTCTTGCCATTTCAAGTCAGCGTAAGCCTTCTGTCTATCCTTGGCAGCTTGAATGTCTTGTCTTATTGATTTGATTTGATCATCCATGTCTTCCAGCATCTGCCTTGAAGCTTTTACCCTCAAAGTTGGATCTAAGAAGTTCAAAGGGGTATGACAATCATGCCCATACAATGCTTGAAAAGGGGTCATTTGAATACTCTGTTGGTAAGAATCATTGTAGACAAACTCCACTAGGGATAAGTATTGAATCCAAGTTTTTGGGTTTGCGACAACAGTATGCCCTAAGAATATTTTCGATGACTTGATTGACTCGTTCTATTTGACCATCAGTTTGGGGATGGTAAGCTGTACTAAAATAGAGTTGAGTTCCAATAGCCTCAAAGATAGCCCTACAGAAGTGTGATGTGAAAAGAGAGTCACGATCACTAATGATTCTTCTGGGTAACCCATGAAGTTTGAATATTTTCTTGATGAATAATCTTGCGATGTATGAAGCTTTATAGTTCGTTTTGATAGGGATGAGATGTGTGACCTTGGTGAGCATATCTATTACAACCAAAATAGAGTTATATCCTCCCTAAACTTGGGGTAAGCCAACAATAAAGTTCATACTAATGAACTCCCATTTCATTTGTGGAATGTCAAGTGGTTGCGATTTCCCAGGAATTTTAACATGTTTTGCCTTAATGTGTTGACAAGACAAACATTCCGTGACATATTTGAGTACGTCTCCCTTGAGCCTTTCCCAATAATAGCTCTTTCTGACGGTATTAAGGGTCTTGGCATAACCAGGATGCCCTGAGAAAGGGGAGTCATGGGCTTCCCAAAGTATCTTCTGCTTGAGAGTTTGGCTTGCAGGGATACATAATCTTGTCCTAAAGTAGACAAGCCCACTACTGATAGAGAATTCTTGATACTTCGTCTTTAGCTTCAAGTCTTGATCCTTGATGGGGATCTCCCTTAGCATTTTCTGATAGACTGGGTCATGATATGCCCACTCTTTTGCTAGCTCAAGAATCGGGTTGTTTGGCATTGATACCTTTGTGGCTAGAGACCTTGCTGTTGATGGATCTTGCAAAATGAGAGAATTTAGAAATGCCTTGTGACTGAGTGCATCGACAACTACATTCTCTTTTCCAGGCCTATATTTGATTTCAAAATCATATTCTTCCAGCACTTTGATCCATCGACATTGCCTCATATTGAGCTCATTCTAGGTGAAAATCCATTTAAGACTCTTGTGGTCCGTTACTAAGGAAAATTTGTTACCCAGCAAGTAATGTCTCCAAAGTTTGAGAGCATGGATGACAACCAACAGTTCCAGGTCGTGTGTAGCATAATTCCTTTCATGGCTCTTCAATTTTCCTGAAGAATATGCTATGGGATGACCTTCTTGCATAAGTACACATCCTAGAGCAAGTGAGCTAGCATCGGTTACCACTTCAAACTCCTTACTAAGATCAGGAAGTTTCAGGATGGGTGCTGATACTAAGCTTTGCTTTAGTTTGCCAAAGCTGGTCTGTTCAGCAGGTGACCATATAATTGCTACTTTCTTCTTTAGTAGATCGGTCAGAGGTGCTGCGATCAAAGCATAATCTTTGATGAAAATCTTGTACCACCCTGTCAACCCAAGAAAACTATGTATTTCTTTGTTGGCCATTCTAGAACGTCTCTGACCTTAGCTGGATCTACTGAAATTCCTTCTACTGATACAATGAATCCCAGATATTCAATCTGTCGCTTGAAAAATGCGCACTTCTTCTTCTTGGCATAAAGCTTGTGTGCTCTCATTGTTTCAAGAACAATGCAAAGCTGGGGTTCATGATCCTTTCCCTGTTTTGAGTAGGCTAGGGTATTGTCAAAAAAGACGAGTAGGAAGTCATCAAGATAGGGCCTAAAGATATCCTGCATTAACCTGTTGAAGGTAGCAGGAGCATTTGTTAGCCCGAATGACATCACTAGGAATTTGAAGTGTCCATACCTTGTACTGAATGCAGTCTTTGAAATGTCATCTTCTTTGATCCGTATCTGATAATATCCAGATTTGAGATCTATCTTTGAGAAGATCTTTGCCCCTTGAAGATGGTCAAGTAATTCATCTATTCTTGGAATGGGGTATTTATTTTTGATGGTTGCTTGATTCAACCCTCTGTAGTCAATGCATAGGCGAAGCGTTCCATCTTTCTTCTTTTGGAACAACACTGGAGCTCCCCATGGAGAACTGCTAGGTCGGATGTAGCCTTGATCTAACAGTTGCTTGAGTTGCTTGTTCAGTTTGATAGCTTCCGAGATGGAAAATTTATATGGCCTCTTTGCGATCGGTGTAGCTCCTGGCACAAGTTTGATTTCATGGTCGACTTTCCTTCGAGGAGGAAGTTCCGTCAGATCTTCATGGAATACATATGCGTATTCCTTTAACAATGAAGGTTCTTCTCCAGATTCCTGATTCTGTTCTAGCTTATTTAGTTTAATCGGAATAGACACATAGACCCTTTTGAACACCTTTTATTATCCGTGTTGCTTTTTCCAATTGTATTTTTGGCTTACCAGCCTCAACTTGAGTCGTGATTAGTTCCCCCTCAGAATTGCGGAAGGAGACTTGGCCCTTCCCACAGTGGATGTGGGCATCATTGGGTATTAGCCAATCCATTCCAAGTAAACATTTGTGGACACCTAGGTTCATTACCCTGAATCTCACAGAAGTTGGCTTCCCACCCAGTAGGAATTTCACCTTAGTAGTTTGCCTAGTACAAGTAACCTCACGACCATTTGCTAAGTCCACAAGTAAAGTAGGTGCATCTATTGTGGCAATCCCTAATCTTTTTGCACAGATTGGTGAAATGAAGGAGTGTGTACTGCCACAGTCAATCAAGGTTTTGAAGCTTTTACCTTGATATTTTGATGGAGTTTGAATCACCAAGAATTGGCGATTTGGACCCTTCTTGTGAAGAGTGGCGTGAACCATTGCCCTCTCAATGTCAGCATCCATGGATGGATCTTCTTCATTGTCAAGCTCCTTGTTGGAAACACTGGAGGTTCTCCCTCTGGCCATAACGTGTTAGATATGATCAATGCCCCACCCTCATTAGGTGCTACCAATGATTCATGGTGCTCAAAGTTGTAAGGCCCCCATTATGAGGAGAAGCCAAATGTGAGCCCGGACATTGGTTGAGTCCTAACTTGTATATCAGATGAGGTCTATGTGACCGGATGGCAAAAAGGTGACTATTGTGGGTCTAATCTTTGGGTTAGACGGAGTGGTTAAGCTGGTAGCAACTCGAGGCGCATTGCATCGAGTTGCGGTGTAAGGGAGTTAAAAGGGGCCCCTATTGTGGGGTCTGGGGGCCGCGAAAGCGGCCCGTGGTTGGGGGGTCCCAGGGGGGCCAGCGCCCCCGGCCCGATGGTAAAGGGAATATTCCCTGGAATATTCCTTGGTCGACTAGTGGAGGCTGATATGGTAGGTCGCTGACCTAACGACCTTCGCGGGCTATAAAAGCTAAACCCCTTCGCTGCCATCTCTCACTCATCTTTCATCCAGTCAGAGTTGTTGTTCGAGCTAGCCTTAAGCTCTTCACCTATTTTCTGTCTAGATCGCCATCTAAGCTTCACATAGTGGAAGTGCACAGGTGGACAGAGCCATCTTTGTATCAGTTGTTTGAAGTTAAAGAATTTACTGATTCTCCTCTTATCTGTTGTGTACTCTCTATCTCTTTCTCAGATTCTTTCGCTGCGCCGTGTAATATTTTACATAATGGTGGTTCCTTGGCCATGAGCAACTTTGTTTTGACCTTGAAATTGCCCTTGGCGATGCCCTCTGCCAAGCTTGGGACACTCCCTCTTGAAGTGTCCGGGCTCGTTGCAATGGAAGCAACGTGGATTGCGATCATTGCTTTGTGTTGGAACAAAGTTGTTGATAGCATTGGCTCTAGCTTTCTTTCTTTGGCCCTGATTCTGACCCTACGATCTTTTAGTCTGAGCCTTAGACATACCCTTATTCTGATCTTTGTAAGGCCAAATCCTATTGTTCCTTGGTTTGGTCTGCACTTCTTGTATTATTGGAGCAGCTCGAATGAGTGCGTCTTGTAGGTCTGTTGGGCGCATTGATTCCAATCAAGTGTTTATGGGTGGATTCAACCCAACACAAAATTTTGACACCTGCTGTGTCATATCCATTGGGGGTGCATACTTTAGGAGTGAAATGAACTTCGAATAATATGCTTCAAGGGATAATCCTAGCTGAAACGAACTTCGAATAATATGCTTCAAGGGATGATCCTAGCTGCTTCAAGTCATAGAATTCATTCATCTTTTGCGTGCGATAGGCAGGTGGCAGATACCTCCCTCGCACAGCTTCCTTAAGCTTATCCCAAGTGACTGTCCCCTCCGAGATCGCTTGGTCTCTGCACCACATCATATGTTCCCATATTATGTTAATATGACTAGCATAGCTTTTTAGCTAAGTGATTTGATCACTTAACACCTCAGTTAACATTTATGATCAAGATAGAAAATTGTAAAAAGTCTTATTTATTCATGAAGGCATAACCCCTTGAGTATATTAATTTTGGATAAGTAGGACATGCTGATTGATACATCGGTTTGGGGAGGATTGTGTTACAATCGGCTACATGGACGGAATAATAATATGGAGTGGGGACATGGATTTTTAGGAAACGGTAAGTCATAAGAAGCTTGGGGTATCCCTTCCTTTGATATCCGTTCTTCTCATAGCGCCCTAACACTTTGATCCTGTCTCAGCAGAGATCACCCGGGTCACTTCTTCATAGACATACTTATTTTGCTTGACTTGCCGACCGCTAACGTGCAAAGTTGTGTTTACACGAGCTTTGACAAAGATGAACAACTTCACGATCTTTAAATCCTCCATCCACTTGATTCTCTTCAAGTTGGTCTGAAGGTACGCAAGTCGATGGGCTGCTATATAGTATATTCTTGAGTCTCCTGTCCATCTCCGCTCCACATACATGGGCGAAGGATTATAGATGCGGTCTAGAATATCCATCATGCCAAGCCTCTGACGATAATTCGAAGCATGCATTGCACACATGAACATGACCTAGAACACCAAGAACTTGCTCTATGCTTCGTAACTCTGCAACCCAGCATCCATAAGTGAGTAAAGAAATGTTTTCAACAGAAAACACTGCTCTATTCTACTCACCTTCCCTTGTTTATCCCCTTATTCCCTTTATTTTCCTCCATTAAGTTTCCTTACCACCTTTAGATCTCGTTGGTTCGCTCAGATACCAACTGTAACGTGTCCACTCGTCCACTAGTGGGACACGTCTTAGCAGCCCATTGGGAAGAGAGTCTAGAAAGTGCCACCTGAAACTTGCAAGGAATGTCATAGGGTTTGCGATCTAGTCTGGCCGTTCCCACTTAGGACCGACCTGAAGTCAGGCTTTCTTTCCTATTAGCCAAGTCTCTAGGAAGTAGCTAGAGTCGAGCTCTAGATGACCCACTTTGAGTAGGAACAACAGAGTTGAAGCGGATTTATGCTGCACTTGGTTCATGGAGAATGGAAAATGAGAGGGAGGCAAAGCTCAACCTCTCTGTCAGGCATAGTCCCATTCTGCTCCCCTAAAACAATATAAATTGGGATTCTAACTCAGCTGATACAGTATCGTTATCACGTCTTTTGAGAAAAGTTCCCAGCTAACCATGACCACCCTTTCGTAGGACGGACCCAAGTCACGTCCACCACACTTTTCTCAGGTTGCTTAGTTATCTAATTACCTACCACATTATGTTTAACATGCAAAAGTAGCTTCCTTAATTAATCAATTTAAACACAGGTTCCTTCACGCATCTTAGGCAGCACTGACACAAAAACAATGTCAAGCAAGTTCATTTTTCAAATATCTGATCTTTATTTATCATAGTCTTGGAATACATCAAGTATCTTGCTCGAAGGCTATCCCAGCATCAACATGATTACTATTCCAAGTTTCGCCCAAACACTAGTACACGGGCCTTGAGATCCCATCTCGAGTCACGTCGGCCTCTTATGCGGGATCCGAAGGCAATGAATTTATAGCCAAAGCCTCCCCTAGCACCCAAGCATCCTCTTGCTCCAAGCAGCACCCACGGAGAGACCTCTCACGGCGGGATCGGTCCATGTATCCAGCGTGGCTAACAACCCCCTTTGATAGGGCCAGGCAGACAGTCGGAGGTAACTGAACTTGCCTCCTCTAGGCTATTAAATTGAAGCATTATGTGTTTGTCCTTGAATTAGTTTCTTGAGCAAAGAATTTCAAACAACGTACCTAAGTGTACAACCACAATCATTTTAGTGGTCGTTCGTATGACCAACTGCTAAGGTGTGATTCTTTCTTCCCGAATGCTCCCAGCATTCGGTCCTAGATCGTTCGTGACTTGGCGAGATTCCAGGGGCTTGGAAAGCTAGATTGCTTGTTTCCCCTTTTTCTTTGGGTTAAGGTTTGTACCCTACCAACCCTAATTATCCTTACCTTAGGTCTTCCTCTAAAATAGATCATGGACAACCCCGTCGTCCTCGCTTGGTCAACTTGCTGGCTATCTCCTAGATCCCTTGAAGTACCTATGTACCTTTAACTTTGATGTTAATTGATTAAGATTTTCTATCCCCTTGACCATGGCTGGTCAAGATGGTTCTGTTTAGAACAGTTTCTACTCCGTCTTAAGTATAATCTTCTTAAGCTCTCTTAGTAATGCTCACATGCACTAAGCTTTTACCTATCCCTCTTGAAGTCACCAAGGACTTTGACATGGGACTCATGGATCTCAGTCCCATTTGGTAGATTACAAACAACATTGAATTTTTCCAACAACTTTAATGCACACAACATAATGCCATGCCTTCATTTCAATGCTTACTATTTTGATATAATCCATACGATATTTTATGCCACACATGCGAAGGTACTTTCTATGCATGCAATCTTAACATTATCCTCTATGTAATTATTTACACGATCTATAACCTTCTTGAATGATCTGATCTTTATAACTTTATATGATCATTGTATGAGTCTAGCTATACTTTAATCTTTTTTGCAGTTTATTACATGTACCTTAGAATCCATCTTGCGATATGGAGATGCACTTTGCTTCCTTTGATGTCCTCTAAAATGTATTTTGCAAGAACTAATGCAAGGAGCAATGCAGTTTATGCAATAAATTTTTTGGGTAATTTACGATGCAATTACCTAATCAATTTCACCTATTGTGATGTCATCCTACAATGAAATTTATCTTGTTTGTTACAAACATCACAACTAAATTCATACCAAGGCAATTACCCATCAATCACGCAATCAATGTGATGCATGTGAATATGATTTTCATCATGATAATTATAATCTATGATTTAATAATAGAGCAACCTGGGTTTGAAGTGATGTCTTGATTCCAGTGGTGTTTACGCTTGATGATAGACCATTCGTGGTTGTGGTACCGTATTGATTCAAGCCACCATCCACTCTTGCGGCGTTTTCGGCTATCCTTGAAGATCTACGCTTCGGGGCCATACTCGAAGATGCGCGTACGAGAGATAGAATTCTTGCACTCTCCTATGAAAATTTAAGTAAATTCTTGTAGCCTCTCCTTGAGTGGAGAAAAGATAATGAAAGGGGGGTGTATTTTTAGAAATATTAGAGGGGATGTATGACCTCCCTTCAAGGGGGGGAAAGAAGAACCCTCCAAAAGCTTCCCTCTCTCTCTCTCTCTCTCTCTCTCTCTCTCTCTCTCTCTCTCTCTCTCTCTCTCTCTCTCTCTCTCTCTCTTTGTCCTTCTCTCCTTGCGACGATGATGAGGAGGGGGGTTTGTGTGTCCGGCAGAGGGGGGCGTGATGTGTAGGCGACGAGGGAGGGGGGGATTATGTCTAGGGCCACGAGGGAGGGGGGCACTACCTTTTATGGAGGGGGAGGAGGTGGTTTATGGGGGGGAGACAACCATTGAACGGCCGCCACCCCTCCACCTGGGGGGCTACATGCCCCCCCTCTCTCTCTTGCACGATGATGCTCTGTATGGCCGACGTGTCCTCCACCACTAGCGCGAAGCCATCGCCTACTACGAGCCCAAACACGCACTCCATCTCTCTCTCTCTCCCCGACATACTGTCTCTCTCTTCCCGACATCAGCGCGAAGCCATCGCCTACGAGCCCAAACACGCACTCCATCTCTCTCTCTCTCCCCGACATGCTGTCGGCGGGGAGAGAGAGGGAGAGTAAAAAAAATTTAGTTAAATTTAAAAAAAAATTTAAAAGGAGGGGGATTCTCATGGGGGAGGCACGGGGGGGGGGGGGGGGGGGGGAGATATTACAAAAGATGACTACAATGAGATCAATGGTTGCTTTGGCTTCTATATATGGTTGGAAATTGTATCAAATGGATGTGAAAAATGCATTATTGAATGGAAATTTAGAAGAGGAAGTGTACATGGATCAGCCTAAAGGGTATGTGAATCCTAAATACCCACAATATGTATGCAAGTTGAACAAGGCATTGTATGGACTGAAGCAAGCACCAAGAGCTTGGTGTGAGAGGATTAGCAGATTCTTGTGCAACATGGGATTTTAGCAAAGTATGGCTTATTACTTACTCTATGTGAGACATACATAGGATGGCATGGTTGTGATTGTCATCTATGTTGATGACCTCATTATTACAGTTACACTTGAGAGGGAGATTGCTAAAGTTAAGCATGGTCTTCATAAGGAATTTGACATAAAGGAACTTGGTCTGTTGAGATATTTTTTGGGCATTAAGGTCATTGATACACCTCATGGTATTTGGTTGGTATAAAGACAATATTCCTTGGAGATGTTGGAGAATTATGGCATGAGAGGGATGTAAGCTAGTGGATACTCCCTTAGATCAGAACATCAAAATGATTGATGATGAGCAATATGTGGAAGATGCGACTAGGTTTAGAAAGATGGTTGGAAGTCTTATCTACTTAACCATTAGAAGATCATATTTGAGTTATGCTATTGGATTGATTAGCTAATTTATGCAAAGACCATGTAAACCACATTTGGATGCAGTGAGGAGAGTTCTAAGGTATGTGAAGAAGACATCTGAATTTGGCTTATTCTATAAGAAGGGAATAAAGCCTACCTTGTTTGGGTATACTTGTTGAGAATCTGCCAATCACACCTATGTATGCCCCTTTGTATGGAACAACTAGGCTAGGAAGATGCAGTTCATTCTAGGAAGAGAGATAGATCCCATAGGCACAGTGATGAAATGTGCTACCAAGCATTCCTATATAATGATGTACTTGACTATCACTTTCGTATGAAGATAATGCAATAGTACTTGTCTCTTTTTGTCAAGTCCCTATGTCATTGTCAGTCCTACATAAGATTGTGTTTATGAGTTCAAGTCTCAATCTTGAAACCTAATTCACTTGTGTAACAATTGTCTTCTTTGTCAATGTCAACATGAGTAGTATCTTCATCTTCCATCCTCCATAGCTTCCGTCTTTGCCATGCTCTAGATCTCGCATTTCTCACATGGTATCAGAGGACAGTTGGGCATGGCATTGCTTCTTCAGCCTCTCTTGATTCCTCTCAACCTCAATCTAGCTCAATGTCAGCTCATGACTTCATCTCCCAACTCTACTCTCACTGAAGCTTCCATGGCAGCCATAGCCAACAACACCCTGTCAGATTGAGCTTCTTATATCTCACTCCACAGGTCAAATCTCTTGGAGCTTCCTTCTGGAAAAGTATTCCCCAACTCAAAAGCTTCCTTGTATCACATCAACCCATGACATTTGGCTATCTGAAGCTCAGCATTGTGAAAATTCTCAATCTCTGCTCTGTGTCTGCCATAGCCAGACATGACATATAGCACTTGGAGCTTCTATATCTTACTCTATAGGCCATCTTAGCCCACGATTCCTTCTGGAGAAACATTCCTCTACTCGTGGCGAAGCTCCCTGATACATCATAGTCCAACATTGCTCATCATTGAGCCCAGCATTGCGAAAATCGCGGAAATCTGTAAGAACTGCGCCTGTTCACGGAATTCGTCTCTGCGCGTGTAGCACGGGCCGCGATCTGGACGAGGAGATTAGGGGTTTGGTAGAGCATCACATAAGCTACATTTCCATAAAAAAAGTTTTGAAAATGGTCCACAATAGCTCCTGCAATGTTAGAAAAACCAGGGCCCTGTCTCAGAAACCCTAAAATCCACCATAGCCAAAATCCTTCAAACTCAAAAATTCTTCATTTTCTCTCTCCTGACACTCAACCCAAGCCTCTGCCACTTTGATTCACTGATTTGATTAGTCTCCAACAACATTTGTCCATCAAATCAAGGAGGGGAGATCTCTGAAGCACTTAAAGACCCATTGAAGATTTGAAGACCTCTCATAGACTTGAGCTCGAAAGCTTCAATTTCACTTCAAGTTCCAAGTTTCTCAAGTTAACCAAGTCAGTGCCACACATCAAGGAGGGGACTCAAACAACGGGTTCATCAAGCAAAGGATCGGCATCAAGAATCACCATCTTCAACTCTAGTATCCCTTGATACTTAAGAGTGTTGATTTAACACTATCTTCACTTGTGTTTTTTGACACATTGAAGATCAATTTGGTTGCCACTTACTCACAGATTTAAAGTAGATTCTTGGTCATATCTATGATAACCAAGAAGATTTATATGTGGATACACTTTATGAAAGGTAACATGACTTATCTACACTACATAGAAGATTTTTGTGATCTACTTGCAGAGAGACATGGAGTTGCTCATACTAAAGTGCAATCAATGATTCCATCTAAAGTTTTTGAAGACACTCCAGTTACCTTGGCCATCATGAAGAATGAGATGTCTTTGCTTGAGGGGGACAAAGACATGGACATGAAGACTAAAGTTGCAAGCAAAGTCAAAGAAGAACTAGACCAAGAAGACCATAAGATCAAAGAGCAAAGGAAGAAGGACAAGAAGAAGATCAGCCATGAAGACCAAATGATCACATCATTCAAAGCTGAAGAACCAAAGATGAAAGACAAGAAGATTTTCCATGCTGACAAAGAGAAATCATATGCTGAAAAAGACCACAAGGGCCTATCGGTCCTTGTCTCTCATTTTCTGTTTTAAAAGTATTGTACCTGCCTTAATGTTCCTTTCATAAGCTTGAAAAAAAAACTCCTCATGTAGCCTTGTACTACAGCCTCTGTACACTTTGTGAGGCCCCTGTTACAGCCTCTGGATGTCCACCATATTTATGGTACCCACACTTAGCCTTTTCTGCGACAGCCTCTGGTGTTTTGCCATGTTTGTGGTATGCCCACACTTTGTAGGTGCTGCTCTCACTAAAGCCTCTACACACTTTGTACTATCAGGTTGTGATTGAGGAGGGGTGTTGAGAATCTGCCAATCACACCCTATGTATGCCCCTTTGTATGGAACAACTAGGCTAGGAAGATACAGTTCATTCTAGGAAGAGAGACAGATCCCATAGGCATAGTGATGAAATGTGCTACCAAGCATTCCTATATAATGATGTACTTGACTATCACTTTCATATGAAGATAATGCAATAGTACTTGTGTCTTTTTGTCAAGTCCCTGTGTCATTGTCAGTCCTACACAAGATTGTGTTTATGAGTTCAAGTCTCAATCTTGAAACCTAATTCACTTGTGTAACAGTTGTCTTCTTTGTCAATGTCAACATGAGTAGTATCTTCATCTTTCATCCTCCATAGCTTCCGTCTTTGCCATGCTCTAGATCCCGCATTTCTCACAATACTGATGTAGAGTGGGCATGTAAATTTATGGATAGGAGATCTACTAGTGGTTATGCATTTTCATTTGGATCAAAACAAAGGGGAGGAGAGCATGTAGCTCCAAACCTCTACTTGCTCCATCCTATTCTTCCTCTACTTGCAGTTTTCTCATAGATAGGTTCGGTTAATAATCTAGTGCAAGAAAATAATCTCTAGCAAGATGAAGGACCAAAGAAAATATTATAAAGAGGGAAAGCTATGGTAGAGGAGCTACCTAGTGGTAGTGGAATTAACCTTATAGAACCTATTTGTGTCAATTGCACTAAAGCTTCTAATCTCCAAGTTATTACAAGAGGTTAAAAGGGTAAAGAAGTTGATAAAGACAAGGCAAAACTTGTCGAGGAAAACTCTAAGCAACATGATAAGGGGACGTAAGTCCTTAATCTTGATATGGAAGGTGGACCTCTATAGACCATATATGGTAAACCTGACCCCGAGAAGGTTAAGGAGTTTCCAAAGAAGAAGGCAAAATCCAGGAAAGAGGCACCAAAGCCGATTTAAAGACCAAAGGAGAGAATGGTTTGGCGAGAAGAGCGAGCTCTTACTAGCTATCATGAGTTTGATTTAGCGAGTTCTCTTTGCAAAGTTAAGATGGATGTAAAACTCCTGCAATTAATTAAGTTGTCTCCAAGAGTGCGTAAAGAATTTAAGAAGATTCTTCGCACTGGGTATATCATTGAGCCCTGGGAATAGCATGAGTAGGAGATGATTGGTTTGAACATGCTGAAAATCATTGCCCAAGGGTAGCAACATATGTTGATGGAATATTAGTGGATCATGGTATTGTGGACACAGGATCCTCTATCAACATTATGAGTTCAGAATTGATGGAGAGGTTGGGATTAGAAATAAAAAAAGTTGACTCCATGATCCTCGGAATGGATGATGATAGTTTAAGACAACTTGAAGGTTGCATTACTAAAGTCCATGTGACCATTGCCAATGTGGAATGCATTCTGGACTTTGAGGTTATTAGGTTTACAAGGAAACCTAGCTATCAAGTATTGTCAGGCAGGCCATGGATTTTACAAGCAAATTGTCAAGTTGGTATACCCTCTAGTCGGTTGATCTTTGGTAGAGGTGCTAGACATGTGGTAGTAGATGCCTATCTCGAGTCTCCTCAAAGTGAGAGAGTTCCTTTATCTTACTCAGAGTTTGATACACTAGATGCTCCATCTGCTAGCGAGTCATAATCAAAGTGACGAATCTAACGAGAAATCCACTACATATGATATCTATCAAAGTAACTTTGAATGAGCTAATAGAACCTCAAGAGAGGATAAGGGATGTGGATGTAATTGAGTCCTTGGCACGTTAAATGATTCACAGCCAATCAAATCGGGGTCCATGCTCAATTTGAAAGAAAGGAAGGATATGTGTCATTGACTTAGAAATTCCGCGATATCTTTGCTTGGAGTTATGATGAGTTAAGAGGCATTCCTCCTAGCCTGGCTATTCATACTATCCCCTTAAAGGAAGGTAGCCGCCTTGTGTGACAGAAAGTAAGACGTATGACTTTTGAATTAAGGGATGGCCTATTTGAAGAATTGACAAAACTACAAAAACCTGGCATGATATTTTGAGTTCAACACACAAAATGGTGTTCACTAACGGTTTTATCAAGAAGAAGAAGAACAATCAGATTTGGCTTTGCGTAGACTTTAGAGAGCTTAATAAGTAGACAGTTAAGGATTACTATCCGTTGCCCTTTATTGATCAAATTTTTGATCAGTTAGTGGGTAGGAAAATCTATTCATTTATGGATTGCTTTGCTGGATACAATCAAATGGCTATTGCACAGGAAGATAAGCTAAAAGCAACGTTTATCATTGACTTCAGTACTTTTTCATATCATGTGATGCCTTTGGATTATGCAATGGGGCTAGTTCTTGGTAATGAACAACTGATAAGACTTTTGGTGATATCTTTCAAGAAGAGTTAAAAGTCTTTATTGATGATTTGGGGGTAGCCACCAAAAGGAAAAGACAGCTGATCATTCTAAGGAAATGTTTAGAGCATTGTAGACAGTTCCACATTGCTCTTAACCCACAAAAATGCATCTTTGGGGTGCCCTATGGGTTGTTATTGGGCCATGTGGTTAGTTCAGCTAGTATTGCGACTGACCTGGAAAAGATAAATATCACAATGAGTCCACCATAGACTCCAAAAGAGGTACACAGCTTTCTATCATTGGTGGGATATTATCAGAGATTTATCAATGCACTGGCATAAAGAGCATTGCCATTAACAAACGTCCTATCTTTTAATTGCTTGTTTGAGTGGAATGAAGCTTGTCAAGTATTCTTTGAGGATGTGAAGCAAGAAGTAGAAAAAGCACCAATCCTAAAAGCAGCTAGAAGAGGTGAAGTTTTCTATATATTTTTAGAAGCCACAATGCATAGTATCAGTTGTTATTTAACCCAAATTTGGAAAGAGAAATGGTATCATCCAATAGCCTTTGATAGCAGGAAGTTGGGGATATTGGAAGTCAACTATACGTATATGGAGAAATTGTGCCTTGGAATAATTTTTGCTACGAAGAAATTTAGGCATTATATTTTCTATGAGAAGGTAGTATTTTTCACAAAGGTGGAAGGCCTTACACTACTGCTTAACAAGTTGCAGCCGCCTGACCATTTAGCAAAGTGGTTAATCACTTTGTAGGAGTTTGATTATGAGATCAAGAGTAAGCCACCGAAGCTGCATAGTATTGTGGAACATCTTGTGGATTGCAAAAGGTCAGTTGTGTTGCATTATGATGCTCATCATGAGATATTCCCAGGTAAGTTGGAACCCAATTGGGATAGACGGTACAAGATTGTACGTTTAGGAAATAATGGCTTTATAGCCCTTTTAGCAGATTTGCAAGGGGCAGCATTTAAGAATAAAGTTAATTTTAATAAGTTGAAGCCTTACTATGTATAAGGGCTAACGTTGGGCTTGGTGCCCGTGCAAGTCTTGTTAGATATGATCAATGCCCCACCCTCATTAGGTGCTACCAATGATCCATGGTGCTCAAAGTTGTAAGGCCCCCATTATGAGGAGAAGCCAAATGTGAGCCCTGACATTGGTTGAGTCTTGACTTGTATATCAGATGAGGTCTATGTGACCAGATGGCAAAAAGGTGACCGTTGTGGATCTAATCTTTGGGTTAGACGGAGTGGTTAAGCTGGTAGCAACTCGAGGCACATTGCATCGAGTTGCGGGGTAAGGGAGTTAAAAGGGGCCCCTATTTTCTGGCCGACTAGTGGAGGCTTATATGGTAGGTCGGTCAAGCCAACCTAGCGGCCTTCGCAGGCTATAAAAGATAAACCCCTTAACAGCCATCAATCATTCATCTTTCACCCAGTTAGAGTTGTTGTTCCAGCTAGCCTTAAGCTCTTCACCTATCTTCTGTCTAGATCGCCATCTAAGCTTCACACAGTGGAAGTGCACGGGTGGACAAAGCCATCTTTGTATCAGTTGTTTGGAGCTAAAGAATTTACTGATTCTCCTCTTATCTGTTGTGTACTCTCTATCTCTATCTCAAATTCTGTTCGCTGCGCCGTGTAATTTTTTTTACAAGTCTTTCATGATT
This sequence comes from Lygodium microphyllum, assembly GCF_053477565.2. Classification (NCBI taxonomy): domain Eukaryota; kingdom Viridiplantae; phylum Streptophyta; class Polypodiopsida; order Schizaeales; family Lygodiaceae; genus Lygodium; species Lygodium microphyllum. The sequence continues at coordinate 75,326,725 of NC_141164.1, read as the reverse complement.
CAACTTTAACTTGCACTAGGTACCAAGACGATCGGATGGGATGAATTATTCCATATCTTGAGAATCCGTATCTAGAGCAACGTTACCACCAAGGTTGAGTGAATTCTAACTAGCATTCCTATCAAGTTCAACGAGGAAGGAGGGATTGTACCTGTTGTTTGTCCTCTCTCTTGACTTGATTTTGATTATCATAAGTGTACAAGTAAGCTTATTAGTATGGCATAGCCTATCACTGAAGATTGGGTCTATACCTTGTATTTTGACTGTATTTCGACAGAGCTTCTAGAGGGCTTGCTAGACATGTGAGCATTGGTGTGGTCATAAAAGACCCTCGATGTCGGGTTGTTATGAAAATGGGAGTCTATTTAGGACCTTCTTTTATTAATAATATGGTAGAGTACAAGGCCTTGATCATGGGGCTAAATGTAGCCCGATGTGGTGATATTCAATGATTATTGGTTAAAGGTGATTCACAGTTAGTAATCAATCAACTGAATGGGACCTACAGTGTGCGGGATCCCATCTTACTGGATGTACCATCATGCAGCCTGGGATATGTTGCATATCTTTGAGATGGTGACTTGTCAATTAGTTCCTTGATAGTGGAATCACTTCGTGGATTCCCTGGCTAATTATTCTTTTGTTGAAGATATCTTTTTCAATTGTGGTCTCGGGGAGCCTTTACAATTACCTCCTAACATTAGCCCTGGACTACTTTGGGGTCTTCTTGCTGACATGTCATATTTTGGTCGCCAACGGTTAGTTTGGGCTATGAGTCAGGTAGCAAGTGAGTACCTTCCTACTTTGTCATGGACACATATGATTGTGTATCACCATATTCGTCAAACATCCCTTACTGTGTATGCAGGGGAATTAGCTAATAACTTGATGCACTTAGTGTAGGGCGTGAGGAGCCCTTATCCTTGGTTGATTTTATGCTGACATAGAGGTATGTCAGGACGATGTTTATGGTTCCTTTAGCTACTCCGTGTTGGAGTAGTTGGTTAGCGACTCGTTTTGGATTTTTGCCAGATTATGTTGAGCCTATCCCTTGCGGATTTTCATGCCTTGGTTTTGTCAGGGGGTCAAGTGAGAGCTATTCTTATGCTTTGTTGAGTATCTTTTTTGTGGCAACTTGATGCTTTTTATGGTTGTTATTTGTGCAGATCAGTTTGTGGGATTCAACAGGCTGAGTCGACCTATCCCATGGTTGGAAATGAGAGTGGATTTTACAGATAAATTTTGAAGGGGAAAAGAGGTTAGGAGGCCATCAAAGACTAAATTTTCATGCAAAATAAAATGGTTGCAGATTGATGAGCTAGAGTGTTCCTAGATGGATTTTGATGCTAGGAACCCAACGCAAGTCTCTTTTTGTCAATCGGAGTCCATTTTGACCCCCCATTTAATCCACTGAAAGATTTTGGATTATGAAGTAGCTACATGATCTGAAAGCTGGAAAGTGCATGAGGGCGGCCAAGTTTATAGATTTCGACATCATGAAGCTAGCAATCTAGACGAATCTCAATTCTATCGAGCGTGTTTGCCCCCTCAAAAGCGAAAAATCCACTTGGCACAAAGTGTGAATATGAAAAAGATGATCTAGTTTTTAAAAAAGTCATGCTTAAGCTTGTGCTTAAGCATTAGATGCCAAAAGGCACATCTCTTGAAAATATGGGGGAGGGGGGGACACTATTTTTTCGGCACCCTTTCTATAATTAAAAAATGTTTATTTGGATTTGCAATCAATCAAGGAACCATCTTGGCCGTGATCACCATCAATTTATCGATTCTCATCGCTTCAAGAATGACTGAAAATGATGCATTAAACAAAGAGATTTGATTCTAGTCTCTCTCTCCTCTCTCCTCTTGTGGATTGTTCTTATGAATCAATGTAAAAGCGAGGAGGATGAGCTGAGATGGATGTTTTTTGGTCAAATGATGAAGTGGGAGTGGAAAGGAGACGTGAATCGGAGTTGGACGGATCATTAGTCATTGTGGAAGAGTGTTAGGGGGTCTCCAACGTCTAAAACACATGTCATAATGAGCTGTTTAATGAGAAAAATGTAGATTTCACTGTTTTATGATGAATTCTTGTTTGAAATGGTTAGCAATGCTTGGATTTGATTGCGAATCCTTTGTTTGATCAACCATGCTGAAAGAATCATAAAAATCTAGTCCTATAATAATTGTATACAAAATACAAAAAAACCCGATACTAGGTCATTTAAGGGAAACTATGCAGTTTTTTGGTTTTTGGTATGCATTTGCCGTTTCCATGGAATGAAACATGCTAAGAAAATCATTTTCTATAAGAGTAATCAGTCTACATATGAAAATGAGTAACTATTCGTAATTTTCTCTAAATAAATAGAAAAAATAAAGAAAAATGAAAAAAATTAGATTTTTTGAGTCATTAAAACAAGAAAAAATAAGATTAATGTGTGTAGACGTATAATGGAGCTAAAGCATAAGGTTTAGCCTCATTTCAGCCCCATTTCTTTGTTAGATTGAATTTTAGCACTTTCAATAGAAAAAATACATAAAAAACCATGCCTTACACCTATCAATGCAAGCAAAATTTTAAACGGTAGGGTGTAAGGGGGTTGTTGAGAAGTTGAAGCATGCTACATTCAGATGTTTCATGCTACATATCATATAGAGTTCACGGTTGTTTAAAATTAAAGGGACTATTAGCATGAGGAAGCTCGGTGCTAGCCCTAAGCAACAAAGTACTCGCATAGAAAAGGAAATCATGAAAAGAATTGTCTTTGTACTTTCACGTTGCTGATATTCAATGAATATTTTCTTGAGCACGATGGTCATATTCACCCTTGCATTGATGCACCACATGGTATCGTATCCTCGATGCATAGCACCTGTTTGTATGAGTGATGACCTAAGGTATCCCAAGCTGTAGGGCTAGATATTCGATTCCTTGGGGAGTTATTTGGTGAGGTTTATCTATCATCTCCTAGATCATTTAACTGAAAGAGTGGAATTTGTTTCGAATGTGTTTCATGTTCATGGTGCATCTTGGGGCCAATCCTCGAGGTATAGGAGAGTCGTAGTGGAGCCACGGTGTGATCAACGGAGGGGTGGTCCTTGTGTGTGTGCTACATGGTGTATAACACTAGCATGTTTAGGGAATCCCTCTGAGGAGTGGGAAAAGAATCATTTTTTGGACTAGAAAATCGTACAAATGTAAAGTCTTAGATGCTCTTGGCCATGAGGCCGTGTGGGGGTGGTTTTAGGTGAGTAGTAGAGGCCCAGCTAGTGCCTTAGAGCTAGGCTTGGGATTGTTTTAGGTCCCGATAATAAGCTAAAACAATGTACTCTAGACAGTGAATTTGATGCAAGAAAAAAATCATATTTTTATAAATTAGAACCAACTAGTGGCTTTTGAGTTCATTGAATACAACTATCAAAAAATGCCATCTAGTTCATTCTAATGCTTAGCCTCCACTTGATTGGCTTGCAACATTGACTTACCCAACTTCTCCAAAAGATATTGCTTAGGCTTTAAGTGTGTAGGGGGTTTGAGCTGAGAGGAACATGACTTGTGAATCAACAGAGTAATTGTGCTCTTCGAGCAAGAGTTTGTATTTTGTTGTAAGGCAAAAGCACTAGATGATTGTTCCTCAGTAGTTGAACTGACAATCTATGCTCTAATTGTGAGGATTCCACATTACATTAGAAATGGAAATAGTAACTTTTGATTCAATGGATTGGTCAATCTTGATAGTTAAAGATTACTATGCACTTGGATCCATAGCCTGATTGGAAATAGCCTTGATCTTGGAATTTCTAGATTTTTTTTTAACAATGCTCTTAGAGGGAGACTGTCAATCTTTAGATGTTTTTGAGTTATCCCTTGTGGATCCTTTCTTTTAAATTAAGGGGGAGGGACAAAAGCGATCTTTTTGAGCATGCATTTGAGTGAGCTTTTCTGGGTAACCTCCATTTCTTATTCCACATAGTCCACTTATTCCACCCCTAGATATTTCCACCACCACCACCACCACCACCACCATGACATGTATATTCCCTTTTTCTCTTTCTACTGCACTTGTTTAAATAGCACTTTATCTTGTGTAAATGATTCTCTCTCTCTCTCTAGCACATAATGTGGATACATTCATGTGATCACCCCCAGATGGTACACCATGGTCCACACCTCTCTCTCTCTCTCTCAAATTGCTCCATCTCTTTACTCTCTCTCAGTTTTTGTAAGTATATGCAATTTCTCCCTCACTTGACATTCTCTCTTACTTTGTTTTGCACATGTGTGTGTGTGTATACACATACATATATGTGTGTGTGTGTGTACACACACACACACACACACACACACACACACACACACACACACACACACACACATCTTAGTCACTCACTCACTCTTTGCGTTTGTCTCCATCCCTCCCTCCCTCTCTCTCTCACTTTCTCTCTCTCATGCATGCGATTAGTCTACATTTTATAATAATGTCTCATATTGGATTACCACATCTGTTGTAACAAATTTTATTCTTAAATCATAAATACATCTCTCTTTCTCCATCACACACACACACACACACACACACACACACACACACACACACACACACACACACACACACACACACACACACACACACACACACACACACACACACACACACACACACACACACACACACACACACACACACACACACACACACACACACACACACACACACACACACACACACACACACACACAATGTGAACGCTCATGTGACCACTCCATATTTTTAGAACTTTAATTGCAATGGATTGATAGCTTCCTCCCTTTCCCCCCTCCCTCCAACCGAGTTCAATACACGACAATTCATACAAGCAATCCAAATGTACATTTGTATTGCCTTAACTTCCAGCAATAATACTTTTGCTTGACAAACTAAGAGAGACAAGGTCACCAAAAGCTGATCAAAATTTTGACATAAGTTAACCAAGTGAATTGAATTATAGTATTTTCTCAATAAAATAAAATGTAGTTGTGCTAAGAGGTAATGTTGGCCTTGCATTACTGGTCATTGTATAGGTGGTGCTGGAAAAGTTATTCTGCTTCCAAATACAATGTGCAAGTTCTCTTTAGTGAGTATGGGTTGGTGTATAAACACATTTATATTTGCATCCATTCCAAATACTCAGAGAGGTACACATAGTACATGTGCTTGCATGCCAAATATGCTTTTTCTTCTGCAACATGGTCCATGAAATCCCAACAATTACATGTTGGATTCTTTGCAATGTGCACATCATAACACTCTTGGTGCAATACAATTAAGTTATATGTCTCTAGTTTGAAAAGGTCATGCTTCAAGGGCTTCATCACTATGTGGCCCTTCACAGTTACATCTAGTACCAATGCCGAGTCTATCCTTTTCCCTCCAACCAATGAAGCACCTTTCCAATATTAGCATGAGCCCTTGTTAGCATCCACCTCTTGTGCTACCTTTTGTATAACAAACCCACCACTCTCCAACATGTGGATTTCTTGTACTATCAAATTTGTGTCTCATGCCACTGGCTATACTTGTGGAAATTTGGGGAGAGAGAGAGAGAGAGAGAGAGAGAGAGAGAGAGAGAGAGAGAGAGAGAGAGAGAGAGAGCCCAGATGGAGGAGAGGGCTCCGTCACGCCCTGCCATAATAACCTTCCTTTCCCACCCTATAACCCCCCTCCCCCATCATAAAGGCAAAAATGATGTACTACTGTGAAGATTGTGGGAGAGAAGGAAGGAGTCTCACTTGTAGCTTTCTTGCTTGCACAATGGGGGAATACACACAGAGGTGGAGGATGAAAACAGTTTTCCTCTTCTTAGTTGTGGAAGCCAAAAAGAAGTTTCATACAAAGAAATAGAAGAACCCTATATATGGGTCTCAAACCAAACTCAACTAACTAAGGTGGCATACTAACTGAGCCACGAACTAGAGTAGATAAGGATAGCTGTCATCTAGCTATTATTCATGGGCGGTGTACCAACCACATCTACAATTGACAAGTCGGTGACATAAATGCACAATGGTCACCCTGGCATATCACGAGTGGAGCTCGATATCTCAACACTCCCCCTCGAGCTCAATCCCAATTCGTGCACACCAAGCAGGTCTCTGAACTTGCGCAGCTTCTCTACGCCCAATGCCTTCGTAAATATGTCAGCTACCCGATCCTCTGCGCTGACATAAACTAGATCAATAAGACCTAGTAAAACCCTCTCCCGCACATAGTGATAATGCACCTCAATGTGCTTTATTCTAGCATGATAGACTGGGTTATTTGCCAAGTGTATACTACTCATGTTGTCACAATAAATGACAACTGGCCCATCTGTAGGCTGATGCATATCATAAAGTAGCTTATGCAACCAAGCTACCTCACATGCAGCCATTGCTGCACCCCTGTACTCAGCCTCTGTGCTCGACAAGGCAACTGTAGGCTGTTTCTTGCTGCTCCAAGTGACTGCAACACTCCCAAAAGAGAACACATATCCACTGGTAGATCGTCTATCAGAAAAGCTACCAGCCCAATCAGCATCGGTGTATCCATGCAACTGTATCTGAACCCCAGCCTCATAAATATAGTCCATACTGCAATGTGGACTTCACATACCTGAGTATGCGTCTAGCCACATCCAAATGCGGTTTCCTTGGAGCCTGCATAAACTGACTTACCAATCCAACAGCATAGCTCAAATCTGGCCTGGTAATAGTCATATAAATCAAACTTCCTACTATGCGTCTGTACATAGTAGGGTCTTCCAGAAGCTCACCTGCATCTGTGCTCAGCTTCACATTCTGCTCCAAAGGAACTGAAATAGGCTTACAGCTTGTCATCCCATATTTGGACAGCATGTCGAATCCATACTGCCTCTGCAAGAGCTGTATCCCACTTGGTGATCTAATCACCTCAATGCCCAAGAAATAATGCAGCTCTCCCAAATCCTTCATCTCAAACTTTTGCTTCAATAGCATTTTCACATGAAGGATATCTTCATCACTGTCACCTGTCATAATCAAATCATCAACATAAATGACAAGTAGCATAATACCTTTCTCTGTTTTTCTCACATAAAGTGAGAAATCTGCCTTAGAAATCTGAAAGCCAATAGTGACAAGATATTGTCCTATCTTGTCAGACCATGCTCTAGGTGCTTGCTTCAAGCCATACAAGGCTTTCTTCAACCTGCAAACAAACTCAGGATGAACAACATGCACATAACCTGGTGGCTGCTCCATATAGACCTCTTCCTGCAAGTCACCATGCAAGAAGGCATTCTTTACATCCATTTGATGTAAAGACCATTCCTTTGATGCAGCCATAGCAATGACTGCTCTTACGGTTGCCATCCTTGCAACCGGACTGAATGTTTCTTCATAGTCAGTGCCATATGTTTGTGCATACCCCTTGACTACTAATCTTGCCTTGTATCTGTTCACAGAACCATCTGCATTGTGCTTCACCTTATAAACCCACTTACAGGCAATTGCATTCTTACCTTTAGGCAAAGGTACCAACTCCCATGTAGCATTTGCTTCCAAGGCATCCATTTCTTCATCCATGGCTTTCTCCCATTTTTCTTTTCCCATGGCTTGCTCAAAGGAAGTGGGTTCTGGTTCCTGTATCACTTTGACCATATATGCATAGTGAATGGCTGTAAATCCATCATATTTCAGCCTATCCACAGGATACCTAGCTCTCGTAGACCTGCGCAAAGTAGGTTCACTCCCCGGTGCTCTCAAAACATCCCTGGTCTTCCTTACTCCAGGTGTAACAATAGAAGGAATACCCAACTCATCATCAATGCTCTGTTCTGAGCCACTGGATTCACCATCCACATAAGAGTGACCTGCATTCACATCAAACATGGGCTGATCAACCTTATCTTTTCCTTTTCGTGATACCTGCATACCACTATCTGCATTGCTTTGAGAAGATTCTCTTGATCTCAATCTACCTGTCCATGGCGAAGAATGTGAACCACTGCTAGAGGACGCTCCAGGTCCACTAATATTTTGTGACTGCTGCTGTGAATTCTGTGCAGCATTACCATTTTGTGCATCTACATCATCAATCACATTTACTGGTTTATACCAGCTACTCATCTCATCAAAAACAACATCTCTGCTCACTGTAAACTTACGAGTAGAAGGGTTATAGCATCTATACCCTTTTTGCTGAAGAGAGTAACCAATAAAGATGCACTTCTCGGCTTTTGGATCCAACTTGGATCTCAACTCATTTGGCACATGTACATAGGCAATGTAACCAAAAATTTTCAAATGAGAAATATCCGGTTTCCTACCAGTATACCTCTCCTCTGGAGTCATTCTATGTATTGCTGCAGTGGGAGTCCTGTTCATTATATAGACTGCTGTAGCAACTGCTTCAGCCCAATAAAAATCTGGCAAGTCTTTTTCATTGAGCATGGCACGAGATACCTCTCCAATATGCCTGCTTTCCTTTCTGCAATTCCATTTTGTTGTGGGGTATGACTGCATGAATATTGCTGCTTTATGCCATGCTCCTGCAAGAACCTTGCAAACTCATTTGAGAGGTACTCTCCCCCTCTATCTGACCTTAGGCATTTTATTTGCAGACCTGTTTCTTTTTCAACCATAGCTTTAAGAGTTTTGAAATGCCCAAAAACTTCGCTTTTCTTTTTCATAAAATACACCCAAACTTTTTTGCTATAGTCATCAATAAAAGTGACAAAATAATGACAGCCTCCAAGAGATGCAGCTTTAGTAGTCCACACATCAGAGTGGATTAATTCCAATGGCTTCTCACTCTCTTGAACATGTCTAAGAAATGGTTTCCTTGCCTGTTTTCCAAATTGTCAGGCTTCACATACCTTATGCATTTCTGCAACCTTGAATTTATGCAATCTTGCAACAATATTTTGGGCCTGCATTGATTTAAGTCGTTGTACATTAACATGACCAATGCGTTTATGCCAGATATCAATATCTGCAACTACACCGGTCCCATGTGCAAACATTGCTGCACTCAATTCAGACATGTCTGCATCCAACGTAAACATTCTGCCCTTCTTCTTTCCTTTTGCTATCAAGTGACCTTTATTTTTCATATCCTCAACAAAGCATCCATGAGGATTAAATCTGACCTGCAAGCCCTGCTCAACCATTTGACCGACAGAAACCAGATTCTTGGTGATATTCGGGACATGAAATACATCGGACAGGTATTTCTTTTTCCCATCCTGCATAGACAAGGGAATTTTTCCAATCTGCACAATAGGATGTGCAGTATCATCACCAGTCTCCACAAATCCTGGTTTTTCCATTTTCCTTGCATCCTCCATCCATTCTGCATGACCTGTCATGTGGTTTGATGCACCTGAGTCAACGTACCATACATCATTGCTTTCTTCTGCACTTGTCACAGAATTGTTCATGTGCTGCACCATGAACAAATGCTCATTTCTGTCATCACCCTGTCTGCTAGAAGATGCATAATTCCCTTGTTGCAGTTTTCCATTAATGATGTCATTCTGCTTTTTATAGCAGTCTTTAGCCATATGACCCATTTTACCACAGTAGTAGCATTCAACATTATTGTTTGCATTTTGACCTCTTTGCCATCCACCACGACCTCTTTGGCTCCCCCTGCCTCTAGAGTTACCACGTCCTCCTCCATAGGACTGGTTTTCTTGAGTTTGCTGCATATTCTTATTTCTACCACGGCCTCCAAATCGGCCTCCTCTACCTCTGCCTCTACCTCTTCCAACATTTGAGTAGAAGACAGCTTCTTTTGAAGTTCCTCCTAAAGAAGATGCACCACCATTTCTCTGCTCCTCAGAAATTAGAAGAGCAATCAACTCCTCAAAATCAGGAAATCTTTCACGGACGGAAATGGATGTTCGGAACTGTGCATAATCCTTTCCTAGACCATTCAAGGTCACTGAGACTAAATCATCATCTTCCACTGGCGACCCAATGGAAGCAAGTGCATTTGCAATCTTCTTCACCTTCATGTGGTAGTCATTGATGCTCATACTTTCTCTTTGCACATTGTGCAACTCTTGCTTGAGCTGCATCTTCCTGGCTTGCGTATTTGTGCTATACATTTTTGACAGAGTATCCCATGCCTCCTTTGGCGTACTTGCATCCTGAATATGCACAATCATAGAGTCTGAAATACTGATAGACAACCAGTATGTAAACGCCCCGAACAACGTAGTATGCTTAACAATTATGATATTCGCTTGTTTTCGAGATTTAATATAAAAGAGAATGAACACTTAAAGCTGAAAATGAAAATTACTCACAAAATTACAGCCATGAAAATGTAAAAGTAATGGAGACAAGATTGAGGGTTGAAGATGGGCAACCCCCCCCGAAGGAATGCATTTCTGCTCAACCCAAGTCCCTTAGGGAAGAGCTCAGTTACAATCAACCTGAGAGTGAGAAGAAGTAATTCTCACTCTCACAAGATCATGCAAAGATGTACAAACACACATGCATTATCTATTATGCAATGATAAGAACTGATTTCTTTACAGTATGAGAGAAGAAAAAGGGAAATTCAGCCTTTCTCCATCGTTGATCAGCAGTACATGGATAGGGCTTGCTTCTTGTAGCTAAAATGGAAGAAAGAGCTTGAGGAGGAGGTGTTGTAATGAATTTAGAGGCTTGCTGTCCTGTAAAACAACAGTGATAGAAGAGGGAATATAGAGGAATTTGATAATGGAGAAGTGGGGGATGATGATGGGGATGGATGGGGCCAGTTTTTGGCTATCTGTGGGTGCTGTACATGAGTTTACAGCAAAGAAAAATGATGATGAATGAAGAAAAACGAGCTCTTATTTATAGGAGAGGGGAGAGCTAGTACAAAAGGGAAAAGTGGAGTAGCACAAGACAAGTGTCCAGCCACATGTCATGAGATGTGACAAGTGGTGGGACACTTGGAAACTTGTGTGACAAGTGTCTTGACACTTGTCTCTTCTTTATGGCCTTCCTTTTTGGGTTGAATACTGTCAAGAATAGAAACAACCAAATTTAGTAAGCACAGTCAGAGTACAGAACTTACTATTTTTAGAATGACATCCCTATTTTTTAGGACTAGCATTTTTAGGCTAATTCGAGGCTCCTAAAATTTAGGGACCTCCTAAAATTTAGGGATCTCCTAGAATTTAGGGACCCCCCCAATATGGGTATCATATGAAAGCTTTTTCCGTGTACATCGCAAAAATGGTATCCGAATCTTCATGTGACTTTCCTATGCAAAGAAATGTGCATTTCAAGCTTTCAGCCCACACATGCACATTATACAAGCATTTCATGATCATGCCATCTTGTTGATTGTAACTGTTTGTTCTGGTGGATCTAGCCCACACTTCAAGGCATCAATCCTTTCTGTGTGCGAGTCTAACCCTGATATGCGTGAGTTCTAGTCACAGGTGCCCAATCGGGTCATATAGGTGGAAGTGTGAACTATCTTTTCTCTAACCCACCGCGTGGGTCCACCATAACCTATGACCACTCATCAGTGGCCAGCTCCAATGCACTTTTCTTTATATCTAATTAGTGCAAAGGAAATAAATTTAATAAATCATTATATAGACAAATTAATGAAAAAGGATACAAATTATGTTTCTATAGAGTTGTGACAGCCCTCTGGCTTTTATTCAGCTGTCCTCAGCTGAAAAGCTTGTTGATATTGCTGTAGAATATTTGGGTAATCCTTCATGAATCTTTCATCTACCCATTGTGCATCTGTTGTGGGTAGATTCTTGAATTTTAGTAAGAATTTTCGTGTCACAAGGCCACTTCTCGTGGTTCGATCCTTGAGAAACAAAATCTTTTCAGGTTCCAAGAGTTGCTCTGTTTCTTCAACTTCTGGGGGATCTTCAGTAATAGGTTCCTTTGGTTCTGGTCCTATGTAAGGTTTTAGCAAACTTACATGAAAAGCATTGTGTATTTTCCAATGAGCAGGAAGCTCAAGTCGATAAGAAACTTCATTTATTTTCTCAATCACTTTGAAGGGTCCAAAGTATCTACTGGAGAGCTTTGGAAAAGATGAATTTTGACCAGAACCTTGTTTGAGCCTGCTTTTATCAAACTTTAGCAAGACATATTGACCTTTTTCAAAAGCCAAAGGTCTTCTTCGTTTATCTGCTTGCTTCTTTTGTCGCTCTTGGGAAACTTTGATAGTGGCTCGAACTTGATCCATTGTGGTTTTTAAATCTGAAGCAAACTCATCAGCAGCAAAAATCTTATCTTTAGTGCGAATAATTGGAGGAGGAATCACTTTACCCTGTACTATTTCATTTGGAGCTTTCCCTGTGGATGAGTGCACTGTATTGTTGTAAGCAAACTCCAATAATGGAAGATATTTCTCCCATTGTGACTTATGTTCACTAACATAAGCTTTCAACATATCCAAAAGAGTGAGATTCATCACCTCTGTTTGGCCGTCAATTTGAGGATGAAAAGCTGAGGAGAACTTTAAAGTGGTTCCCAAATTCTCAAATAAAGCACGCCAAAAGTTACTTGTGAATTTGGAGTCTCTATCTGAAATGATCTCAGAAGGCATACCATGTAATCTAAAGATATGTTGAATGAAAAGTCTTGCAGCTTGTGCGGATTTCAATGTTTTATGACATGGAATAAAATGTGATTGTTTGCTGAATCTATCAATTATGACCCAAATCATATCATGACCTTGAGGTATTCTTGGAATACCTGAGATGAAATCCATTGTGATAGATTCCCATGGATCTTTGGGCACTGGAAGAGGTTGTAACAATCCTGGAATCTTCTGCCTATCATATTTGGATTTTTGGCATACCAGACAAGCCTCAATGAAGTTATGTGTATCTTTTCGTAATGTTGGTCAATAAAAGTAGCGCTCAATTGCACTTAGAGTGGCTACCCTTCCTCTATGCCCTGCATAAGGGGGTTCATGACTTTCTTTAAGCACCTTTTGTCGAACAGGAAGAGTGACACAAAGGCGATTGTTCATGAGAAGGTAACCGTCCTTGATGGAATAATCTGGATGAGAACCTCCTTGCTGTAAATTTGACCAAATTGCTGCAAAATCAGTATCTTCATCATAAGTATTCTTCATCGTTTGAAAATCTTCATGATGAGCCACTATAATAGTTGCAATGCGAGGCACTCTAGAAAGTGCATCAGCAACTACATTTTGTTTCCCTGGAGTGTACATAATTTGAAAATGAAACATAGACAAGAAATTTTCCCATCTTGCATGTTTCTCCTGCAAATGCTTTTGAGTCTTGAAATACTTCAAGCTTTGATGATCGGTTTTAATAAGGAATTCATTGCCTAAAAGATAATGTTTCCATATCTTTAAAGCATGAACCACTGCTAAGAGCTCCTTTTCATAAATGTCATACCTTTTCTCCACATCATTTAGACGGCGGCTTTCAAAGGCTACGGCATGGCCTTCTTGATTTAGCACTGCACCAATACAATCACCGCAAGCATCTGCTTCCACCACAAATGGTTTTATCAGATCTGGAATGATAAGAACAGGTCTAGAAGTAAGAGTTGTTTTCAGCCTTGTGAAGGCTGCCTTCTCTTTTTCCTTCCATTGGAAAGAGATCTTCTTCTTTGTAAGGTCATGAAGTGGAGAAGCCATATGTGCAAAATGCTTGATGAAGCGGCGGTAATAAGAACATAAGCCAAGAAACGATCGCACCTCATGTACATCACGAAGATGAGGCCATTCTTGGATTATCCTGATCTTTTCAGGATCCATCTGAATCCCTTCAAAAGAGATGACATGCCCAAGGTAATTTATTTTATGCATGAAAAATTCACTCTTTTTACCATTTACCAAGAGTTGATTTTGTTGTAGTAATTGTAGAACAATTTCCAAGTGTTGATGATGATCCTCTTCATTCTTGCTAAAGACAAGAATATCATCAAAGAAAGTACCGACATATTGTCGATGCTCTCTAAAGATGGCTCCATCATTCGATTAAAGGTGGCTGGTGCATTGGTTAATCTGAAAGGAACCACCAAGAATTCATAAAGACCGTATGAAGTGCGGAAAGCAGTTTTGTGTACATCTTGTGGTATTACCCTAATTTGATGATAACCACTCTTTAGATCAATGCGGCTGAAAACCTTTGAACCTCCTAGACGATCCAAAATGTCGTCAATTCTGGGAATAGGAAACCGATTCTTCACAGTGATTTTATTGAGGGCTCGATAATCAATGCACATCCTGAATGTGCCATCTTTCTTTTGAACAAGAAGAACCGGTGAACAAAATGGTGAGCTACTTGGCCTAATTAGCCCACGGTTGAGTAGGTCTTCGACTTGCTTTCTGATTTCTTCTTGTTGAGGACGGCTCACACGGTATGGTGCTATATTAGGAGGAGAACTGCCCGGAATAATATCAATATGATGGTCTTCTGGCCTTTCTGGGGGAAGTTGATAAGGAAGATCTTCCGAAAAACAATCTTTATACTTTTCCAAGAGCTGAAGTCGCTCTTGGTTTTCAGCATTCATATTATCTTTTACATCAGTGACATAAAGCAGACAACATTGAACACAATCCTTAATTGCTCTAGAGACTTGCATATGGCTTACCATAGGTATGGTGTCTCCAGAAACTCCAGCTTGGATCTCGTACTTCTTGCCTTTGTTGGTGAGTTCTACCTTTTTTTTCTGAGAAAAGATGGTTGAATCTATTCTATGATTCCAGGGCATGCCAAGAATCACATCGCAACCATCAAGGTCTCCGATACAGAAGGTATCTTCGTCACTGTAGCCTTGAATTTGAAACTTGAGCTTGCCAATGTAGGGTATCACAGTCTTCATTGTGTCACCTTCATCAACATTTAAAGCTTGGCGAACTTCTACCGGAGTGTCCATCTCTTCATTCTTTAATCCAAGCTCTTTAGCTAATTGCAAGGAAATAATATTTTCATTCGCCCCAAGATCTATCAAGAATAGTGCTTGCTTACCTTGCAACTGTCCCCAAGCTTTTAATAATTTGCGCGTCTCTGGAGTGTGAGTTGTGTTTGCAACTACATCACTGATAGCATTGATTTTCACTGGCGACTTAGGCTTGTTGTCAGAAACCTTGCTTTGTCCTTTGTTTGGACATTGCTTCGCTATGTGGCCTGTTTGTCCACATTTAAAGCACTTCCCTTCTTTCATGAAGCGTTGCTTTTCTTCTTCAGAAAATTGCTTTGCTTGTGGGTATAGATTGGAGCGAAATTGAGGAGCATTAGGAGGTGCATAGGGCTTCATCTTCTTTTGATTTGATGGCTGCTTTTGCCACTGTTTTTGTCCTTCATTTGGGGCTGAATACTCCTCATCATCAGGTACTCTCTTCTTATCATTCTTTTGGAATGATTTGTTGCCATTGTGCTCCATTTCCCATGTCTCAGCATGGTCAATGAGTTCCCTGAGACTAGAACAATGATAATGATTAAGAGCAGTACGAAGTTTAAAATGCAAACCTCCTTGAAACTTCCTAAGCTTTTCCGAACTGTTGATCTTCGTGAAATGTTGGACCTTCAAAAGTAGCTCCCAAAATCTCTTGGTATAGTCACCAAGTGACTCATTTTTCCTTTGCCAAAGCCGATCCCATTCCATTTTTACATCTCTTTTGAAATGAACAGGAAGAAATTGGCTTTGTATCAGGCGAACAAAGGACCGCCATGATTTTGGGGCAGCATGATCATATTCCAACCCCGTCCACCAAGTATGGGCTAAGTAGGTTAAATGTAAAGCTGCAAACTTAATCTTTTCTTTTTCTTTATACTTGTCACGACCATACAAAATTTGAAATTGACGAATAAACTTCAGAAGAAGATCAGGATTTCGGGAACCATCATACATACTGAACTTGATCTTCTTTTCAAGTTGAGATAGTGACTTAGTCTTCTTCTTCTTCTTATGCCTTCGTCCATGCTCGGATCTTGAGGTTGAAGATGATGAAGTGCTTGATGGGGATAAAGATGGAGACGAGGGTGAAGAATGTCGACACCTTTGACGATGATGAGGTCTTCCACGAGAAGGGTGTGACTCTTCATTACTAGAAGAGGATCCATCAGAATAGGCGCCAGATGACTTTGAAGAAGAGGATGAGCTTCGACGCGATCTCTTTCTTTGTATTGAAGTAGAATGGGACTGCCTCTTAGAAGTAGTTGGACTTCTTGATCGGCTCCTTTCATTGGTATGGATTTGTCTCCTTGAAGTAGATGGGCTTCTTTCCTTGAATTCTTTGGGATTCTCAACTTTTTCTAGTTTGAGAAGTTGCTCACGAATTTGCTGATTCTCCTCTCTAAGACTTTGAATGGCTTGAAGGATAGCACTCGATTGATCCATTGAGACTAAAGAAAAAAAATATGCTCAAGCACTCAATGCAAGGGCTAAAACAAACAAACTTATAGTTGTAAGCACTACCAGTGTTGGGGGTGAGGACCGAGCCAAAGCTCTGATACCACTGTAAACGCCCCGAACAACGTAGTATGCTTAACAATTATGATATTCGCTTGTTTTCGAGATTTAATATAAAAGAGAATGAACACTTAAAGCTGAAAATGAAAATTACTCACAAAATTACAGCCATGAAAATGTAAAAGTAATGGAGACAAGATTGAGGGTTGAAGATGGGCAACCCCCCCCCGAAGGAATGCATTTCTGCTCAACCCAAGTCCCTTAGGGAAGAGCTCAGTTACAATCAACCTGAGAGTGAGAAGAAGTAATTCTCACTCTCACAAGATCATGCAAAGATGTACAAACACACATGCATTATCTATTATGCAATGATAAGAATTGATTTCTTTACAGTATGAGAGAAGAAAAAGGAAAATTCAGCCTTTCTCCATCGTTGATCAGCAGTACATGGATAGGGCTTGCTTCTTGTAGCTAAAATGGAAGAAAGAGCTTGAGGAGGAGGTGTTGTAATGAATTTAGAGGCTTGCTGTCCTGTAAAAAAACAGTGATAGAAGAGGGAATATGGAGGAATTTGATAATGGAGAAGTGGGGGATGATGATGGGGATGGATGGGGCCAGTTTCTGGCTATCTGTGGGTGCTATACATGAGTTTACAGCAAAGAAAAATGATGATGAATGAAGAAAAACGAGCTCTTATTTATAGGAGAGGGGAGAGCTAGTACAAAAGGGGAAAGTGGAGTAGCACAAGACAAGTGTCTAGCCACATGTCATGAGATGTGACAAGTGGTGGGACACTTGGAAACTTGTGTGACAAGTGTCTTGACACTTGTCTCTTCTTTATGGCCTTCCTTTTTGGGTTGAATACTGTCAAGAATAGAAACAACCAAATTTAGTAAGCACAGTCAGAGTACAGAACTTACTATTTTTAGAATGACATCCCTATTTTTTAGGACTAGCATTTTTAGGCTAATTCGAGGCTCCTAAAATTTAGGAACCTCCTAAAATTTAGGGATCTCCTAGAATTTAGGGACCCCCCCAATATGGGTATCATATGAAAGCTTTTTCCGTGTACATCGCAAAAATGGTATCCGAATCTTCATGTGACTTTCCTATGCAAAGAAATGTGCATTTCAAGCTTTCAGCCCACACATGCACATTATACAAGCATTTCATGATCATGCCATCTTGTTGATTGTAACTGTTTGTTCTGGTGGATCTAGCCCACACTTCAAGGCATCAATCCTTTCTGTGTGCGAGTCTAACCCTGATATGCGTGAGTTCTAGTCACAGGTGCCCAATCGGGTCATATAGGTGGAAGTGTGAACTATCTTTTCTCTAACCCACCGCGTGGGTCCACCATAACCTATGACCACTCATCAGTGGCCAGCTCCAATGCACTTTTCTTTATATCTAATTAGTGCAAAGGAAATAAATTTAATAAATCATTATATAGACAAATTAATGAAAAAGGATACAAATTCTGTTTCTATAGAGTTGTGACACAGTACATAACTTTCCTGGCTCTCTCATGCCATGCTTTAAATGCGTGCATTTGCTGTTGATTTGGAACATCAGGAAGAACTGGTTCTTCTTCTTCATTTCCTGCAACAAATTCCCAATATCCTTTTCCCATAAGAAAATCGTCATTCTAAACTTCCATGCTTGGAAGTTGTTCTTGTCAAGCTTTTCAGTGACAATCTGTGAGAGAGAATCAGATGCCATTACAGAACACTGTAAAAAGTTCTGTCATTGCAAAGAACACAGCTTCAGCCTCACAAGGGCTAATCTGCAAAACTGACGAAAGTGGTATTTGACCACACAGTCACTTCCTAGTGACGATTTTGCATCAACAGGCAACAAGGATAATTTTGTAACTCCCAATGTCTCTGCACACAACCATACGATGCAATTTCTACAGTAACTTTTCACCGACCTGTAGAACAGTGGTCGCACAGCATAAAACTGGGCCTTTTCCTGAGTGCATGCAGAAAACTTTCGCCTCCAAAACAGGCCCCGAAACGGCCTTAAATAAAAAAAACAAGGTCGCCGAGGGCTAAAGGCCTTCTCCCGCAGCATGTACTGCCCTCTTGCTTCACCGCGAAGGGCGTCTCAACCTGAGACAATGCACTCTTGCAATTTTCGGCTGTGCTACCTGCAGAGATCTGCTCCCAAAACAGAAAATGAAAGCAACACTGCTCCTCTTACCAGAACACCGCGAGCTTGGCTTGCTTTCTTGAGCTCCTTACCACGAACAAGGCTCTGATACCATGTCAAGATTGTGGGAGAGAAGGAAGGAGTCTCACTTGTAGCTTTCTTGCTTGCACAATGGACGAATACACATAGAGGTGGAGGCTGAAAAAAATTTAGAGAGAGTAAAGAGAGAGAGAGAGAGAAGAAGAAGAAAAACAAAAGGACATTCATTATTGATTATGGAAATTATCTAAAATTGATGCTTGATCCAATATCTCAAAGTCCTTTAATTGACCACATTATAGATGCAAATGTATCCTTTAGACTTTGACTTCCTTCGAAGAAAATGACATGTCTAGTTGTAATTCCAATTAATGTACTAGTATATTGTGGTGATATAGATCACCTCTTACTAGATTCTTTTATACCTCCAATTAACAGGTGTTATTGTAAGTAGATTCTACGCACCCTATGAAATGCTTAGTATGTACTTGGGTTTTGAATAAGCTAAACCTTTTTACCTTGTAGCTTCTAGGCTTTCCTTTCAACCATTCTTGAGACTTTGATGGACTAATATGGGTTCCATAACAAACCTTTAGTTATAGTCTCTTTGTGCATAACCAATTATTTGAAGTTAGAATTATGTTTTTTGCTAAAGAAGAGGCGAAGATGGAAGGCTTATTTGTAGAATAGAATGTAGTCACCATTAGCGATGTCTTCTCCTACCATCATGACCTCTCCTACTTCTTTTGTTGCACCATCCACTACTTCTCCTATTTCTCATGATGTGTCTATGAATATGACTATGCCTATTCATGCTCTACAATTGTAAGACCATCTGCAAAACTGATTGTCAAAGATATGGTGGAAGAAATTTCAAAGAACTTAAAAAGCCTACAAATTAAAATGACCAAAATGGAGTAGTAGCCACTTAGTCCAACTTCAATTTCAACCTAAGGAGCCACTTAGTCCCTCTAAGGAGAAGGGACGGTAAACGTTGGACTATGACCTAATACAAATGCAGAATCATCATTAGCATTTAGTGCAGAGTGAGTTTTAGATGCTCTTGGCCCACGAGGTTGTGTGGTGGGGTTGTCTGTTGTGTGCATGAGGTCTAGCTAGTGCCATAGCTAGTGCCAGCCCATTTTAGGTCCCATTAGTGGTGCGTTTATCGGGAGCTTCCTATAAGTGGTGATTTTCAAATTTAGGTTGTAAAGGGACCTAAGTTTATAATTTCCATTAGTAGTGTGCTAAGCTACCCATAAAATGGGGTTCATTCAAGGATGGAAAACCTTGGCTTTCCCTACACAAAACTTATTGATGAATTTAATTAGTTATGTAGAGCATGAGTCCTCTACAGAAGATAATTTAGGTCATGAGAAGAGTAACCAGTTAGTGGTTACCCTATCCTCTAATGCGATGGCATGGGCCGAGGTTTGCCTTAGTGTGGTCTCTACCCAAGAGAAATCATGTATAACCATCTATCAACCTAGAGGGCATGGAACAAGTGTGTTGGAAGCTATGGTGGTCATGGCATTAACAAGTGACTATGCTAAAGTTGTAGTGCCATGGGAAAAACTTAACATATAGTGGAGTGCAGTTATGGCTGAAACATCCCATGTGGTGGGGCATCATGCCAAAATTTTAGGTAACATAAGGATGCTAGAAGCCCTAGCTATAAAGGGAAAACCATTGCTTAAAAGGCACGGTCTCCAGGTCCTAAGTGCTAAGGATAAGTTTACTTTTGATGGAGGGAAGAAGCTCCTAGATAAAGGCATCATGGAACTGCCTAGGAAGGGGCAAGATATGGAAGATCCTCTAAGAAAGGATCAGAATGACATGCTAAGAGCTATAGGACTCCCTAGACCACTCTGTGAGTTAGCAGAAAGGGATGGCAAGGATAATATTAACCTCCCTACACTAGTAAAGGTGGAAATGGAAGAGGTTGGAGACCCCAAGACACTAGAGTTAGGTCATGAATATGAAGATGTGGGAGCTCACGCTCAACCGCCAAGACCCACGGACCGCTTATTGTTTCAAGCGTTCCAAGCGAGCTCTAATGGCTATCTCTCACCTAGCCGACACGCCGTCGATCCAACGAGTGTAGTGAGCTTACCTTGATGCCCGATCGAGCACCCTCCTCTCTCTTGCACTCCAGTAGCTCCATGATTCTTGATGCTAGCTCAAGCATCCTCAAGCCTCCTCCGTCTCCAAGCTCCATCCTCCATAGCTGTGTGTGCAAGAGAAGAGAAGAGAAGAGAAGAGAATAGAAGAGAAGAGAAGAGAAGAGAAGAGAAGAGAAGAGAAGAGAAGAAGAGAAGAGGAGATGGTGAAGAGCTTCACCCTCTTGATCCCTCACTCTCACACACACTCACTCCCTCACACTCTCACACTCCCTCTCTCAAGAGCACACACAAGCAAGAAGGAGAGAAGAAGAGAGGAAGAAGAAGAATCTTTTTGCCACACACCAAAGAATGAGCTTCTCATTCACTTTTCAACTTTATATACAAAGCCCTAAATCCTTTTTAGGTGGTCATCCCCTTTTCCCTTTTTTACATGGCCGGCCGTAGCCTAGGCCCTTTTTTCCATTTCCCACCATTGTAATTTATCCTATTCCCAACTAATGTATACACTTTGCACAGGAGCGAGCCTGGCACTCTTTTACACAGATTTGGGGCGCTTCTGCATTTTAATGGTGCGCCTTTTTTCTCTTTCGTTGCCTTGGCCCGACACCGAAGCTTCCTGAGGGTCATGCCCGAACATTTGAATTTTTCAGGGATTGGTTGCCGGTCAAGCGCCTTTTTCTGCTTTTATCCTGTGCCTTTTTTGCTATTTCCCTTTTTTCCATTTTTTGCTCCTTTGTGCTGCGGAAACACGGTAACATTACCCCCTCCTAGCCAAGTGCCAATCCCATGGCACTACGGTGGGACATAATGGCTAGTTAGGTCGGCTGCTAGGCAGAACAGGTAGGTGGGTGGTTGGGGGATTGATAGGTGATGGAGGTTGGGGATGATGACCAATAAAGATTCTGGTGTGCTTTAGGTTCCATGAAAACACTCGGCATCTGTCACACGGTTGTGGTGTTGGTTATGTAGCCGATCGTCTTTTGAGTATGAGAAACACTTGAAGCAATAAGCAATCCCTTAGGATGATGGTATTGGAGGGATTTATTCTGGAGAAACCCCTCGAACGTTGTTTGTCTTGAAAACCTGTGGCTTCGATTGAAGATCCTTGTCTTTGAGTTGAAGGTCCTCAGTTTTGACTTGAAGGTCTTCAAGCTTGTGGAATCAATAAGCGATCTGTGGATCTTGAGGCATTGGGCATGGATCTTTGGATGATGCAGTTCCAAGATCTATGCCAATGGCAGTTCTACCTTGACCTGGTTCGATCATGGTGGCCATCAGCAGGCGGATGGCTGGATGCCGGCACGTTTGGGTCATTAAAGGGTGCCGTGGGTGATCCTCTTCTGCGGATAGCCATTTCTTGAGAGTCGAACATAACCTGCAAGAAAAGTTGTGCACTCACTAAGGGGTGTGTCTACTTGCCGTGTAGTGTGTGGTGCTCGTGGTAGTGGAACTGGGAGATGGGTCTAACCTTAGGCAAGCCCTTGGTAACGTCCCAAACTTGAGGACCCAGCTTGTGATTCGTTGGAGGTGCGGTGCGAGCCTTAGGGTGACAGGTCTGAAAGTCCTGCCCTTGATGTGCCCTAAGTGTGAAGTGGGGGAGGGGGCTAGGGAGAACCCTAGGTGCAGTGACTGTGGTGCTTTCTTTCTTGCTTTTTTTTTTTTGATTGAAATGATACATAGGCCTAATTGTCTTGATCAGAATGAGGAGGAGAAGGGGGTTGGAGAGACTTGCTCAAAAACTGGTGACTTTGCATGTAATCTTTTAGATTCGTGCGGACATGAAGGGAGGTGGTGGAGAGAAAGGGGTGATTGCATCTAGTGAATTGGCTATCGTTCATGTCCTCTAGGAGGGCTAGGCAAAAAGAGGGAAGGAGACTAGCCCTCATCATGAGATGAGCCATGGTAGCGTTAGGGTCAAAGAATAGGGGAGGTAGGCCGTGCTCTTGTGGAGTCAGGTCCTGCTTAAGAAGTAGCCTAAGTAACCTAAGGTAATTACAAGTGGTTATAAAAGCGGGGTCAGGACATGAGGAAAAGTCTGCAAGGAAGCACATCATAGACTCGTCTAGGCTTTCTGCAATAAAAAGAAGGGCATTCTCAAAGTATACTACAATGGAGTTATAAATAACAGGAAAGTCATACCACCCGTGGAGGGTGGCATCAAAATCTACCCCTACCCTTCGAGGGTACACCATGTAGGTAGGGTCATTCCACTCGAATGGCAGGGTATTACAAAAAGCCATCTAGGCGAGCATGCTTATGTCGCATACTCGCCTCCTCCACAGGGGTTGGCTCTTGTAGTTTTGTATAGTGTGGGGGATGTCAAAAACCTTATCTTGCCAGTAGTCGACAGCTTCGGTGCCCCAAGAGGTTGGGGTCTTTTCCCGCTCTTCCAGCCATTTTTTCCCCAATTGGCCATCGACCGTGATCACCTCGTCCATCACTTTGAGCAGCAGGACCCTCCGCAGACTATTGGGTAAGAGGAAACTGAAGGAGAATGGATCCTTTCCTAGTTCCTGTACCTCCCACACTACCAGTTCTGCATGGAATCCAGCAGGAAGATCATCTGGGCACGGAGGGAGAGGCGCGGACGGTAGTACGGCTAGCTTGGCTCTCAGTTTTTGTCTAGCCTCCTCCACCAACTTTTTGTGTCTCTCTTTAGAGACAGCTTTTCTTTCTGCAGTTGGGTCTTCTTGTGGCGGGTCTTGGGCCTGCGGCGAGGGGGGTTGTGGGACTACGTCTTCCCTGAATCGATTCACATCGATTTCCAGCTCTGCTTCTTCCCCTTGCTGTTCTGTGTGTGCTGCTTCTTCCTCGAATCCAAGGGCGTCTATCTCCTGGGGGGTTAGGCCGGCCAGCATTAGGTATTTTCGCTATTCCTCCAAACTCAGCCTAACCTCCGCCAGTAATGGTGGCATCTGTAGTCTAGCATGTAGGGCTCTTCTTGCCATGCCAAGCTTTCTTTGCATCGCCTCCAGTGGCTCTCCTTGCGCTACGTGCGTGGCGTCCAGAATAGTGTCAAGGAAGGCCTTCTGTTGAGTGCTGAAGGCCACTTGGGCTGCCTCCGTCTTGCTCTCCACGATGATTTTCTCCTTTTCTGTCAGAGCCAGGCATCACGCCAGTGTCTTCACCCTCTTTTCGTTGTGTGCAGCCCACTCCTCTGCCCTTTTGTTCATTACTTCCAAGCCTTCTCCCTATCTTAAGGTCAACATCATGATTTTCTGCTCATAATCCTCTAGTTCCTTGACTAGCCTCTCTTGTTCTCCTCTTTCAGAGGTCAGCTAATTTGTTAGGCGCTTGAGTTCCTCCTGCTGCTCCTCCATGCCTCGTTTTCTTTCTTCATCCCTGGCATTCAGCTCTGTCCACGAGTGCATCAATCTGAGCAGATTGCGTAGCAAGCTCCTGGTACTGCAGTATTAAAAGCTTGTGCTCTCTTTGCATGTTTACTAACTCTCGAGTTTCATTTATGAGCAGCTGCCTCCAATGTTCCTCCCTCTCACCCCTAGCCTTCATTTCTTGTCTCAGATCTGCAATCTTGCGCTGCTACAAGGCTATCATTCTTGTCTTGTCTAGCTGGAAGGCGGCTACGTTTTCCTTCTCAGCTGCCAACTTAGCCATGGCTATCTTGTGTTCCTCCTTCGCTCTCTCCAATTGGGAGAGCAGATCGGTGACATATTCATCGTAATTAGCCGGTGACGTCATCGTTGTGTGAATGGGAGAGGTTGAGGCTTCGACTTTTTGCTTTTTGGGATATTGCTTGGACTCTGCATCCGTGGTTGGCCTCTTCTGTCCTGTGGCCGTAGTCACCGTGCTCTGCCCCTAGCTCATCTCCTTGTTGATGAAATACTGCATCCACGCCACGAAGTTTGACACATCTGCGCTATGGGGATGCTGGGGGTGATGGTGATGAGTTCCGTGGAAGGCACCAGGAGGGTAGGGATCAGATGGAGCGGGGCCTTGCCCTTGCCTTCAGGGATTGGAGGTGGCATGAACTTTGGAACCTGTGTGCTAGACCCTGGCCCCTCTTCTCTGCGCGGGCTCAAGTTCCTTAGTTCACCTGCTCGGCACTGTTGTTCAATGGACCGGCGGGTGGCCTCCGCCAGGTCCTCTTCCTCCTTTCTTCGTAGCTTCTCCTCTTCCTCTTCCAATTTTCTCTTCCTTTCCTCCTCTCTTTTTTTCTACTCCTCCTTCTTCTTCCCTTTTTGTTCTCTTTCCCTCCTTTTCTCCTCTTCTGCTTCTTGTTTTGACGTCTCCTTTGCTTTCTGCAACTCCTCTTTTTCCCTCTCCTCCTCCTGTCTCTTTGTTCTCTCTCTCTCCTTTGCTTCTTTCAAGGATTCCTTCTTCGCCCTTTCCAAGTCTTCCCTTTCCTTATTCCTGCCTTCGTCATTCTTCTTCTTACTTTGTGCTGCCTTCTTCGTTGTCCTGATTGTCTTCTTACTAGTTTGTCCCTCCCCTTCTTCTTCTATTTCCGTTCTGTCGGTGGACCTGTCTTTGTCCTGGCGAGGAGGCGACCTCTCCGGCGTTTCTCATTCTCCATCCTCTGCCTCCTTTACTACCTCCTGAATGAGTGCAGTCAAGACTCCTTCGTATCCGATGAAAGAGGCCTTGGAGGAGGCTTTCTTCCTTTCCGTAACCTTAGAAGTCGGAGATTCTCCTCCTGTTGGTGCACTTTCCAGGGCTAGCGCCTTGGCCGCTTGATCAATCATCTTCCGCACGTAGCCATTCCAATCCACTTCGTCTAGGGTGTGGGCTGCTACATTCTCCAGCCCTGGCACACTAATTCGATGCATTAAGGAATTGTAACGTTGGCTAGAGAAGAGAACGTGCACCAACTTGGCTTGCAACCTGGCTTCTGTGTCAGGGATGTCCTGGATGCTTACGCCGTCGTTCGTGAGCACCTCTTCCTTCTTCATTTTCAGCAAGACATAAACATCCCTTTTTTGTCTCCTTTCTGTCCTTGGTACCAATCCCAAAGCCTTTTCCACCAAGGCTGGATCCAACCGGACTTGCAGCTGCTTTGCACCCTCTCCTCGGCCCACTGTTACAATGCCACCTTCTTGTTCCGGGTTGTATGTTCTAAGGAATTCTATGCATTTTAAATGATCCAGCTCCTGCAAGAATTTTTCAATATACTCTGTAAGGTTGCACTGTTCCACTACCCTCCTGGCTGCTTCCTCCTTGGCCACCACGACTTCGATGTTGTGGATGGTTCGGAACTTGAGCTGGCCAAATGCGCGGTTCTCTAGATGGATGCGATACTGCTCCCTTTCCTCGTCTGTGAACGAGAGTCGATGGGCGCGATCTTGCTACGACATTTTCTAATCCTGCCATAATTCGTAACTTTCGTTAGCATTTTTCACATATCACTTTGCTGTTTATGTGAGAATAAAAACTCTTGAATGAATTTTTTTTAGGAAGCCATTTTTTCATACTATATGCTTATGCTTTTCACTACCTTTACTTTACTGTACCCCCTTTTTATTCATTTCCTATCTGATTCTTTTCACCTTCACCACATACCCACATACCCCCTCCTCTTTCGGCTTAGAAAAGAATCCTTCCTAGGATTGGGGGTTAAAAGGTGAAGGCTTTGGGCCTGTTGGGGTAGGATTTTACTTGTGAAGAAGCCACGTGTAGAATTTTGGATTGTATTCTAGTTGAGCATGACAATCAAGAGCAGATGGTTGGATGGAGACTTGGGAAATGTAGGTCAAGACATCGTGAAAGAGATCTCCAGTATTTAGGTGGCTTGCAACATGCAATTCCTCTTCCGTAAGGAATTGGTCAATGTAAGGGTGAGCGAGCACGTGGTCGTCTAAATGCTAGTTGTGGGTGATGGCCAAAACCCTAAATGAAATAGGTGCCACATAAGTAGGGTCATATTCGATGGTTTTAACTACCTTGCGTTGCTCAGCATTGGTCATTATTTGGCAACCTTTTTTCTCCCATTGAATTCTCAGAGCAAACCACTGCTGCAAGAAGGTGGAAGGCGAGCTTGCCATCTGCGTGAGCTCCTGCAACTCGTGCTTAGGAATAGAACGAGGAGGCTTACGATATGAAGTGATTAGTCTTCTGAGGGCAGCTTGCTCCTTTGAGATTTCATCGTTTGCTATCAGTTCGGCAGCAATTTTGGGGAATTTAGTGGTCATAAGTTCGTATTCTTCCCAGGTGCATGGTAATGCACGAACATCCGAAGCAAGTGTTTTGTCAAGAAGGCCTAGGCCTAGCCTCTCATAACTTCTAGCAAATGTAGTGAAAGTTTCGTCCAACATCTTGACGCAGGTTATTAAGTCATCCCCAGAAGTCATGGCGAGGTCTTTAGCCAAGGAGAGGAAAGGTCGTATCGCGTAGGAAGGTTTAAGACCTGCTGGTGGGGATGGTGCAACGGGACTAGATAGTGGTGACTCCATCGTTGGTGTCACAAGTTGGGCTTTGCACTCCGAAGCACTTTGAGGTGCTGTAGGAAGCTCTGGGGGCATGGGAGTTGTGCTAGGTTTTGAGTGAGCAGTCATAGGGGTTTTTAAGTTCTCTGGATTAGGTAAGTTTAAGGCTTGTGGCGTTTGCTTTGGTCGATAGATGAGCTGGGGCTTACTAGCCACAGTTGGCGATGGTTTGCTGACTATTTTCTGGGCACCACGTGTGCAAGCCTCCCTCAGTGGGGTGAGATTGCTTGTAGATGAGCTTTTTAGGTTGCCATTTTTAGGCACCCAAGTCCAGGGGTTGCCTTCGTAGTATCCTTGTGCTCGCAAGAGATCTTTGGGGATCCATCATGGTGTGGTTATGTGTCTGCGTCGATAGTGTCTAGACTACCTCTTAGGCCGTGACAACTGATGATTTTGGCATTTAGGATCACGTTTGGGTGGTCTACCCAGATGTGGTCTTTGCCGTTTTGGCACCCATATAAGCTTGGACTCCTTGGCCTTGTGAGCACTCTTGGTGGGTTTGGGCCTGGGATCGAGAGCATGGCACGAGGCCGTCGTTTTCTTCTGTTTAGACTTGGGCTAGAGCGTGGTCATAGGGGTTTCTACCGGTGGCTTCGTAATGGTGGAGGAATCATGACAGCCCTTGCTAAAAGTTGTCACTATACGCACATTGCCGATAGCAAGATGAATGCGGTTTAGATTGTAATCCACATTACAGTTCGTTTGCTTCTTAAGAGTGTGACCCAATAGTGACACATTACCGGCTCCTTTAGTGTCAGGCAACACATGAATGCGGTTTAGATTGTAATCCACATTACAGTTCATTTGCTTCTTAAAAGTGTGACCCAATAGTGACACATTACCGGCTCCTTTAGTGTCAAGCAACACATGGAAGAAAGCTGGTAAACTTTCAGACTCGATGGAAATGACTACCTTGCACTTCCCTAGGAGTGAATAAGCAGTACCCCCAAACGGGGTGAGTTTGGCATTAGAAGGCTGTAGTTTCGGTTGACCAATGCATGTCCAATGGTCATGCGTCAAGATGTTATAGTCGACCCCTTCATCAATCAAGGCATCGAAAGAATACATCGGTCTTGCCACATGACTGTGATTCGTAGATACGTCGGTGCCACTGCTTCTTCGTTCCATTGTAGCCATCACCAATAAACCTCATTAATGATTAGCTATTATAGAAAGGAGGAGTGCTATTTCTGCTAGGATCTTTGGGATATAGCTTTCCATCTAACCAAAGATCAATATTCTTCTTTTCTTCAAACCTTAGTATATGTTTCATAGACTCTGTAACCATGATAGATTTTGTCATCTTTCTTATTGGTTCATGCTCACTATCCAACTCAATATGAAGATGATAGAGAGATCTTTTATGAGAGCTACAGAGATCATTGGATGATTGATCCGTAGCTGAGTTACAGAGATCATTGGGTGATTGATCCATAGCTAAGGATATGATTAGAAACAAGAACAAAAACAAAGAAGAGACTACTAAGGAGGAGAATAAATTACAAATATACATCTAAGTAGATATAATATGATGTGAAAACTTACTTGTTTCTTGTCAAGTTAGAATACAAAGGGGCATGATAGTTCAATGTCTTCATTTTGTAAATCCATCCTCACTTGATGTAGCATACATGATTTTCTGATCTTTAAGATTGCAATAATATCCTCGTTGGACCAAATATCAAGATCCACTATAGGATCTTTGCTGAAATCATCAAGATTCTGGTCTAAAGCAACTATACTACTACCAACAAAATGCCATCGACTATAGTAAAAGCTAAGGATAAAATTTTGAGTAGCAATCATATATTTACAAGCTATAGAGTCTTGATCTATCTTACATATAATTTTTCCTTCTATCCTTGTGTCCCATCCTTCATCAACAAATTGTATGACATGATCATATGTTAGTCTACTTCACTGAAAGCATGGTTTTTTTTCTTCTTATCTCCATATTAGAGAAGAAATCAACAAATATATCAATAGGCATAAACAAAGTAACTTTGCTTAGCCTACTTGAGATATTAGATTTTAATGATTTCTGGATCTCAGAAAATATCTTACATCTATAGCCCTCACTAGTAGCTGGACTTGGCAAAGGCCACTCAAAGCTTGAAAAATTTGGCAAAGAAAGGAGGTTTATTTATCCCCATTGGCAACGCCGCATAGGAATAACATAAGAATGGTCATAAAAGAATATTCCATTCTCTACAAGCTCTGTCTTCTTTGTGCCTCTATACATTTCTTCTCCAATTGAACCATGTATAACATCAATAACATAAAAAATAGACTCCATTGGTTGCCATTCCTCAAGATTAGAGGGATAGACATCTACAAGACAAACAAATATTATAATGGAAAAACCTAAACCATGTTTAAGAAAGGAAAAACTTTAAGAATCAAATTCTTACAATTTGGTCTATGCATTGGAAGCTTTGAAGATCCAGGTTCCAAGCACAGCTCTCTATGCATGAACACATGTTGCACTAGTACCTCTTTGATGCTATTCTTATTTGCTCCAAGCTTAAAATCTCCGATTCTGCCCTTCCAAGCAGGATAAACGAGCTCTCATGTCTTTGCCTTTTTCCATGTTTTGCTTGTTGCATGGTGATCCAATTACCTTTGCTAATGATAGTAGGAATCCATCTTCCATCAGTTTGGAATGAGTTAAACACTGATATGGATGTGATTTGGGAGCTTGGACGCCTTGTTGTTGGTCAAATTTGTGTATCCATGGTAGAAGAGAGAGAGATACATAGAGAAAGAGAGAGAGAGAGAGAGAGAGAGAGAGAGAGAGAGAGAGGACTAGGCTACCACAACGGAGGGAAAAACAATAGAGGAATAAAAGAAAAGAGGGAAAAAACTGAGTGCCATGCTTTTCACTAATTTGAATTTAGATTACATCAGTCATTATCATTAATCTAGATATATCATTAAATAAAAGTAGCCGAGACTCTATGCCATTAATGCAAAAGATGTCATAATCACGAATATAAGAGACTAAAAATAGATAAATAAAAATACAAATTCGTAATATTATTATATTTATATATTTTTATAAAATGATTTTTTAAATTTTTTAAAATAGAAGTTCCGTTACGGAGGCTTTGCTCCTATTGGTCTAGAGCACTCTCTCTCCACATCCTAAAAGGCATTTTCGAGACCTCAAAACTCCCCTAATGGGACCCACATTGAGAAAACATTGGAGCTTCCAAGCAAGATTGAAGCATTTTCTTCATCTTAGATTGGGGAAAACAGGGCAGCCATCAATTTTCATAAAATCTTGCTTCATTGAGGCTTCAATTCATGGGGCTTTTGTTGTCTACAACCCCGGGAAGGTTCAATTGAAGGTATCCCTAAAAGATTAGGCTTACATTGAAGAATGTCTTCAAGTTTGAAGGCATTTTCAGCCTCTTGAACATGGCAATGTCTAAAAATTCATGGAATCCATGATTCTAATGAGAATTTACACTCATCAAAGCTCAAAGGATCTTCTCTAACAAGCTATTGTAGACTTTTATCAAATCATTGGCTTCTCTTGATTGCATTGGAGCAATCTTATTGATCGGGGAGCTGAAGATTACATGGGAGCAATCGTATTGGACAAAGCTTTCTTGAAGTTGGTCTTATGATATGAAATCTTCGTCTATTGATGGTGTTTTATGTTGAATGTTGATTGGTTGGATTCATCTACTATTCTTCATCAAAATTAAAGAGGTAATTCTATTGCTTTTAGCTTAATCTCTCTTTTCATCCAATTGTTGAACCAGTCCCATTGTTCATAAGAGAGATTGAGTGTAGTCCCATTGTTCATG
The DNA here is from genome assembly GCF_053477565.2 of Lygodium microphyllum. Classification (NCBI taxonomy): domain Eukaryota; kingdom Viridiplantae; phylum Streptophyta; class Polypodiopsida; order Schizaeales; family Lygodiaceae; genus Lygodium; species Lygodium microphyllum. Next base: position 75,295,725 of record NC_141164.1, on the reverse strand, counting down.
AGAGAGATTGAGTGTAATAGAACCTCTTAATTCCCATTGAAGGGCATGTAGAATTCAGCCCAGGACTGATAATGATTGCTTGATGAGTTTCTTTCCTGCCCATTCAAATGTTGAAGCTCAATTGATTGCATAAATGCTAGTCACTACCTACTTGACTTGGATTTCTGTTGGATGATTGAACGTTGATGCTATAGGACTGAAATAATGATGAAAATGGTAAGTGGGAATATTTAAAAGTAGTGAGTCACTGCAAAAGGGTAATGCCTATCCATAGCCCTTTCAATTCAGTCATTTTCCAATACCTACTTGCATTTCATTAAAAAATTTAAAAGTTTTTTCAGTCAATCATAGTATCATTGTTTGATTAGCCATTAGAATGTACTTGCCATGTTGGTTCCCATGAGGAAAAGCAAATGCTAGGCGAGTTGGGAAGACAAAAGAGGGATGAGCCTCCCTACCTGATTAAGACCCTGAAGGGGTGCACAACCCGGCTTGGGGTGGAACTTTGCACACCCCTCTTTTCTCGGAGCCCATGCAATTTTCAAATTTAGGTACAGGTCCATTCACCATTATTAGAGTTTGGCACTAGTACAACATTGATCAGCTATATTCAAGGTTCCATAAGTGGTTGAAGGACCATTGGAAGAGTGCAGGGCATCTCCTATTTTTAGGGTGCCTACAGGTGTTGGACAGAGTTTTTATAGATAAAACAACAAGTATATACCAATCTACAGGTTATTCTTGAGCCCTACAGGTGCCCATAATCATCTTCTAGTTGCTACAATGGTTTACAAGGGTTTCTTCCACTCAAGGTATTCCTACAGGGTCAAACAGGGTACTTACAGGTGGTGGACAGAGTGCAGGAAACTCATGTTTAGACCTGAAGATTTAATCATAGAAAATTCTATCTTGATCTAAATTGAGAACTTAATAGCTCTATTTTAAGAGGGGATCCTAAGCTTTGATTTGAATCAAAAATTTTGGCAATCCAATATCGGTAGCTCAAGTTATTACTAATTTTCTGACACTAGGTATGCTAAGACAGCACCCAGATAGCATACAGGGGGACACTATTTGACATTGTTCCACTCAAAGTATCCAGCTCAACTCCATATCTTTTGAAATATACTATATTCCCATATAATAATCTTCCCATAGAGCTATTAAGAATCGGGATTGGTGCCATATTCTGAGAGAAACAAGGGATTAAGTGACAAACTGTCTACTATTGCATCACTATCTCCTAATGGCCAAGAATAAGAAGAAAGATCCCATTACTGAGGCATTGAATGATGGTGTCAGAGAGTTTCAAGAGGATAAAAATTACACAAATGAATCCCATAATGTTGAACAAATAGATGAAGAATTAAACATTGGAATTGCTTACAGCACACATCAAGGACATCATGACATACATGAAGAGCATGCATGGAATGATTATCTCTTACTGTCAAAAGAGTTGGGACATGTCAATAAAGGCCTTTCTAAGGATTTGAAGGCTTTGAATGAAGGCTTAACACATATGAATCAAGGTTTGTTGCAAGGGATGGCACAAGTGAACCAAGGAATCTTTGATTTGCAGCAAAGCAACAAATCTTTATTCCAAGAATTCATCTCAGCCATAAAGGAAATTGGAATCACATCTATGTTCTTCTTTAAAGTTGCAAGTTGAGTTTTAGGCTCTTAAACTTGTTAATGTGCATGGTCATAGAACTATCCTTTACATGGAGATTATAGAAATGCATGAGTAATTTTACTTTTTAGTTTTAAGCTTGAGTTCCAAAGATCCTGTCAAGCTCATCCATGCCTTTTTTGCATCTTTGATGTCAGAGATATGGTGCAATAAATCATCAAATAGTCCCCAGGCAATGATGATTAGAGCCTTGTTGTTCATCTTTTTCACTATTTTCTTGAACTTGACTTCTTCAATAAACCCATCTTCATCATCTTCCTTCTTGCCATCTACATCTATGTATCATCCTTAAATAGATCCCATATGTTTTTCCTCATGAGATGGTACATTGTCTTTTCTTTCTAGGAGTGAAAGCCTTCACCATTGAATTTGGCTATTTGCTCAAGTTCAAACATTTTGAAGGAGCTCTTACCACGAGTATACTCAGGCAATGTCTATCCTTTTACAATGAGATCGAGATATATAAGGCATTTAATCAATTAGGCATTCCACATTAAAAAACTTCATGTTTCTCATTACAAAAACTGAGGTAAAACCAAAAAATGAGTTGTTCTTGAATGTGCTAAGAACATAAGTGCCAAGAAGCACTAGATAAGTATCAAGAGATATTATCTTAATGAGTCTTATGTTTATGCTTGATCTTCTTGCTAAGCTTGAGTCTTCCAATTCTTCTTAATGAGGGTTGTACTTACTAGAAATTGAGCAGATTTGAGTGGTAGAACACCAGTAGGCTTGGAAGAGTGAGAAAATGGGGAAATTTTTCAGCTTAGGATTGAAGGAGCTATGGTGGATTAGGGTTTGCAAACATGCCCACCAGTTTTTTCCTGATTTTAGTGTGTAGAAGCAATCATTTTAGGAGATGTTTGGTGGGTAGAATTCCTATAAGAGGTGGAGTCAAAAAGCCATATGGTTGCAAGGAGGATCGCGTCATGGGTAGGGGGAGAACAAGTCATATGGACTAAAAATGGCATAGAACATGTAGTGATCTTTAAATTTTCTAATGTTGGTGCATAGAGCAGCCAATACCAAGCTGTAATGTACCATCTAGTTGCACGCTGAGAAAATGGATGAATCCTTAGAAGAAAGTTAGCTGAGATATGGCTTATATGACGAGATCTAATTGCTCCAAGTAGAGTAGGTCTTCCTGCTAGCTATGACGGCCACCATGAAGGTAGGGAGTGTAGATGAAGTTGGAGATGAAGTCAACCACTTGGGCTAAGCTAGATAGAGAGGAGCTAAGAGAAGATATTTCAAAGCCAAGCCATTCTCACCATAACTCTGATACCATGTTAAAATTCATGGATCTATAGCATGGCTATGATGTGGATGGAAGAGAAAGAGGAGACTCATGATAACATAGATAAGAAGAATTGACTATCACACCAGTGAATTAGGTTCCAAGATGGAAGCTCACACTCATAAACATAATCTTGTGTGTGTAGACAATGACATTGACTAAAGGGACAAAATGTAAAATGACATTGCATTGAAATAAGAACCAAGTATATGCTTATGTAGCCTTTGGGTTGTTCCAATCTCCTCACTGCACTTACGGGATATAGAGCATCTCTTCCTGGTACATATATCATTTGTCATATCTTTCAACAATCTTGACCTCCACTAGCTATAGTTAATGCCAAGTAATTATTAGGACCTAGACTTGAATAGAGATTTGTGCTAGATGCATAGACTACTTATAATCAAGAGGGCTTGTTGAGGATGGACTTATCACATCTCGACCTCCACTAGCTGTAGTTAACGCCAAATTATTGTTAGGACCTAGACTTGAATAGAGATTTGTGCTAGATGCATAGGCTACTTGTAATTAGGACTCTATCTCCTTTGCTTGTGTAATGGAAATATCTATATTGGCGAGAGGAACATACTCAACTACACTTGGACATTGAAATCCAATCCACATAGGGAGTATTGTAGTTGGGCACAAGTGGAATGGGAATAGAGGCTTCCAATTTGCGGAATACCTTCTTCAATTCCTTGGTATAAGCTCAAGCATTCTCATGAGGCTCTTGATGTGTCACGTTCAAAACACATAGCCAATGTTGACCACCTCTCTTAGGAGAAAAATCTCTTCAGAAGGTCACATAAAATAGATCTATCATAGTTATGGTTCCGGATTCCAAGCCATGATACCACACTGCAACTATTCCTTTCAAGGTCGTATTAAAGAACATCATAATATGTCCTTCATCCTGAATACAATAATTGCACATTAACATTTGGAACTCACTAATACGGAGAATCTACATCCTCTTTTGCTAACCCATTAAAAATGGATAGGGAAAAACCAAGCACTAGCAAATCCACTGTTCCTATAGGTATCACAATTGATTGTGCCATAATAATGACGAAGTTTGCTCTAGGAGTTTTTATCAGGGGTTTACACTCCCACTCGAAGTAGATTGACTTTTTGGGGAAAGGGGGATACTAGAGCTTCCTCTTCCCCCTAATATACTAACAAGGATATTTGGGTTAGTAAGACCTCTCACTAAGTGGATATTGGACTATTAAACTTAGGAGAATACCTCCTAGGGATCTTTTCTCTTCATTTAGAACTTTCAGCTCTTTTTTCATGTTGAATCTCGACTTGATGATTTCTATCAAGATATATTGGATCTACTAATATGTGTCATTCATAAATGACTATAGTAGGTACACATGGTTGTATGTGCTAAAGTACAAGAGTGGTGTCATGGATGCTTTTCAAGACTTCAAGAGACATGTGGAGAAAGAATTGGCTTGTTACATCTCATGCTTGAGATTTGATAGTGGTGGAGAATATGTCTCTAAAGACTTTGATCACTTCTTGGCAGCCCATGGGATAAAGAGGCAATTGACGTACAGGTACACACCACAACAAAATGGTATGGTAGAAAGGAAAAATAGGGTGACCATTGAATCAGTGGATAAAAAGAGTGCAAAATATGTTAGTGAGGGTGAGAAATGTGGATAAAGGCAAAGGTAAACTTGATGATGTTACAGGGCCACTCACTTTTTCTTTTCATATTCATCTAAAAATTTACCGTGCAGCTCCTCAAATGATTTAATCGACCCTCTTCGGAGGCTCCAATACCATTTTCTAGCATCTCCCTTCAAGGTACTTGAGAATACGAGCATCCGATGTATATCGTCATACCCGCTTGCAAGGAAAGTTAGGCTGTATTCTTTTAAGTGTTACATCAGGTCCTCATTTACCAGCCCATGAAACATTGGGAGATCCCTATAAGGAGGAGGGCATTTAGTCTATTTCTTGGGATCAAAACAGGGTCATTAAAATCTTCATATTCGTCATGGTCTAGTTTCAACCTTTTGGGGTCTCTGACCTCTTCCGTTTCCACCTCTATTGGTGTAGGAAGGTTTATACTATCCTTAACAGCCCTTTTTTCCAACTCATAAAGTGGTCTAGGGAGGCCTATAGCTCTTAGCATGTCATTCCGATCCTTTCTTAGAGGATCTTCCATATCTTGCCCCTTCCTAGGCAGCTCCATGATGGCTTTATTTAGGAGCTTTTGCCCCTCATCAAAAGGAAACTTATCCTTAACACTTAGGACATGGGGACCTGCCTTTTAAGCAACAGTTTTCCCTTAACAACTAGGGCTTCTAACATCCTTGTGATACCTAAAATTTTGGCACGATGCCCCACCACATGGGATGTTTCACCCATAGCTTTACTCCATTGTATGTTGGGGTTTTTTCATCGCATTAGCATAATCACTTGTTGATGCCATGACTACCATAGCTTCCAACATACGCATTGCATGCCCTCTAGGTTGATGGATGGTTATGCATGATTTCTCTTGGGTAGAGACCACACCAAGGCGAACCTCGACCCATGCCATGACATTAGAGGATGGGGTAGCCACTAATAACTGGTTACTCTTCTCATCACCTAAATTATCTTCTGTAGAGGACTTATGCTCTATGTAACTAACTAAGTCCATCAGTAAGTTTTGTATAGGGAAAGCCAAGGTTTTCCATCCTTGAATGAACCCCATTTTATGTGCAACTTAGCACACTCCTAATGGACATAATAAACATATGTCCCTTCACAACCTAGATTTGGAAACCGCCACTTATAAGCAGCTCTCGAAAAATGCACCACCTGTCGAGACCTGAAATGGGCCCGATATTGGCTCTCTAGCACTAGCCGTACCTCTAAGACACACAAGACACCCCACATGGCCTCATGGCCAGGAGCATCTAAGGCTCACACTACACTAAAACTCTAATATCGATCTTGCCTTTGTAATCAAACACAATCCAAAATTTACCTTCCCCTATTCCTCAGAGAGAGATCCCATAACATATAGGTATAATACCTCGTATCACATACACAAGAGGCAACCTCTAGGCTAAAACACCGTGGCCTCACTGCAGCTCTCCTACATATCGGGGATTGGCGCCAAGGTGCACTACTTCAACATATAAAAAAATGTACAAACTCCACTCTTTTGATTTATCAAACGATTTAGGATTTGATATTTCCTCACTGAACTTATCCCAAGGAACCGCTCGTCTAACCTACAGCAAATGACCTCCTCACACTCTCCACCTTGGTCATTTACTAGGCAATCAAGTGCTATGCATCCGGGTTTTATACCATGTGGCATGCAAAATGAAAAATTGCATGTCCATTGTGCAAAAACATTCTATGATTAGAAATCATCCATGTGGTGTGCAAAACAATCCTTTAATGATTTTCAGCCTACACGTTGTTGCGCATTGCTAGAGACTAGCACCGAGTTTCCCCGTGCTACTAGTCTCCTTAAATTTAAATTTTAATTGGTCTATATGCTATACATAACCCAAATGAATTATAATTTTATATATTTCTAGCAATCTCTCACTTTTACAATCTCTTTTCTCCCTAACCAGTTAGGTTTTGCCACGTTGTATAGGTTCAAGGTTCATTTGTATATCATTTTTTCATATGGAAAGCAATAAAAATGCACTGAAACATAAAAGCAAGGATGAGATGAGGCTTAATCCTCATGCCTCAATATTTGTACACATCCACAAACATTAATTATTTTTTTCCTAATTATTTATTTCAAAAAACCTAATTTTATCTATTTATTCCTATTTATTTCTTCAAAAACTATGAAAAATCGAAATTGTAAGCTTTCACTAATCAAAATCACTCAGTAAAATTTTTATATTCATTTTTATTCCATGGAATCTCAAAACACTCACTAAAACCCCCAATTTTTTCTCAAAACACGTAAAACCATCAAAACCATAAAAAATTTACGTGCTTTGAGGAAAAAATTATTATATCATCAAAATTTTTGGTTTTTTCTTTCATTTCAGAGATAATTTCGCATATGCAACCAAGATCAATCATCATTATTCATTTCCTTCAATTATCTTTCGTCAAACAAAGAAAAAGACAACTTACTCATAGAAACTCGCATGTTCAAGGTGCATATCCCAAGATTGAGAAGCTACTAATGCTTCACTCTTGCCACTGACGCACTCTCCAGCCCCGATCTATGTCCCCTACCATTCCATCAGCATCGTTTGCTTCAAAATTGCTATCACCCCCCTCCCCCTTCTCTCTTTCATTGATGCATATGAACAGTCCACAAGAGGAGAGATGAAGGAGGAGAGAGAAAGATTAAAAATCTGAATTTTATTCCCTTCATCATGTTACACATGGTTACCATAAAAATCTTTCCCTTTCTGCATAGATCAGGGATCTCCCCCTCTCTCTCCACATGATTGAGCATCCAAGAGGCACAAAACCCCCAAAAAAATGGAGCGTCAATCAAAAAACGCCCCCTTTCTGCATCTCGACATGGTTTTGCATGTTTTCTTCATTTAGAGTTTCATTTCATTTCATTAATAAAGTGTCCACTTCAAAAAAATCACTTTTATACTCCCGTGGAAGAGTTTTTGGCCAAGATTAGGGAAATTCTCTAGTCTTTTTAGGAGATCATATTAAGACTGTGTGTATTGAAATGGATAGTTGAAAGACTATCTTAGTCAACCTTGATGCTATTTCTAGCTTGTTGTGGGGTGACACCATTTGTCCCCCACCATTGATACCCTTGAATAAATATGTTCCATGCCCCGAGGATGAGCAAGACTTGCTTCATATTCTTGTCACTTTGGAGTTGCCATTCACTAAGGAAGGACAATACAAAGAAGCCAATGAACATATGAGTCAACACAAACTTAAAGAAGCCTCAATAAATAACCTTGATATTCCTAATGAACTTCCTTCTGTTTCATTGTTGATGATCGAGTCTTAATCAACAAGCAAGTGAGATGAGTCTTCTCAATGGGAGCTCAAGAATTTCATTCTCTAAAATAGCAACAATATCATTTGCCCAATGGGATGTGAGGAAATCCTTGAATAATTGGGTCTCCTATGGAAGTCAAAACAAATGGGCATCACATAAATTATCATCTATGCATGTTACCTTATCTCCACTCGTGAATCGAGACATGTGATCAACCATGTAATTCTACTTTCCTTTCTGCACAACCACAGAGAAGTCAAATTCAAGCAAAATAAAAAACCATCTGACAATTCTATCTGTAGCAAATAGCATGTTCACAATATAAAGTAGAGATCGATGATCAACAAAAAACATGAAGGCGTTAGATATGTTCAATACCCCACCCTCATAATGTGCCACCAATGATCCATGGTGCTCAAAGTTGTAAGGCCCCCATTATGAGGAGAAGTCATATGTGAGCCCAGATATTGGTTGAGTCTTGACTTGTATGTCAAATGAGGTCTATGTGACTGGATGGGAAAAAGGAGACCGGTGTGTCTAATCTTTGGGTTAGACGGAGTAGTGAAGCTGGTAGTGACTCTGTTGAGATGTTTGAAATCACACCTACTGTAGTCTCTTTAGAAGGAGCAGTGAGGGATCAAGACTAGAATCCCATAAGCATAGTAGGAGAAGTGCCACCATCCAGGTTCCTATAAAGCATTGTACTTGCTCTCTTTTCAAATGCAATATCATAGTACTTTTGTCCTTCAATAAAGTCTATGTCTCATTGTTAGCCTGTACACAAGATTGTGTTTATGAGTCTAGGCTTCCATCTTGGAAAACCTAATTCACTTGTGTAACAGTCAATCATGTCAACGTCTGCATGAACTCACTCTTTCTCTTCCAACCTCCATAGCTTCTGCCTCAAGCCATGTTCTAGATCCATGTTTTTTACAAACTCGAGATACATTGCATCGAGTTGCAAAGGGTAAGGGAGTTATTAGGGGCCCCTATTTTGGGGTCCGAGGGCCATGGAATATTCCTTGGACGACTAGTGGAGGCTCATATGGTAGGTTGGTCAAGCCAACCTAACCGCCTTTGTGGGCTACAAAAGCTAAACCCCTTCATAGCCATCCATCATCTATCTTTCACCCAGTCAAAGTAGTTCTAGCTAGCCTTAAGCTCTTCACCTATCTTCTATCTAGATTGCTATCTAAGCTTCCTAGTGGAAACACATGGGTGGACAGAGCCATCTTTGTATCAATTGTTTGGAGCTAAAGAATTTTTTTTAAAATTCTCCTCTTATCTGTTGTGTACTATCTATCTCTTTCTCAAATTCTGTTCAGTGCACCATGTAATTTTTTACATGGTATTAGAGACCAGGGGGCTCTAGGAATCGAAGAGTGCACAAGAGGCAAAGGCTTCAACAGTAAAGAGGAATGATGTCATCTTTCGGAAGTAGTTATGGCACATCAAGAAGAAGCAATGCAAGAGGTGGTGCTGCTGTACTGGCTATTCAAACATTGAGGATTCATCCACCAACCTTCAGCGAAGGCAAGTTAGATGGTACAAACTACACCTTGTGGAAGTTCAAAATTACAACTATTCTTGATTCTTATGAGCTTTTGGAGACTGTGCTCGGGACTGATGCAAAACCACAGCTTACCCCTGACCCATCAAAGTCTAGTGTGATGATTCCTCCGATGCAAATATTCTACGACCTTGGAACAAAGGAATGCAGATGCATTGTGTGCCTTAGTTACAAGCTATTCTGATAATGTTTTGACTTTGATCCAGTGTACGACCAAAGTATCAGAGGCTTGGAATGTACTAAGGAGTCATTATGAAATGTGAAACCAAACAAGGATTCAAAACTTGGAGAATCAATTAGAAATGGAGAAGTTTGCTGAAGGAGAGACAGTTGAAGCATTCATCACTCAGATTAAGAATTTGCACGACCAGATGGCTAGCGATGGGATATAAAAGAGTAGTGAGGAGCTAGCTCTGAGGTGTCTTCGGATTTGTTCACAAAAGTTTAATGGACTAGTAACTTCCCTCAATACTTAGGTGAGACCTCAAGCTTTGACTTTTGAAGAGTTTTGTGCATTATTGATGGAGGAGGAGTTGAGGTTGGAAGCTCGAGAAGGAAGCAACAATGGAGATGCATTCTTTGCCAATGCAAAAGGCAAAGGTGGTTCCTCCACCAAAAATAATGGTGATAAAAAGAAGAAGGGTGATAAGAAGAAATTTCAAGAAAAGTGCTTCTACTGCAAGAAGAAAGGACATGCAATCACAAATTGTCATGTCAAGAAGGCAGATGAAAAGAATGGTACCCTCCTTAAAAGTAAAGGGAAAGAGACAACCAATACGGCTGCAGTAGAGTTGGAGTTATTCAAGGCGACCATTGAGGAAGTGTGCTTCTCGATGCAAGAAGAATGTACCACTAACTCATGAATGTTGGATAGTGGGGCCTCCCGTCAGCAAGAAAGGTCTATATAGTTCTATGCAGCCTCTACAAGAATCCATCACTGTGATGGTTGGAAATGATGCAGAATGCCCTGCTACGAGCAGGTACTATTTCTTTTGTTGCTGCAAATGGTGAAGTCAAAAAGCTTTTAAATGTGTTGTATGTTCCCCGAATCAGGAGAAATTTGTTATCAGTTGTTGCTTCCATAAGTGATCTTGGTCATGAAGTGAGGTTCAAGAAGACAGGTGCATAAATTCTCAACAATGCTAGAAAAGTTGTTGGAAAAGGAGAAAGAAGGAATAACATGTATGAGCTAACTGCTCTTACAGCCACCGTTGGCATGGACACAAGTAAGCTTTGGCATGAAAGGTTTGGACACATCGGATTTGCAATGTTGAAGGAGATGCACAAGCAAGGTATGGTTGCTCACCTACCTACAGTGATGACTGAATTGAAGGAACCATGTGAAGCTTGTATGATGGGCAAGCAACGGAGAAATGCATTTCCATAGGAAAGCAAGAATAGAGAGCACATGCTCCTCTAGAGTTGGTGTATATTGACTTATGTGGTAAGATGCCTACATAGGCCTTGGGAGGATATTCTTGTCTTATGTTGATTGTCAACAACTATAGTAGAAAGATGGAGGTGTACTTCCTTTGTGATAAGGCTCAAGCTTTTCGTAAGTTTAAAGAATGGCTAAAACTTGTTGAGAATGAAACAGGAAAAAGTGTGAAGAAATTTAGAACAGATGGTGGTGGTGAGTTCAACTCCAAGGAGCTTGAAGACTTTTGCAAGAGCAAAGGGATCAACCGTCAATTGACAATGCCTCACACACCTTAGTAGAATGGTGTTGTGGAATGCAGGAATCACACCATTGTGGAGATCGCAAGATGCATGCTAAAGAGCAAGGGATTGCCTAACCATTTTTGGGCTAAAGCTGTTAATATTGCAGTCTGCATTCTAAATCGGAGCTACACAAAGGCTCTCAAGGGAAAAACACCTCATGAGGCTTACACTGGTAAGAAACCATCTCACATTCTAGAATTTTGGGATGTGAATGTTATGCACATGTTCTAGATGAGAAGAGAAGCAACTTAAAACCAAAAAGCAGAAAATGTATCTTCTTCGGTTATAATAGTGATAAGCAGAAGGCTTACAAATTATATGACCAAGAGGCAAAGAAGATCATTGCAAGCTGTAACGTGGTGTTCAAGGAGCAGCCACATACAGTGGAGGAGGAGAAAGGCAAGTTCTTCCACTTTATTATCAAGCGAAGAAGTAGTCCACTATGAACTTGTCCCGAGAGCTATCCCTATCCTTAAGGAGGAGGAAGCATCATCTTCAGATGATGAGTAAAAAGTTCACCAACCTGAAATCACCCCACCAAAAAATCCATTGCCGCATTGGGTGAAGCAGCTCTATGACCACAATAATCCTATGCCTACATATGTTGAGGAGAAGGTAGATGATGGGACCTAAAATGGGTCGGCACTGGCTATGGCACTAGCCGAACCTCATGCACACAACAAATAACCGCACCACATGGCCTCGCAGGCCAGGAGCATCTAAGACTCACTTTGCACTAAATGCTAATGACCATTCTGCGTTTGTATTAGGTCATAGTCCAACGTTTACCGTCCCTTCTCCTCAGAGGGAGATCCCACAACATATAGGCATAAAACCTCGTAGCACGAACATAAGAAAGCACCTCTCAACTGACTACCACGGCTCCACTGCGACTCTCCTACACTTCAGGGATTGGCCCCAACATATGTCGCTTCAACATAAAATATACATGATACAAGATCCACTCTTTCATTTTGAACGTATTCCAAGAGATACCATGTGTCCTTGCCAAATAATTCCCCAAGAAAAAGATCGACTAGCCTACAGCTTAGGACATCTTTCGCACTCAAGTGTAGGTCATCGTAACAGAAAACAGGTGCTATGCATCCAGTTCTTTATATTATGATATCATGGTTGATATGCACATATAAAAGTGGATGATCCTAATGTGCTCAAACATAATTTTCAATCAGAAACGTGTCATGCATAACCGAGCTTTTTCCAATGCTCCTTTACTAACTCGTTGCAGTGATGTAAGGATAGCACCGAGACAATGCTCATGTTACTATCCTCTTAATTAAAATACAATGAACCCTATATCATGATATGCATTAGCAAAATCAGCACTAAACGGCACCCAAATTTCATTATTCAAACACCCCATCCCTCACTTTTAGGTAGTGCTTCTGTTGCATAGGTGTAGGGGTGCATTTTGTCATGTTTTGATGTATGAAAAGTGATAAATCAAGAAATTTGACAAAGAGATAAGGCAAACTGAGGCTAAACCTCATGCTCTGCCACTACCATACATTCACAAACACTCATTGTATTTTTTCTTATTTTTATGAAGCATATTTCTATGTTTTTTCTATTTTTTGTTATTTTTAGTATTTATTTATCAATAATCACTATTATTTTCTAATTTTTCTTATACCAATAATTTCAATATACTAAAATTCAATTTTATTTTCCCTTATCCCCCATAGGAACACATTTCACCCACCTGAAACGACCAAACCATTATTTTACCCTTAAAAATCGCATTTCGGGTTTTGCGGGATTTAAATAGAGCATGTAAATCAATATGAAATTAGAATTATTTGAAAAAAGTAATTAAAAATGATGCAGCTAGCACTCAAACAATTTTTCATTGCATAAGAACATCATTTTCATCATAAAATGTCAAAAAAGCTTCATTATCTTCATAAAAAATAGTCACACCGTGTCTCTACAAAACCCGAGATGCATTAAATGATTGCATGATCAGCGGATGGAGCCTCCATTGCTCTCAATTCCATGCTGCACATCAAGCTTCAGCATCTCCATTAATCTCCATCATCATTTGCTTCAATCTCCTTCCTGATTCTTCCTTCAAGATAATGCCACGGAGGATTCACTAGTAGTAATAAGGAGATGTCACCTGTGTGCAAGAAATATATGAAAATACCCCTTATCTACCCCCTATTTATGGGACCTTACCTTATAAAATTTACCTTCCTTCCCTTAAATAACCCCCTCTCTTACACTCACGTGATACCATACAGTAAACCCTAGTGGACCCCCCGAGGATAATGTGCATGAATAGCCCATAGAGGGGAGAGAGAGGGAGGAGAGAGAGAGAGACTAGAAAATCAAAAATTTAAATCCTCCATTAAAACGGGCAAGCTTACAGCCATCTCGTTCTTCTCTCTGCCGTGATCGAGAATCTCCCTCTCTCTCTCCAAACAGGTTTGAATCGGAGAGGCATCGAGCAAAAAGGAGGAGGCACATTAACCCTCTATTTGATAGTTTTTTCATTAGTTTCAAGGCTTTTATTATGCCTAAGGTTTAAAACATTAAAATAACCAGTTTATTTTTTTGTATTCACATTATCCCACAAGTGGATTTTTCAATTTTGAAGGCCCAAACGAACTCCGATTTGCAATTCGACTGGACAAGCAACTTTGTGGTGCCGACCTCCATCAAGCTAGCCTCTCCTACTCACTTTATGGCCTCCCGATCCGGTAGCTGCTTTATAATACCAAACCTTGCGGGGATTAAATGGGGGGTCAAATGACCTTTGATTGACAAATTGAGACTTGTGTTGGATTCCTGATGTCGAAATGCATCTAGGATCACTCTAGCTTAGCCATCCACCATTTGATTTTTCATGAAAATTGGCTCATTGAATCGTCCTGGCCATGTTTCTACTTTAAAACGAGCTCGAACCACTTCTAGTTCTGCTTAAAGTCGGCTCCTAAAATGTAGCTCTCATTGGCGACCACGAGATAAGGCAACTCAGCTCATCGAACCCCACGAACAGATCTGCACATCAACACAACCACAAAGAGCATCAAGCTGATATAAAATAGATACGTAATAAAACACATCACAGCTCTCACCCTACCCCTTGACAAAACCAATGCATGAAATCCACGAGGAGTAGGCCTAGCATAATCCAACAGAAGGCCAAAACTAGTCCCTAACTGACTACTCCAACACGGCCAAGCTAAAAAGAACTATTAGAGAGCTCATCACAAGTGATAGTCTAAACTACCTACCGAACTGAGGAAAACTCAACCAGGAGCTCCTCCTAAGCGAGGACTCCTATAGCTTGAACTATCTACCGAACTGAGGAAAACTCAACCAGGAGCTCCTCCTAGCGAGGACTCCTATAGCTTAAACTACCTACTGAACTGAGGAAAACTCAACCAGGAGCTCCTAAGCGAGGACTCCTATAGTTTGATCAAGAAATATTATCTTTTAGTAGATTGTCTATTTAGCCTTTTATTTTCTATACTCGGGCATGTAAAAAGGAGGGAGCTGAGCATAGTGACCCAAGGAGAACAAGGCATCGATCTCAAGTCCTGTCTCTGTACCCAAGAACCTACCAAGCCCTCACTAAGCGACACAATCATTTTCTAACACTCACTTTTATTTTCGCTCCAACCATCTCGTATTCTTATTCTTATTTTTATAGCTACCTGCCACCCCCAAGAAGACAAGGCATCGACTTGTCCCCAAGAACCTATCAGGTCTTCACAAGGCAATGAACAACTGCTCAAGGATTTTTCTTTCTTTCCTTTTCTATTTTTATAGGGGTTAGAACCCCTTTTTACACATCTCTAGATATTCATATATTTTCTTACAAATATTTAGGGTTTTTCCCTTTGTATCATCGATTGCATTCTAAAACACGTCTTTCAATGCTTGACAATGCCTTTGGAGGAGGCAACAACTGCTCAGACCTCCCACAAACCTACCTAACCTAAACCTAGGACTTCATGCCTTGATTTTTGGTCCCCAACAAGAAAAGAAATCCCTCACAAGTAATCAGACATATATAGTATAAAACAAGGTACTCACAAAGGAAAGATATCACCTGCATTGGGCCACGAGGAGCGATGTCACAACAAAGGCTCCCCCCCAGGTTCCATGTAATCTCTCTAGCACAACACTAAAACAAAGAATGTTAACCGCACTCGCACTAAACAAACAAATAGCTCTCTTGGCCTAAAATTGATAGGTCATTCTAATCTATGCAATACATGGTCTTCTTGGCATATACACCACATCCTATCAAACTAACCAATATACCAAGTATAGCATACAATAGGACAACTAGCCCCATGCTACTCATGCCATATAGCTCAAGGTTTGATCTTGGGCTCTTGTAAATCCACTAGCCCAAGCCTTTCTACTAATATCTTAGTAATAATGGCCATCTCTTCTTGGGTACTATGAGC
This sequence comes from Lygodium microphyllum, assembly GCF_053477565.2. NCBI lineage: Eukaryota > Viridiplantae > Streptophyta > Polypodiopsida > Schizaeales > Lygodiaceae > Lygodium > Lygodium microphyllum. The sequence continues at coordinate 75,280,032 of NC_141164.1, read as the reverse complement.
TGAATGAATGACATCATTAGGTTGATATAACTCATCTTCTTGGTCGTTATTCAAATGGATCGCTTGTCCCAACTTTCTAGTAACTCCTCCAATAGGGAGAATCACGCCTAGGCACATCACATAGATGCATCTCAGGGCGGTCCCTATTGTGAGATGTAGCATTATGGCCTTTTGATGGGACCTAAAATGAGCCGGCACTGGCTCATGCACTAGCCAGACCTCTATCATGCGCTCAACAACCCCACGGCCTCACGGCCAGGAGCGTGGATGACACATACATCATCTTCCTAAACATCTTGCATTTGTATCACGTCTCGTAGTTCAACTCTAACCCAATTAACACTCCTCAGAGGGAGTCCCTAGCACATTGCCAAAATAGCACAAAGTACAAACATAGGAGGTCCTCCCACGGCTGACTGCCGCTACCTCACTGTGACTCTCTCACACCTTGGGGATTGGCCCCTCGATGCGTCGCTAAACATATATAACACTTCGCACACATTTCCACTCAAGGTACCAATTGATCGTATCCAGGAATGTACCTTATCTCACTTTCTTTCCCCTAGACCCAACGCCTAGCCTACAGCTTGGACAACCTTACTCACTCAACGTTGGTCCTATTCCTCTAGAAAGCAATTGCCATGCATCCAAGAGGTATTGTTTGATACCTTTTATCATTTTATGCTTCATGCAAATTGTGAATGTTTACGTGCTCAAACAAAGGAAAATCAGCATTTGTGCTTAGTGCAAAAGCATTCTTTCAATGAATTTGACTATCGCTCGTATGCGGGGTTGCATGAACCTAGCACCGAGAAACCCTCGTGCTACTAGGTTCTTAATTTTTAAATATCGACCAACCTAAATGGTATGCATAAAAACCAGCAAGCTTTCCATCATTTCATTCAGCATTTAAATACCTTTTTATACACTCTACCCCCTCACCCGTTTAGGTTGTGCATCGTTGATCGGTTTAGGGTTCATTTTCCACATCTTTTTTGTTGTATGAAAAGTAAAAGAAACTCACTAAAACATAAAGGTAGGGCTGAAATGAGGCTAAAACCCCATACTTCAGACCCCCCATACATCCACAAACATGGTTCTTATTTTTTCTTAATTTTCAGGCACTCAAAATCCATTTTTCCCCTATTTTTTTCCATTTTCCCTATTTTTCTTGTATTTTTTTTCAATATTAAATGACTAAAAATACAAAATGAGTTGTGGGATGTGGCCCTTAGGTTCATTTGCAGCAAAAACACAAAGTTAGTTGGTGTGTCTTATTATATTTTCCATTGATATATAAAAAACACCCAATTTCCCCATATTTCGCGTGTTTTACGGGTTTTGCACCATTAATTTCAATCACAACACTTATGATTTTCTGATTTTCTGATTTCAAACAGCTGGAAGACATTGCAAACAACATTATAATGCATAATCATCCCATGGGAACAAGTATCCATGAAGCAATTTGCATAAAACATCAATTTCCTTTGTAAAAATGAGATTACCGTTTTTTGCGGGTTGCGGGTTTTTATTTGCCATATCTCGGGACTGATTTCCAGCCACCATTAATGCTCATGACAGTCCACAATCAGCAATCTTCATTCCTCTTGAACCACGGAGCAATCCGGTCTTCATTGGACAAGCATCCGTCATCCATTCTTCTTCTTCTTCTTCACCACATGAATCTGCCTTTAGAGGAGAGAGAGGGAGGAGAGAGAAAGACTGAAATCAGAGATCTTCATAGAGACCGCCATCGGAGGAGCGAAGCACGGCGAAATGATCAGCATCTAGGAGGGAAGCAAGGGCAATGATCAGTGGTGTGGATTGTATGCAGTAGGCATGAAGCATGATTAACAAGGGGGCGCAAATTTCGGTGCCTCCCTGATCATGTTTTTTCTCTTCTCTCTCATCCCATGATTTCATGCTAACTAAAAGTTTGGCTCCCCAAAGGTCACCACTCCTTTGGCCAAACTCATGTCCACCTTTTCAAATCATGCCCACTTTGTGGCCATTTCCCCGTCCGGACTCCGAATTGAACTCTGAAAAATCTTGGGCGTCTGGCTTGGCATCCTGCATTGGCCGGTAACTCTTGTCAACCCGCACGACAGTCTGAAAAATTATGAAAAATAAACAAGTGTCGCTCAGGCGCCTTTGAAGCACTTTGGCGCTTAAAATCGTCCTAGATTGAGCCGCCGCCTTCGACGTTGAATATTTTTCCCTTGATATTCGTAATTTTTAGCTATTTTTAAGCACTTCTCGGCACCAAAATTCCGCTCTTACCTTTAGTCATATCCTCTTGGGAATCCATCAAAGCATGTCCTGACAGATGATTTTTGATGTTGAGAAGTGCTTAAAAATAGCCAAAAATTACGAATTTCAGGGGAAAAATAGACTTCGTCGAAGGTGGCGGTGGCAATCAGCACGATTTTAAGTGGCAAGTCCCTAAAGCACTAGTGCTAATTTTCATGGGAAATCAAATGATGGCGGACGACCGAGCTGGAGTTTTCCCAAATGTAAAACGACGTCAGGAATCCAACGCAGGTCTTAGTTCTCAATTCTGAGGTCATTTGATCCCCCATTTAATCCTTGCAAGGTTTGGGGTTGTGAAGCAGCTACTGGATGTGGAAGCTGGGAAGAGCGTGACGGGACCCAGCTTTGTAGATTTCCACGCCACGGAACCAGCCGTCCAGACGGATCTCGATTCCAATGTCGTTTGCCCCCTCAAAAGTAAAAAAATCCACTTCCGTGCAGTGTGAAATGCAAGTCATGAACTGGTTTTTCTAAGCTTTAAAGCTTAAAGCTCTAATTAAGAGCTTAAAAAGCTCACGATTTGAAACTTTGGGAGGGGGGGAGGGGGGAGGGGCGTCGATTTTTTGTGCCCCATTTTTCTCCCCCTTCATCATCATTTTCTGATCGATAGAGGCATGAGGAATCCTCTTGGCCTTGAGATGCTTCTATCCTTCGCCCTCCATTGCCATAAACATATCAAGGAATGATGCATTGAGCAAAGAGATAAAAAACCAGTCTTTCTCTCTCCTCCCTCTCTCTTGCATAGAGGCAATTCATGTGCAAGAAATCAAGAAGAAGAGGGGCTGAAGAATGCTTGTCCGGATTGCTTCAAGATGAAGAGGAGGTTGAGGAAAGAGGTTCAGCACTGAAGAATGGTTGCTGGTCGATCTATGGGCTGCCCATAATAATTATTAAAAAAACCCGCAACATGTAAGACATGCGATATGCTCCAAATTTTTTGAAGAAATTTGCTTGTTTTTGTTATTTCATGGTCCAAATGTTGTTCATATGCGATGAATTTTTGTTTGAACCTTGTTTGCATCAGTTTGAGGGCTGTAACTATAAAAATGCAGAACTCGTAATGATTTAGAGCCATTATTAATTCTTTAAAACCCGTAAAATATCATTTTTGATAAAAATGGGTGAATTTTTCGATTTTGAGTTGGAAAAAAGGAGTGAAAATGGGATAAAATTAGAGAAAATGTTAAGTTTCAGTCAAAATAATAAGGCAATACAAATAAATTAGAAAATACCTATTTTTCATGAATAATAAATAGAAAAAAATAGCAAAAAATAGAAAAAATTGGGGTTTTATGTGCGTGAATGTTTGGCGAGGTTAAAGCATGAGGTTAAGCCTCAGTTTGGCCTCGTCCTTTGTGTTATAATATGTGTTTATTGTTTTTTACATACAAAAATGACATAAAACAACCACTTACACCTATGCAACGCAGTAACACCTAAACGGTGAGGGGGGAATGAAGTTTGTGCGACGATCTAATTGCTGAAAAGATACAAATTCTGATTTCCCTCTTTGTGTATAGCATTTAGGGATCGTTCTATAATTAAAGATAGGTGACTAGTAGCACGGAAGTTCCGGTGCTAGTCCCTAAAGCAGTGCAGTACGTAACGCTTAGTTAAAATTCATGAAAGGGTTGTTTTCTGCAACTCACATGACTGGTTTTTTTAAATCATAAAATGGTTGTGCACAATTGTCATACACCTTGCATCAACCATGCCACGTGGTATCTCCTAGAATGCATTGCAATTGATGGATAAACTTTGACTAACGCTGAGAGGACAGGAAACCTAAGCTGTGGGTTTAGACGTGTGCTTCATTGGGGAAAGTTTTGTGAGGCAAATCAAAATCTTCTGGAACGCTGAATTATGAAAGAGTGGAGTTTGTGCGAATGCTATATGTGTTGAGATATCGAGCTCCACTCGTGATACGCCAGGGTGACCGTTGAGTACTTATGTCACCGACTTGTCAGTTGCAGACGCGGTTGGTACACCGCCGATGAATAATAGCTACATGATAGCTATCCTTATCTACTCTAGTTCGTGGCTCAGTTAGTATGCCACCTTAGTTAGTTGAGTTTGGTTTTGAGACCCATATAGGGTTCTTCTATTTCTTTGTAAGAGAGTTCTTTTGGCTTACACAACTAAGAAGAGGAAAACTGTTTTCAGCCTCCACCCTTGTGTGTCTTTCCCCATTGTGCAATCAAGAAAGCTACAAGTGAGACTCCTTCCTTCTCTCCCACAATCTTGACATGGTATCGGAGCCTTGTTCGTGGTAAGGAGCTCAAGAAAGCAAGCCAAGCTCGCGGTGGTCTGGTAAGAGGAGCAGTGTTGCTTTCATTTTCTGTTTTGGGAGCAGATCTCTGCAGGTAGCATAGCCGAAAATTGCAAGAGTGCATTGTCTCAGATTGAGACGCCCTTTGCGTTGAAGTAAGAGGGCGACCCTATTTTTTTGATTTGAGGCCATTTCGGGGCCTGTTTTGAAGGCGGAAGTTTTCTGCACGCACTCAGGAAAAGGCTCTGTTTTATGCTGTGCGACCACTGTTCTACAGGTCGGTGAAAAGTTACCACAGAGATTGCATCGTATGCTTGTGTGCAGAGACATTGGGAGTTACAAAATCATCCCTGTTGCCTGTTGATGCAAAATCGTCACTAGGAAGTGACTGTGTGGTCAAGTACCACTTTCGTCAGATTTGCAGATTAGCCCTTGTGAGGCTGAAGCTGTGTTCTTTGCAGTGACAGAACTTTTTGCAGTGTTCTGTAATGGCGTCTGATTCTCTCTCACAGATTGTCACTGAAAAGCTTGACAAGAACAACTTCCAAGCATGGAAGTTTAGAATGACGAATTTCCTTATGGCAAAAGGATATTGGGAATTTGTTGCAGGAAATGAAGAAGAACTAGTTCTTCCTGATGTTCCCAATCAGCAGCAAATGCAGGCATTTAAAGCATGGCATGAGAGAGCCAGGAAAGTTATGTATTGGCTGTCTATCAGTATTTCAGACTCTATGATTGTGCATATTCAGGATGCAAGTACGCCAAAGGAGGCATGGGATACTTTGTCAAAAATGTATAGCACAAATACTCAAGCCAGGAAAATGCAGCTCAAGCAAGAGTTGCATAATGTGCAAAGACAAAATATGAGCATCAATGACTACCACATGAAGGTGAAGAAGATTGTAGATGCACTTGCTTCCATGGGTCGCCAGTGGAAGATGATGATTTAGTTTCTGTGACCTTGAATGGTCTAGGAAAGGATTATGCACAGTTTCGGACATCCATTTCCGTCCGTGAAAGATTTCCTGATTTTGAGGAGTTGATTGCTCTTCTAATTTCTGAGGAGCAGAGAAATGGTGGTGCATCTTCTTCAGGAGGAACTTCAAAAGAAGCTGTCTTCTACTCAAATGCTAGAAGAGGTAGAGGCAGAGGTAGAGGAGGCCGATTTGGAGGCCGTGGTAGAAATCAGAATATACAGCAAACTCAAGAAAACCAGTCCTATGGAGGAGGACGTGGTAACTCTAGAGGCAGGGGGAGCCAAAGAGGTCGTGGTGGATGGCAAAGAGGCCAAAATGCAAACAGTAATGTTGAATGCTACTACTGTGGTAAAATGGGTCATATGACTAAAGACTGCTATAAAAAGCAGAATGACATCATGAATGGAAAACTGCAACAAGGGAATTATGCATCTTCTAGTAGACAGGGTGATGACAGAAATGAGCATTTGTTCATGGTGCAGCACATGAACAATTCTGTGACAAGTGTAGAAGAAAGCAATGATGTATGGTATGTTGACTCAGGTGCATCAAACCACATGACAGGTCATGCAGAATGGATGGAGGATGCAAGGAAAATGGAAAAACCAGGATTTGTGGAGACTGGTGATGATACTGCTCATCCTATTGTGCAGATTGGAAAAATTCCTTTGTCTATGCAGGATGGGAAAAAGAAATACCAGTCCGATGTATTTCATGTCCCGAATATCACCAAGAATCTAGTTTCTGTTGGTCAAATGGTTGAACAGGGCTTGCAGGTCAGATTTAATCCTCATGGATGCTTTATTGAGGATATGAAAAATAAAGGTCGCTTGATAGCAAAAGGAAAGAAGAAGGGCAGAATGTTTACATTGGATGCAGACATGTCTGAATTGAGTGCAGCAATGTTTGCACATGGGACCGGTGTAGTTGCAGATATTGATATCTGGCATAAACGCATTGGTCATGTTAATGTACAGCGACTTAAATCAATGCAGGCCCAAAATATTGTTGCAGGATTGCCCAAATTCAAGGTTGCAGAAATGCATAAGGTATGTGAAGCCTGTCAGTTTGGAAAACAGGCAAGGAAACCATTTCCTAGACATGTTCAAGAGAGTAAGAAGCCATTGGAATTAATCCACTCTGATGTGTGGACTACTAAAGCTGCGTCTCTTGGAGGCTGTCATTATTTTGTCACTTTTATTGATGACTATAGCAGAAAAGTTTGGGTGTATTTTATGAAGAAGAAAAGTGAAGTGTTTGGGCATTTCAAAACTCTTAAAGCTATGGTTGAAAAAGAAACAGGTCTGCAAATAAAATGCCTGAGGTCAGATGGAGGGGGAGAGTACCTCTCAAATGAGTTTGCAAGGTTCTTGCAGGAGCATGGCATAAAGCAGCAATATTCATGTAGTCATACCCCACAACAAAATGGAATTGCAGAAAGGAAAAACAGGCATATTGGAGAGGTATCTCGTGCCATGCTCAATGAAAAAGACTTGCCAGATTTTTATTGGGCTGAAGCAGTTGCTATAGCAGTCTACATAATGAACAGGACTCCCATTGCAGCAATACATAGAATGACTCCAGAGGAGAGGTATACTGGTAGGAAACTAGATATTTCTCATTTGAAAATTTTTGGTTGCATTGCCTATGTACATGTGCCAGATGAGTTGAGATCCAAGTTGGATCCAAAAGCTGAGAAGTGCATCTTTATTGGTTACTCTCTGCAGCAAAAAGGGTATAGATGCTATAACCCTTCTACTCGTAAGTTTACAGTGAGCAGAGATGTTGTTTTTGATGAGATGAGTAGTTGGTATAAACCAGTAAATGTGATTGATGATGTAGATGCACAAAATGGTAATGTTGCACAGAATTCATAGCAGCAGTCACAAAATATTAGTGGACCTGGAGCATCCTCTAGCAGTGGTTCACATTCTTCGCCATGGACAGGCAGATTGAGATCAGGAGAATCTTCTCAAAGCAATGCAGATAGTGGTATGCAGGTATCACGAAAAGGAAAAGAGAAGGTTGATCAGCCCATGTTTGATGTGAATGCAGGTCACTCTTATGTGGATGGTGAATCCAGTGGCTCAGAACAGAGCATTGATGATGAGTTGGGCATTCCTTCTATTGTTACACCTGGAGTAAGGAAAACCAGGGATGTTTTGAGAGCACCTGGGAGTGAACCTACTTTGCGCAGGTCTACGAGAGCTAGGTATCCTGTGGATAGGCTGAAATATGATGGATTTACAGCCATTCACTATGCATATATGGTCAAAGTGATACATGAACCAGAACCCACTTCTTTTGAGCAAGCCATGGGAAAAGAAAAATGGGAGAAAGCCATGGATGAAGAAATGGATGCCTTGGAAGCAAATGCTACATGGGAATTGGTACCTTTGCCTAAAGGTAAGAATGCAATTGGCTGTAAGTGGGTTTATAAAGTGAAGCACAATGCAGATGGTTCTGTGAACAGATACAAGGCAAGATTAGTAGTCAAGGGGTATGCACAAACATATGGCATTGACTATGAAGAAACATTCAGTCCGGTTGCAAGGATGGCAACCGTAAGAGCAGTCATTGCTATGGCTGCATCAAAGGAATGGTCTTTACATCAAATGGATGTAAAGAATGCCTTCTTGCATGGTGACTTGCAAGAAGAGGTCTATATGGAGCAGCCAGCAGGTTATGTGCATGATGTTCATCCTGAGTTTGTTTGCAGGTTGAAGAAAGCCTTGTATGGCTTGAAGCAAGCACCTAGAGCATGGTTTGACAAGATAGGACAGTATCTTGTCACTATTGGCTTTCAGATTTCCAAGGCAGATTTCTCACTTTATGTGAGAAAAACAGAGAAAGGTATTATGCTACTTGTCATTTATGTTGATGATTTGATTATGACAGGTGACAGTGATGAAGATATCCTTCATGTGAAAATGCTATTGAAGCAGAAGTTTGAGATAAAGGATTTGGGAGAGCTGCGTTATTTCTTGGGCATTGAGGTGATTAGATCACCAAGTGGGATACAGCTCTTGCAGAGGCAGTATGGATTGGACATGCTGTCCAAATATGGGATGACAGGCTGTAAGCCTATTTCAGTTCCTTTGGAGCAGAATGTGAAGCTGAGCGCAGATGCAGGTGAGCTTCTGGAAGACCCTACTATGTACAGACGCATAGTAGGAAGTTTGATTTATATGACTATTACCAGGCCAGATTTGAGCTATGCTGTTGGATTGGTAAGTCAGTTTATGCAGGCTCCAAGGAAACTGCATTTGGATGCGGCTAGACGCATACTCAGGTATGTGAAGTCCACATTGCAGTATGGACTATTTTATGAGACTGGGGTTCAGATACAGTTGCATGGATACACTGATGCTGATTGGGCTGGTAGCATTTCTGATAGACGATCTACCAGTGGATATGTGTTCTCTTTTGGGAGTGCTGCAGTCACTTGGAGCAGCAAGAAACAGCCTACAGTTGCCTTGTCGAGCACAGAGGCTGAGTACAGGGGTGCAACAATGGCTGCATGTGAGGTAGCTTGGTTGCATAAGCTACTTTATGATATGCATCAGCCTACAGATGGGCCGGTTGTCATTTATTGTGACAACATGAGCAGTATACATTTGGCAAATAACCCAGTCTATCATGCTAGAACAAAGCACATTGAGGTGCATTATCACTATGTGCGGGAGAGGGTTTTACTAGGTCTTATTGATCTAGTTTATGTCAGCACAGAGGATCAGGTAGCTGATATATTCACGAAGGCATTGGGCGCAGAGAAGCTGCGCAAGTTCAGAGACCTGCTTGGTGTGCAGGAATTGGGATTGAGCTCGAGGGGGAGTGTTGAGATATCGAGCTCCACTCGTGATACGCCAGGGTGACCGTTGAGTACTTGTCGTGGGGTTGTCTGTCATATGCATGAGGTCCAGCTAGTGCCATAGCCAGTGCCAGCCCATTTTAGGTCCCATCAGTGGTGCGTCTGCCGAGAGTTGGTCTTATAAGGGACCTATTAGCTTTGTTATATAGTTGATAGCCGCCTTGAAGCGGTGGATGCTAAAATAGGTGGATTAAAGTTTCAGCCATGAGCATGATGATGAAACCAAGGAATCCCCGTAACCCTAGAGATACCTCGTCCATTCTAAATGGTTTAGTGGGATCTTTGGCTAGAAATGTGGCAGATTACTTTACCCTTTGCCCTGAAAGTGACACCATGCTGGAGTTTGGGTCACTATGGGAAAATACCCATGGAGTAATCATGAGAGATAGTCCATGTGAGCTAGAGGAAAGATTAGGGAGTAAAAGTGATGTTAGGATGGCACAGTCATTTGTGATCCTCAAAAGCGATAAGTTTTTGAAGGAAAAGACCGTGATGCCATTAGTCAAAGTAATATATGCCTATGAGCAAGAGATACCTCCGATGCTAGGGCCTGATGCAATTGGGTTCCAAAGCGCAATTTTGCTTATCCATAAAGCATTGGACGATATCTACATATGTGGAAAACCCTTATCAAAAAGGAAGGTTCTATTAGGACCTACCTCCAATTCTAGGGAAACAATAGCAAATGAGGATAGAATTACTAAAACACCAACATCAAGCGATGGAGTAGACTCCTTATTGCATAACATAGGACTCCCTAGACCACTCTGTGAGTTGGTAGAAAGGGATAGCAAGGATGATATTAACCTTCCTACACCAATAAAGGTGGAAATGGAAGAGGTTGGAGATCCTAAGACACTAGGGTTAGGCCATGATTACGAGGATTTTAATGCCCCAATGCTAATCCCGAAGGAAAGGACTAAATGCCCTCCTCCTTATAGGGATCTCCCAATGTTTCATGGGCTGGTTAATGAGGATCCGATGGTGCATTTACGAGAATATGACCTAACTTGCCTTGCAATTGGGTTCAATGATATTCATCAGATGCTCGTATTCTCAAGTACCCTAAAGGGAGAGGCTAGAAAATGGTACTGGATCCTCCCAAGGGGGTCTATTAAATCCTTTGAGGAGTTGAGTGATCGATTTTTAGATGAATATGAGAAGAAGGTGCCTATGACCCAAGTTTTAGGGTAGCTGATGCATATTAGGCAAGAGTCCTATCCTTCTGTTAAAGAATACGCTAGAGCCTTTGATGATATTCTAAGGCTTTGGCCAAGAAGAGCTACTGCATTGCCAAGTGATGTGCTATGTGAGCTCTTTTTGACTGGCTTAGAGATTAACATGCAAATCCAAGTGGGACTGTGGAATCCTAAGTCATTAAGGGAAGCAAAGATGCATGCCATTGATTATGAGGGACATATTCAAATATGTTGGGAAAACTTTTGGAGTTTTCCCCGCTCAGTACAAGTGCATCCTAGCTTCCAACCATTTCTACAAGGAGATAGCTCACTTGTTGATACCAAGGCAGCCTATGAGAGAAACCTTGGTAGCCAAAATCTCCAAGCAAAAAATGGCAATAGTAGAGATAATGTACCCCCTAGGGATAAAAAGATTCCAAGCCCAGTAAGTCCCATCAAGGCTTGCAACACTTCCATGAGAGGTAGTTGTGATGGTGGAATTGATAGAACCATTAGGTCTAAAAGCTTAGATGAGCGTTCTATGAGTGGTTCTCATTGTGCTCCTAGTAAGGCTCTTGAGAGACCTTTCCAATTTATAGATGAATCATGCTTTCGAGTAGATGCTATTCCTTTTAGTAAAAGCATGGTTCCTATGGCTAAGCAGTTGTTGCAGAGTGAAAAAAGGCAAGTAAAGACATCTCGTGTAGAGAAGATGCGGCACGCCAAAGGTCCATCTGTACTAAATAGATGCCATAAGGCTGTGAGGCCATCTGGTAATGGTGATAAATCCACAGTGAGTCCATTGGACCAATGTGGGCAGATGAGTCAGTCTAAGAATATGAAAAGGAATATGAGATGGGTTTGGAGGCCCAAAACCCCTAAAAATACTATTGGTGTGTCATATGAAGGGCCACGAATTGCATGTGGACATGCTTTGATGGATTCCCAAGAGGATGCGACTAAAGGCCATAATACAACATCTGACAATAGGGACCGCCGCCCTGAGATGCATCTATGTGATGGGTCTAGGCTTGAAGCTCTGTCTAGTTGGGATCGTATCATTGACATATGGAATGGTCCAATTAGAGAAGAGTTGAATGATCATAAATCCATGATTCTCCCTGTAGGAGGAGTTACTAAAAAGTTGGGAAAAGTGATCCGTTTGAATGGCGACCAAGGGGATGAGATATATCAACCTAATGATGTCATTCATTCAGCTCATCATACCCAAGAAGAGATGAGATGCATCTATGTGATGGGTCTAGGCTTGAAGCTCTATCTAGTTGGGATCGTATCATTGACATATGGAATGGTCCAATTAGAGAAGAGTTGAATGATCATAAATCCATGATTCTCCTTGTAGGAGGAGTTACTAAAAAGTTGGGACAAGTGATCCGTTTGAATGGTGACCAAGGGGATGAGATATATCAACCTAATGATGTCATTCATTCAGCTCATCATACCCAAGAAGAGATGGCCATTATTACTAAGATATCAGTAGAAAGGCTTGGGCTAGTGAATCTACAAAGAGCGTAGATCAAGCTTTTAGCTGACTCGCATGAGTAGCATGAGGCTAGTCCTCCTATTTTATGCTATTCTGATTAGTTTGATAGGATGTGTTGTATATGCCAAGGAGATCATATATTGTATGGATTAGAATGAACTATCCATTTTAGGCCAAGAGGGCCAGTTGTCTATTTAGTATGGGTGCAGTTAATGGTTTCTGTTTTAGTCCTGTGCCAAATAGATTCAAAGAAGAGCTTGGAGGGAGCCTTTTGTTGCGCTAAAGCTTCTCGTGGCCCTATCCAGGTGATATCTCTCCTTTACGAGTGTTTATTCTTTCACGTTATATGTATTTGTGTACTTGAAGGGGGTTTTCTTTTTTGTTGGGGACCGGAACTTGAGGCATGAAGTCCCAGGTTTAGGTTAGGTATGTTTGAGGGAGGTTTGAGTAGTCATTGCCTCCTGCAAGGCATTGTCAGGCATTGAAAGACCTGTTTTAGATGGGAGTTCTAGTGACCCTGTTCTGCTGACTAGCTAGGCAGCCATTCTAGGAGTTCGTGCTAGTTGTGAGGCAATTAGAGGAGCCTGCCAAAAAAATGATGATGATAAAAAGAAGAAAAACCTTGAATATTTGAAAGAAAGTATATATATACGGAGGTGTGTAAAAAGGGGTTTTGACCCCTATAAAATTAGAAAAGGAAAGAAAGAAAAATCCTTAAGCTGTTGTTTATCGCCTTGCGAAGGCCTAGTAGGTTCCTGGGGACGAGACAAGATTCAGGGCCGATGCATTGTCTTCCTTGGGGTGACATCTAGCCATAAAATAAGGAAATAAAAGAAGGTTGGAGAAAAAATAAAAGTGAGAATTAGAAAAGGATTAAGTTTCGCCTTGCGAGGGCTTGGTAGGTTTTGTGTACGGAGGCCGATGCCCTGTTCTCCTTGGGTCACTACGCTCAGCTCCCTTCTTTTTACACGCCCAAGTATGGAAAAATAAAAGCCTAAAAGAAGAAATGTGCTAAAAGAAAATATTTCTTGATCAAGCTATAGGAGTCCTCGCCTATAGGAGGAGCTCCTGGTTGAGTTGTCCTTAGTTAGATAGGTAGTTCAGACCACCACTTAGGGCGTCCTCTTTGATAGTTCTTTTTAATCTGGTCGTGTTGGAGTAGTTAGTTAGTAACTGGCTTCAGACTTTCTGTCAGATTATGCTGGGCCTACTACTCATGGATTTCATGCCTTGGTTTTGTCAGGCGGTAGGGTATGAGCTGTGATGTGCTATGTTGTGTATTTTTTGTATAAGCTTGATGCTCCTTTTTGTTATTTTTGTGCAGATCTACTCGTGGCATTCAATGAACTGAGTCGCCCTATCCCGTGGTCGCCAATGAAAAATGATTTTTGATACTAAGAAGTGCTTAAAAATAGCCAAAAATTACAAATTTCAGGGGAAAAATAGACTTCATCGAAAGCGGCGGTGGCAATCAGTATGATTTTTTTAAGTGGCAAGTGCGCTAGTGCTAATTTTCATGGGAAATCAAATGATGGCAGATGGCCGAGCTGGAGTTTTCCTAGATGTGAAACGACGTCAAGAATCCAACGCAAGTCTCAGATCTCAATTCCGAGGTCATTTGATCCGCCATTTAATCCCCACAAGGTTCGGGGTTGTGAAGCAGCTATTGGATCTGGAAGCCGGGAAGAGTGTGATGAGACCCAGCTTTGTAGATTTTGACGTCACGGAACCAGACGGATCTCGATTCTGATGTCGTTTGCCCCCTCAAAACTGAAAAATCCACTTCCGCGCAGTGTGAAACCCAAGTCTAGAACCAGTTTTTGTGAGCTTTAAAGCTTAAATCTCTAATTAAGAGCTTAAAAAGCTCATGATTTGAAACGTTGGGGGGGGAGGGGGTTTTTTGCACCCCATTTCCCCCCCCCCTTCATCATCATTTTCTGATCGGTAGAGGCAGGAGGAATCCTCTTCGCCCTGAGACGCTTCTATCCTTTGCCCTCCATCGCCATAAACAGATCAAGGAATGATGCATTGAGCAAAGAGATAAAAAACCAGTCTTTCTCTCTCCTCCCTCTCTCTCCTGCATAGAGGCAATTCATGTGCAAGAAATCAAGAAGAAGAGGGGCTGAAGAATGCTTGTCCGGCTGTGATCGGATTGCTTCAAGATGAAGAGGAGGCTAAGGAAAGAGGTTCAGTACTGAAGAATGGTTGTTGGTCGGTTTGTGGGCTGCCCATAATAATTATTAAAAAAACCCGCAAGACGCAAGACATGCAGTATACTCCAATTTTATGAAGAAATTTGCTTGTTTTTGTTATTTCATGGTCCAAATGTTGTTCATATGCGATGAATTTTTGTTTGAATCTTGTTTCCATCATGTTTGAGGGTTGGAACTATAAAAGTGCTGAACCTGTAATGATTTAGAGCCGTTATTAATTCTTTTAAACCCGTAAAATGTCATTTTCGATGGAAATGAGTGGTTTTTTCGATTTTGAGTTGGGAAAAAGGAGTGGAAATGGGATAAACTCAAAGAAAATGTTAAGTTTCAGTAAAAATAATAAGCCAATACAACTAAATCAGAAAATACCTATTTTTCACGAATAATAAATAGAAAAAAATAGCAATAAATAGGGAAATTTGGGGTTTTCGTGCTCAAAAAATATGGAAAAATAAGATTTACGTGCGTGAATGTTTGGCGAGGTTAAAGCATGAGGTTAAGCCTCATTTGGCCTCGTCCTTTGTGTTATAGTATGTGTTTATTATTTTTTACATACAAAAATGGCACAAAACAACCATTTACACCTATGCAACGCAGCAACACCTAAACTGTGAGGGGGGAATGAAGTTTGTGCGACGATCTAATTGCTGAAAAGATACAAATTCTGATTTCCCTCTTTGTGCATAGCATTTAGGGATCATTCCATAATTAAATATAGGTGACTAGTAGCACGGAAGTTCCGGTGCTAGTCCCTAAAGCAGCGCAGTATGTAACGCTTCCTTAAATTCATGAAAGGACTATTTTCTGCACCTCACATGGCTAGGTTTTTTTAAATCATAAAATGGTTGTGCACAATTGTCATACACCTTGCATCAAAGCATGGCATGTGGTATCTCTTGGAATGCATTGCAATTGATTGATAAACTTTGACCAACGCTGAGAGGATAGGAAACCTAAGCTATAGGTTTAGACAGGTGCTTCCGTTGGGGAAAGTTTTGTGAGGCAAATCAAAATCTCTTGGAATGCTGAATTATGAAAGAGTGGAGTTTGTGCGAATTTTATGTGTTAGGGACGCATCTTGGGGCCAATCCCCGAGGTGTAGGAGAGTCGCAGTGGAGCCGCGGCAATCAATCGAGAGGTGCTTTCCTATGTGTGTATTACGAGGCATTATGCCTATATGTTATGGGATCTCCCTTTGAGGAGAAGGGAAGGTGAACTTTGGACTAGATATTGGATACAAACGCAAAATCGCCATAAGCATTTAGTGCAAAGTGAGTTTTAGACGCTCCTGGCCTGTGAGGCCGTGTGGTGGGGTTGTCTATCATATGCATGAGGTCCAGCTAGTGCCATAGCCAATGCCAGCCCATTTTAGGTCCCATCATGTCCACATGCAATTCGTGGCCCTTCATTTGACACACCAATAGTATTTTTAGGGGTTTTGGGCCTCCAAACCCATCTTACATTTCTCGTTATATACTTATACATTCTCGATTTACCACATTGGTCTAATGGACTCAATGTGGACTTATTGCTATAGCCAGATGGCCTCACATCCTTAGCGGTTCTACTCAACATAGGTGGACCTTGGGCATGGTACACCTTCTTCATATGAGATGTCTTTAGTTGCCTTTGTCCACTCTATACAACTGCTTACTCATAGGAACCATGCTTTTACTAAAAGGAATAGTATCTACTCGAAAGCATAATTCATCCATAAATTGAAAAGGCTTCCCAAGAGCCTTACTAGTGGCACAACTAGGACTACTCATAGCACGCTTATCCATACTCATAGGCCCAATGGTCCTATCAATGCCACCATCGCAACTACCTCTCATGGAACTATTGTAAGCCTTGATGGGACTTGTTGGGCGTGGAATCTTTTTATCCCCAAGTGGCATATTATCACTACTCATCGAATTTTCATTTCTTGCTTGCAGATTCTGGCTACCAAGATCCCTTGCCAAGGTTGTCTTGGTATTAGCGAAAGGATTTTCTCTTTGCAAATTTGGCTGGATATTTGAATGCACTTGCAACAAGCGGGGGAAACTCCAAAAGTTTTCCCAAAATCTTTGAATATACTACTCATAGTCAATTGCATGCCCCTTGGCCTCATTTAATGACTTAGGATCTCACATCCTCACTTGGATTTAGATATTATTCTCTAAGCCACTCATAAAGAGCTCACATAGCACATCACATGGAAATATAGTAGCTCTTCTTATCCAAAGCCTAAGAATATCATCAATGGCTCTAGCATATTCGTTAAGTAGAAGGGTAAGACTCTTGTCTTATCTGCATAAGCTTCCCTAAGACCTCAGCCATAGGCACCTTCTTTTCATATTCATCTAAAAATTTATCGTGTAGCTCCTTGAATGATTTAATCAACCCTCTTGGGAAGCTCCAATACCATTTTCTAGCCTCTCCCTTCAAAGTGCTAGAAAATACAAGCATCCGATGAATATCATTGAACCCACTTGCAAGGCAAGTTAGGCCATATTCTTTTAAGTGCAACATTGGGTCCTCATTTACCAACCCATGAAATACTGGGAGATCCCTATAAGGAGGAGGGCATTTAGTCCTCTCCTTTGGGATTAGCACTAGGCCATTAAAATCTTATGTTACCGTGTTTTAATGTTACCATGTTTCCACAGCACAAAGGAGCGGAAAATGGAAAAAAGGGAAATTTCAAAAAAGGCACAGGATAAAAGCAGAAAAAGGCGCTTGATTGGCAACCAATCCCTGAAAAATTCAAATGTTCGGGCACGACCCTCAGGAAGCTTCGGTGTCGGGCCAAGGCAACGAAAGAGAAAAAAGGCGCACCATTAAAATGCAGAAGCGCCCCCGAATTTGTGTAAACGAGTGCCAAGCTCGCTCCTGTGCAAAGTGTATGCATTAGTTGGGAATAGGATAAATTAGAATGGTGGGAAATGGAAAAAAGGGCCTAGGCTACGGCCGGCCATGTAAAAAAGGGAAAAGGGGATGACCGCCCAAAAAGGATTTAGGGCTTTGTATATAAAGT
The DNA here is from genome assembly GCF_053477565.2 of Lygodium microphyllum. Classification (NCBI taxonomy): domain Eukaryota; kingdom Viridiplantae; phylum Streptophyta; class Polypodiopsida; order Schizaeales; family Lygodiaceae; genus Lygodium; species Lygodium microphyllum. The sequence goes on along the minus strand of NC_141164.1, from coordinate 75,262,688 downwards.
TGAAAAGTGAATGAGAAGCTCATTCTTTGGTGTGTGGCAAAAAGATTCTTCTTCTTCCTCTCTTCTTCTCTCCTTCTTGCTTGTGTGTGCTCTTGAGAGAGGGAGTGTGAGAGTGTGAGGGAGTGAGTGTGTGTGAGAGTGAGGGATCAAGAGGGTGAAGCTCTTCACCATCTCCTCTTCTCTTCTTCTCTTCTCTTCTCTTCTCTTCTCTTGCGCGCACGGCTGTCGAGGATGGAGCTTGGAGACGGAGGAGTCTTGAGGAGGCTTGAGGATGCTTGAGCTAGCATCAAGAATCGTGGAGCTACCGGAGTGCAAGAGAGAGGAGGGTGCTCGATCGGTCATCAAGGTAAGCTCACTACACTCATAGGATCCGGCGCATCAGCTAGGTGAGAGATAGCCATTAGAGCTCGCTTGGAACGCTTGAAACAATAAGCGGTCCGTGGGTCTTGGCGGTTGAGTGTGAGCTCCCATATTTTGATTCCGTTGCCGGGACTAATGGATTCAAGATTGAGCACTTGCGCGCCTCACATCGAGCATCGAAGTAGGGTACTCATCCCCAAAATGAAGCTTGAGATAGGTAGGAAGTTGGGTGTTTTTAATCTTCAAAACAAGTAAGTATTTTGGGATATTTTGATTGGTTGATGATTGGAAAGCATGGAGGATCTATTTCAGTTTTTTGCTTTCAATTTTCGTTGCATTTAGTGTAGGTTAGAGTTAGGAAATCGAACCGGAAAAGGGTAGGGTTTACTGGTTCAAAATAGGACAAAACAGGGAAAAAATCGTGCAAAATGCACAAAATGCTCGCTAATGAGGTCTAAGATCGACAAGAGAGGGATTGGGGACGTCAACGCCACATTTGGGAAGGCATATAAGAGCCAGGAGGCCAAAAGAGAGCTCATTTGTGCCATCTCAATGAGAGAGAGAGAGAGAGAGAGAGCTAGAGAGCCTCAGCACGTGTGATCCGATTGCATCACCGATGCACTTACCGACTCGTTCAGGTATATGAATCCCTTCCTCTATCCCCCTAGATAGGATCTGGAGGATTGTGCTTGGTATGATTGTGTAAATCCCAAGAATTGAGCGAGATCGACATCGTGCTGTTTCCGTCGCGCCGCGTTCGGCCCGTCCGAGCGGTCGCTTCTGGGCCGAGTCCCAAAATTGGTCCTCAGCCCCTTACCATTTGGCCACTCGACCCGAAACCCTAGTTGGCCCTCGGACTGTCCAAGGCAACCGTTCGAGTCAACCCACTTGGCCATCCGAGTCAAAGCTCTTGCCATGTGGCACATCTGCCATTCGGCCCGTCTGAGTGACCCGTCCGAGTCCCAAATTCGGAACTCAGCCACACCTAGGATTCGGCCCTCGGCCAAGCGCCATTCGGCCCGTCTGAATTACCCTGTCCGAACTTGCCATTCGGCCCGTCCGAATAAAAATCGTCCGAGTCAAATCCGGAGATTCGGCCCTTGACCTCGTGCCTCGGCCCGTCCGAGTGACCCACTCAGACCCTACAATTCGAACCAGTTGGTCCGAGTGCAACTTTTTGTCAAATCTATCAGAAATTTAACCCGACCCAGAAAATATGCATTAGCGCAACTTGTCGAAACCCTTCGAGTGCTCAGAACTTGATTCTGGCACACGTGATAAGAGAAATTGTAGTACACAGCCGCTTAGCGGTTAGCAGTAGACAGTTGAGGGACCCAAGGACTCGGACGCGAGCCGTTGAACCGTAAAACCTGATCGACTGAAAGCGAACAAGGCAACGTACAAGGAAACCCTAAACCCTGACTAAATGGCCAAAAAATGGACCTATAAGCCTATCAGGCCCAAAATGAGAAAGAGTGAGTAAGACGCTGGGGGATTGCTTACGGCACTCACATTGAATTTCCGCACTTGAAGTACACTTAAGAAAGCTAAAAGCCTGATTGGGCACAAGTGCACGAGAAACAACACACTCACCGAGTGACCATAAATTGAGGCTTGTATTCAATATTCAAAGGAACTCACTCAGATAAATTGCTTAAGGAAGCCACTAGTAGGAGAAGACCCCAAGACATAGAAGGTGCCTGAGTGCCCTACTAATAGGACCTGGAGAAGACACGAAGACACGGAAAGCAACACTATAGAGGATTGGACGTTGCTAGAGCTGCTTGGATTGATTGACAACCTCGTGGAGCTGGAAGCAGAAACAATGTCGGGATCAAGAGGCAAACGAGGAGAGGACCAATTAGACTTAGGAGAATTTCCAACCTCAGTTCAGGAGCTGATCCATGACTACGATATACTCACCAGGACCGTGATCCAGGGTAGACCTGTAGAGGAAGTGGTAGCAAAATTGGAAGAAGAGAGAAGAGCTATCAAGAGAGCGCTAGAAGGCATAATTGCCTACAACCATGAGCAAAGGGCTAGAAGGCTACAGCAAGACGTAGATATGTACGAGGCTAGACGAGTGCTAGACCTAGCTGGAGCGGCTAAATCCGGACCGAACGTAGAGAGGGAATGGGCAACAGAGGCTGACATGACATTGAGAGAACTGGTAGCAAAGCGACTCTTGGACAATACATCCATTGAACAGAGCGCTACTACCCTAGCCACCGTGCTACTATCGAGATTGGGAGTCACGCAAGGGGCTAAGGGGCAGGCTAGAATCCCCATAGTAGCAAAACAACTAGCTAGATACGAACCTAGCAGTGACCCATATAGCTTCATGGAGCAGTTCGAGCAAGTATGTGAGGCAAATGGTCTTACTGATCCTGCACAATGAGCTCAAGCTTTCGGCCTATGCTTAGGCGATAAGGGGAGGACCTAGTATTCTAGTCTGGATGACGCAGAACGTATGAACTTTGCTCGCCTTAAGGGCCTATTCATCAAGAGGTTTTCGGAGGCTGGGTATTCGGATAACCTCATCGTTAGGCTGATGAATAATAGTCAAAGGGAGAAGGAGGACATTAGGTATTACGTCACTCAGGTGCGTAGCCTCTACAAGAGAATCCCTACCAATGAGCGACCTACCGAGAGGGCAGTGTCTACAGTATTCATGAACGGGATTCGGAGCGAGGAGCTCTACAAGGCTTTGGCTAGTAACTCCACCTTGCAACAAGACGTGCTAGCTAGAGTTTTCGAGGAGGCAATACGCGTAGATGATCAACTCAGGGAACGCAGCATGAGGACTACCAACCGAGAAAGTGCAAGCCAGAGGGACCCTGAGAGATCAACCACTTTGGGGGAAAAAGCAACTACTAGTGTGCAGGATAAGGGAAAGAGTGTAGATCACGACCAAGGGATGGCAGAAATGAGAATGGAGATTGCACGGTTGCAAGAGCTCGTGAAGAAGCCCCAGTCGAGTGCCAAGATCCTAGATCTCGGCCGTGCTCAAATTGCAGTAGATTTGGGCATGATGCAGTGCATTGCAGAATGCCGAGGAGATTCCCATATGCACAGCAGTACAACCCTCCATACTTAGGTAATAGGCCACCCAATTTCTTTGGGAGGGGAGCCCAATTAGCTCTTCTAGCACCGACTGACTCAAGACCTGCCGTGTCTAGGCTGGAGATGAACCCAACTGGTATACCCAGGCCACCAGGGCCTTTTGTAACCCACCCATCTAGCAATGCTCATGTTCACTTTGTGGAGGAGCCTAATGAGAAAGAAACCTATATCAACCCATACATATCCTATGACGAGGAGGGCAACCCAGTCCTGATGGACTATCGGCCAGTGCTAGTGATGGCTTTAGGAAGAGGAAGAGGTAGAGGCTTTGGAGGGCCCATCCAGTCACATGCTGGACTTGCGGCCACCCAGGCCACATTTCATCACGCTGCCCAGAACGAGAACAAGCTAACAAGGACAAAGCGGATCTCCGATGCACAGAGTGTGGAATCACACGTCTGTTTCCTAACTTTCCTAGGCGGAAGCCATCAACCAGCTTTGCCAACATGCCATCGGTGCCTTTGGGGCTCTTTGGAGTGGAAACCTTTGGTAGTAAGGATACGCCCATCCCACTACATGCTATGACGCGAGCTCAAACAAAACAAGCAGGCATCTCCTTGCCAGGGCCAAGTAACCTTGACGCAACCTCAATGGGGAAGAAAAGCCGCAGGAGACGGAAAAAGAGAGCCGATGCAAAGATAACTCTTAAAACCGAGGAAGCGACTACGTTAGTAACGGGAAAGAAGGTCACAAATGCAGAGGCAGAGACCTCACCTCCTAAGACAGCTGAGCTAGGGAGTGCCAAGGTAGGGGAATATCCTCACCCCAAACGGCAACTCGAGGCTATAGCCAAGGTCAAGGAGTGGGTCAAGGACGACCAAAAGCACCTCGAGGATGCTGAACCCATATTAGAAGATACTATTGACGATTTCTCCAACGTGAGCACACCAGTCTCACCTTCAAAACCACAAGCTGTGAGCATACCTGCACCACTGGGAGCAACTCAGCAGCAAGGCCAGGGGGAAACTTGCCAGGGCAGACAGAACACATGGCCTAGAAATGCTAGCCTCAGGGGAAGACAAGAGCCCAGTAACCTCCTCACAACCTTGTTGTCTACTCCAGTAACTCTAAGCTTGGAAGATCTGCTTAGGTAAAATCATTCCTTGTGGCAGGAGTTAAAAGACTTGATTGAGGGACACACAGGACTTCAGGTGTTGATCTGCAAGATCATGATGCAGTTACACAGATCCCAAGTCTAACTCTACACTCAAATCCTAAGTCTTTGCACATCAATGCTTTTTGGAAAGGCACTGAAATGCACGCAGTTTTTCCCGTCCTAGCCTTGGGAGATATGACACAAAAAGGAATTGTAGACACAGGCACAGGTGTTAGCGTACTAAACCATGTAGTCTTAGAGGCATGGGAAAACCCTCCTGTAGAGACTGCCCGGTTTAACGTCACGTTAGCAAATGGAATGAAGGTAAGACCATTCGGGGTCTTAAAGAATTGGCCAGTAAAGATTGCCGGTGTGCAATTTTCGATAAACCTCATTGTCATGAAGGGAGTGGATTACGACATACTATTAGGCCAACCTTGGATGAGGAATGCGCGTGTCATTGAGGATTGGGGCAATGGGTTGATTTTCCTAGGGAACAGAACTAGTGCAGTAAGGGTAAAGATGGACACTTGGAAGACGACCTTTGTTGACCTACATGCCATCTCAGCTATGCTGAAAGGCGGTACTCAAACGACCAAACCCTATGGATCACTCACTAAATATATTCCTTGCCTTGAGGATGAGAGGGATCGGATGCACGTTTTGGCAACCATTGACCTACCAATCTCGGATGAGGAAGAACTATATCGGCAGGCAGCCAAAGCCGCAACCATGCCAAGTGAGGAGCCAATTGTGCCACTCTGCAAGATGGCAAAAAGCTCACTCAGCCTAGGCAAGCCAGCCTCATTCCATATCCCCAACAACAAACTAGAGCTGCAGGAAATCGTAGAGTATTTGACCAATAAACTAGAAGGCAACTCGGCTACTAACTTAAAACCTCTACGTGATCTATTAGCTAAGCCAGAATGGAAATGGACCAAGGTCCACGACCTGAATTTGTTATATAACTAGGCTTTAGTTACTGATGACACAGAGACTAGAGAGGAAATCTTGGGTGATGATGAGCAGTCAGAAGGACAGGACTCTGATGATGAGGAGTATGAGGACTGTTGCTCTACGGGAGGGGAGAGTGAAGGAGAGATAGATACAATAGAGTACGACACGGAAGGAAAAGCGATAGAACAAATCAGGGCAGACTCGAGGCCTAGGAAAGGAAGGACCAACCAGAACGAAAAAGGAGTCATGCAGATGGAGTGTGACAGATCTTGGCTAGAACACATAGGAGCCGTGGATTACAAGCAAGCCGGAGTGGCATGACTGTGGGTAATCCCAGTGCTCAAGACGGATGCACCTACTGAACTACGACCCCCTGGGGAAACACCTTCCTCAAGTGAGGGGTGCGAGTTTAACTTAGAGTTGAAAGTTAGCACTGAGAGTGATCCCAAGATACCACAACCTTCTAAAGTCAAATGCACCAAAGGAGACTTGCCAGTCCACCTAAGGCGCAGGAGGCTAAAAGAGGAGACCAGGAAGCAAGCAAAGGACTCAGAAGCAGAAAGGCAAAAGAAACTGCAAGATCTACCCAAACGGTTTACAAAATTTAAAAAGGGTGACAGAGTGGTGATTCTGCTAGGTGCAAAAAGACAAGGCCAAACTAGTGAATCGATCGAGGGACCCGCCAAAGTCAAGGAAGTTAACTTGGCTGAGGAAGGTGAAAAGCCAAGACCGGTGTTCATTGCAGATGACTTGAAGGAGGATGAGGAGACCAAACTCGTTGCGCTCTTGCAAGAGTACATTGACGTATTTGCCTGGAACTTAAGGGAGTCGACCCTAGGGTTGTGACTCATAATATCCCAATGGTCCCTGATGCAGTGCCAACGAAACAACGACCTTACCCCATGAATCCCAAACACGCCCATGCAGTAAAAGAGGAGATTGATAAACTCATGAGGGCAGGATTCATATATGAGATCGAGCACACGGATTGGGTATCACCTATCGTGATTGTCATGAAGAAAAATGGAAAAATCCAAGTGTGCGTGAACTATAAGAAAGTGAATGCCGCTACGAAGAGGGATAACTATCCTTTACCTTACACCAAGCACATGCTTGAGAGGGTAGCAGGTAAAGAAGCCTACAATTTTCTGGATGGTTTCTCGGGCTATAATCAAGTGCAAGTGCACCCCGACGACAGGCACAAGACTGCCTTTGCCATGGAATGGGGTGTATTCGCCTACATTGTCATGCCTTTTGGGCTAATGAATGCACCTGCAACTTTTCAACGCCTAATGTGCACTATCTTTAAGGACATGCTTAGGCGCAAACTGGAAGTGTTTGTAGATGACTTATGCTTACACTCTAGTTGGGCCGAACACTTAGAGAAATTGAGAGTTGTCTTTGAAAGGTGTAGGTTGTACCACCTCTTGTTGAACCCCTTAAAGTGCCAGTTTGGGGTGAAACACGGATGCATCTTAGGGCACGTAGTGTCAAGGAACGGCATTGCCACTGACTTTTCCAAAGTCAGAGTCATTGTTGACTTACCGCCACCCGATAACTACAAGGGAGTTCAGTGCTTCTTAGGACACACTGGATATTATCGACGCTTTGTACTAAATTACGCACTAATTGCTAGGCCATTGTACAAGCTGCTGATAGTGTTCGAGTGGACGGAGGAATGCCAGCGCGCATATGAGGAGTTGAAAAAGGCTCTTACGACTGCACCAATCTTACGAGCCCCAGACTGGAACATAACGTTTCATATACACATAGACGCCTCTAAGTTCGCTATTAGAGCTGTGCTATGCCAGCCTGGTGAACATAACTTAGATTACCCAGTGAGTTTTGCCAGCAGGCAGCTCATAGAGACCGAGATGAACTATTCCACGATAGAAAGGGAGGGGTTGGCCATGGTATTTGCGGTAAAGAAATTTAGGCATTACCTGTTGGCCACTCCCTTTGTCTTCTTTGTTGACCATCAGGCCTTGCTGTATCTTGTGAACAAGACTTGTGCTACGGGACGCATAGCTAGATGGTTACTCCTTCTACTGGAGTTTGACTTCTCTGTGGTTGTACGCAAAGGAAAGTAGCATTACATGGCTGACCACATGTCTCGCATACCCATGGGAGAAGCTGCTGGACAAGGCATACCTGACGATTTACCGGATGCTCATCTCTTTAACTTGTCTAGCGAGAGAGAATTGTTTAAAGCTAATCTGAAGCTGTATTGGGCCGATGACATAGTGCAAGTGCTGGAAAATGGACTACCTGAGCGACCCATTGAGAAAGGCCAGGCTGAGAAGACTTAACTTGAAAATTCAACCATACCAACTAATAGCCGGCCAACTCTACAGGTTGGGACAAGATGGTTTATTGCGCAGATGCATATGTGAGCATGAGATGCACGATCCATTGAATGAAGCACATGGCGGAATCATTGGAGGACACTTTAGCGGAGACACAACAGCCCGAAAGGTGCTACAATCCCAACTATGGTGGCCCACTCTCTTCCGCGATGCAGCTAAATTCGTAAAGCACTGCGATGAGTGCCAAAGGACCAAAGTGCCTGTGCGGAAAGACAAGATGGAGTTGACCCCTGTCATAGCCCGACAACCCTTTGAAAAATGGGGCATCGATTTTATTGGACCTATCAGTCCTGCAGCACAATATTCCCAAGCTCGCTACATCATAGTGGCAACCGATTATCTAACGAAGTGGGCAGAGGCACGAGCCACAAGGAAGAATGATGCTAGGACCACTGCAAAGTTCTTGTGGGAGCAGGTCATTTCACAGTTTGGTTGTCCAATCGAACTTGTAAGCGACCAAGGCATGCACTTCATTAATGAGGTGATTGCCCACCTGCTCTCTACCTTCCTAATAATTCATCGGAAGTCCTCTCCCTATTACCCTCAGGATAGTGGCCAAGCTGAGTCCACAAATAAAATCTTAGTCAACGTGCTTACAAAGGTCATGTCTACTTCAAGAAGTGACTGGGACAACAAGCTAATGGCGGCCTTGTGGGCCTATCGCACAGCTTATAAAACGGCTGTAGGACAGACGCCTTTTAGGCTGATGTACAGAACTTAAGCCATTTTTCCCTTAGAATTCTTCATCCCTAGCTTAAGGCTAGCAGTCCAGGAGCGCTGGGAGGGAAGAGAAGCTTGGAGCAATCGCTTAGTGGAGCTAGAGCGCCTAACGGAGACCCGACTCCTCGCCACTCACTCTCTGATTTGTGAGAAGGCTCGACGAAAGATGTGGTTTGACAAGCATGTCAAACAGTGAGACTTTGAACAAGGGGACCTTGTTCTACTATACTCTGTAAAAGGACATAAACAGAAGATGAAGTTTCAGGGGCTAGGGCCTTTCAGAGTACGCATGATTGGTAGAATAGGGAATGTTGAGTTGGAGACACTTGAAGGTGAAGGAATAGGCTTTTTTAACAACATCCGCATAAAGAAGTACTATCCTCCTTCCCATCCATTACATGAGCCACCCATGCTAGAACCCCCAATGAACGTCTGCATGGCTACTATAACCGACCTTACAGAGGTTATACACTTAACCTTGTTGCAGAAAAGGATATCCTTGGACTAGAGAATCATCTTTTGATGAAACACAATATAGAGTTGTTGCAGAAGCTAGAGGATTGTCAACAAAAAATTCATTCATTGGAAAATCATATCAAAGCTTAGCAACGAAAGCAAACTTTATTAGGCCTTCGAAATCGACAAAGAGCTCTTAAAAATATTGAGAATCTCAAACGAGGAGGAGGCCTTGGTAAAAGAATCCAAGTAGCAAGGTATATCTTTTTTCACTTTGAAAATCTTAAATATGGCTTTATTTAAATTACTTTTATTGATTTGTAATGTTAATTTTGCTTAGATCTCTTCTACAACCAAATGCAAGTGAAAGAGATCCTTTAAAAGCAACTCAGTTTTATTATCATCTTCTTCGGAGAAGAAGAAATTTAAAAAGGCAAAGAAACAATGCTTGGAGTCATTTGTAAAGGATCATTCTTTGGATTCTGAGTTAGTACAGAAGACACTGGATAGTATTGGTATCAGTCGGGATGCTTATATGCAACTTTTCTAGCTTTTACAATTGAATATGAAGCAAGGACAAGTACGCAATTGCATACTTCCGAAGCCACTTGTGGTTAGGACTATCAAACAGAGAGTTAATAACAAAGTGATGGGGATTCTAAGTGAGCCTTTTTATATCAAGGCTACCTTCAAGGGCAAGAAAAAGGAGGTTACATTCAATGAATTTAACAATATTTTCCTTGACTTGCCCACCCTACAATGCTTAATGATCAAATTTTATGACTTGGCAGTAGCAAAGGCACAGGGAGTGGCTAGATTTGTGATTAAACTTGATGAAAGTGAGATTCTAAAATGTAAAAAATTGGAGAGAATCTCTATCACCTTGATGAATAGAGCACTTTCGTCAAGTCATTGCAATCACTCAACATCATTTAGTGGTCAATCTCTAAATATAACATCTGGTGGCTAGGAGCATTTGAGGTAGATACTGAGAATTTTGATATATTATATTGGGTTTTTCATCAAACATCAATACCTAATGTTATTCAAAGGCAACAAGCAGGAGAAGAGCTATTTGTTGAAGGATTTGGGAACTACAGGATTGATGGCACATAGCCGATGACCTAAAGACACTCAAATGTATGTATAATGTATCAAAGGGAGCCAACTCAAGATCTCCTTGCTTATACTGCATGTCGCCAGCTGCAGAGTTAAACTCAAGCAATTGGAATAGAGCTCCATCTAGGCACAATAAGGATCCACTGTTTAAATGAGTCTTGGACATTCCTTTAGCGAATGCCCATATTTGTACACTTCATGCACTTTGCAGGATAATTGAAAAGCTTGTTCATCTCTATATAAAATTTGCATGGAAGCTGAAGCCATTATCAACTAGAACAGATGCTATAACAAAGGTTGAAAAAGTTCTCTCTGCAATTGGTTTGCATGGTGGCAATGCTGTTATTGAACCATATCTTCAGAAGTCTAAGGATGCTAATTGTGTCCCAAAAAAACCATCTATTGGTGGAGTGAAGGCTAGAAGGTTTCTAGGCTTTCATGGGAGACTTGGCAAGATAAACTCGAGAAATGGTGGCTCAACTATTAAATTTAATCAGTGGAAATCCCTACATAATGCAGTTAAGGATCACACTGATAATGGAGAAGCTCAGAATAGAAAAGCTAAAGTTTGGGAAACACTAGACAAAGTGTTTTTTTATTGTGATAAGATTGAATGGAATGATGATTATCTCAAAGACTTTAAAAACCAATTGAACCTTTTCAAAAAGGCGATGAAGAAGCTTGGGGTGATCAACACTTTACTCACTATATGGTAAGAAGTTTGTATATGTCTGTTTCTTCATTGTCGAACTCATATAATGTTTTTTAATAACTTTCTTTATTTGTTGACTATGCAACATATTTTATACAACCATGCTCCATACTTTATTAAACAATATGGATCTCTATCTATCTGGTCAACCCAAAGCTATGGAAAAATCACATTATCAAGCAAGAACAAAATATTTCAGACACACAAGACATGGAGGTAGAAGACACAAAGCCAGCAGTTTATTAGAGGTCTTTCAATGGTTCTATCGACAAATCTGGCATAAATTCAAGCTTAAATGTACAACCACATCAAGCAATACATCATCTTTAGCAAGGACTATACAAATTGTTACCCAAAGAAGAAAAGATAGATATTTAAATTCTTGCGCAAAGCGAAGATTTATAGAATGGTTACAAACCAAACAAAGAGTTGGGAAAAGATGGGTTTCAAGAAACCCTTAATCTTTGGCATCTTCTAGTCTGATTGTGTTGTAGAAGAGTCCTTAGTTTCAGGCACCTCGACAGGGCCTCTAGAGGAGTCCTTAGTTTCAGGCACCTCAACAGGGCCTTCAAAGGAGTCCTTGGTTTCAGGTAGCTCGACAAGGCCTCTAGAGGAATCTTTTGTTTCATCCCACTCAATAAGACCTCTGTATTTCAAAAACTCTTGTTTTTGATAGCCTGGAAGAAGCTTCAAATTCTTACTATCTCCTACATAAGAGAGCAAATAGGAGCCAAGAACTCCAAAATATCCAGCTCTAGATCCACTGTATCCAGGCATGAAGCCAAAAACTCTTATGGCTTCTTCCTTCTCCACTAAAATGATCTTGTCCAAACCTCTACTGAAAACTTGAGATTCAATTACCTTTGAGATAGCTCTCAAAGCCATCATTGGTAGACTTGGAGAGCTTGACAATCTACTATGATATATTACAATTGTTTGATTGTTTAAGTTTCCAATATAATGGCCAAGGCTTTGATTTTTCCCAAGCTTCATTGGCTTAGAGCCCTTGGCCCTTCCAAGAAAGTTGTCCAGATCTTCAATCTCAATCTACACAACAAATCACAATAGTATAAGATATAAGATATATATCTATAATGCATAATAAAGTCTAACATAAACTCAATGGGTAACTTCGAATCATATTTCATACCTTAGAGTGTTCGTCTTCTTTGAGAAGACTATCATCATAAAGATTTATTGAACTCTTGGGTTTCTCATCTAATGGAGACTTCAATCTCTCTTCATAGCCTATATCATCAATACAAAGTCTCTTCTAGACCTGCAAGAACTCTTCTTCTGTATGTAGCCCCTCCTTTTCGTATTCTACGATCTAATTAATACATGTATGTAAGGCTATAGAGCTGTCTTGGAAATTCTCTCCCTCAACATCAAGACTCGCTAGTGGTTCTTGTTCATAACCTATAAAATTCATGTCATTTTGGCCCCAACCTACAAGGATTGCTAAGCAATAATCTGTTAGATATGATCAATGCCCCACCCTCATTAGGTGCTACCAATGATCCATGGTGCTCAAAGTTGTAAGGCCCCCATTATGAGGAGAAGCCAAATGTGAGCCCGGACATTGGTTGAGTCCTGACTTGTATATCAGATGAGGTCTATGTGACCGGATGGCAAAAAGGTGACTGTTGTGGGTCTAATCTTTGGGTTAGACGGAGTGGTTATGCTGGTAGCAACTCGAGGCACATTGCATTGAGTTGCGTGGTAAGGGAGTTAAAAGGGGCCCCTATTGTGGGGTCCGGGGGCCGCGGAAGCGGCCCCTGGCTGGGGGGTCCCAGGGGGGCCAGCGGCCCCCCTGGCGGGGGTCCGGGGGCAGCGCCCCCGGCCCGATGGTAAAGGGAATATTCCCTGGAATATTCCCTGGCCGACTAGTGGAGGCTCATATGGTAGGTCGGTCAGCAGGCCGACCTAACGACCTTCGCGGGCTATAAAAGCTAAACCCCTTCGCAGCCACCTTACACTCATCTTTCACCCAGTCAGAGTTGTTGTTCCAGCTAGCCTTAAGCTCTTCACCTATCTTCTGTCTAGATCGCCATCTAAGCTTCATTCATTGGAAGCGCACGGGTGGACAGAGCCATCTTTGTATCAGTTGTTTGGAGTTAAAGAATTTTACTGATTCTCCTCTTATCTGTTGTGTACTCTCTATCTCTTTCTCAGATTCTGTTCGCTGCGCCGTGTAATATTTTACATGGTATCAGAGCCCAGGGGGCTCTAGAGATCGGAGAGCGTGCAAGAGGCAAAGGCTTCAACAGCAAAGAGAAACGATGTCGACTCCGGGAAGCAGTTCTGGCGCATCAGGAAGCGGTGCAGGAGGTGGTGCTGCTGTACCGGCTATTCAAACACTGAGGATTCGTCCACCAACCTTCAGCGAAGGCAAGTTAGATGGTACAAACTACACCTTGTGGAAGTTCAAAATTACAACTATCCTTGATTCTTATGAGCTTCTGGAGACTGTGCTGGGGACTGACGCAGAACCACAGCCTACCCCCGACCCATCAAATCCTAGTGTGATGATTCCTCCGAATGCAGATCTTCTACGAGCTTGGAAACGAAGGAATGCAGATGCATTGTGTGCCTTAGTTACAAGCTGTTCTGACAGTGTTTTGACTCTGATTCAGCATACAACCAAAGCGTCAGAGGCTTGGAATGTACTAAGGAGTCAGTATGAAACACGAAACCAAACAAGGATTCAAAACTTGGAGAATCAACTAGCAGCGGAGAAGTTTGCTGAAGGAGAGACGGTTGAAGCATTCATCACTCGGATTAAGAATCTGCGCGACCAGATGGCTGGCGCTGGGATACAAAAGACTAGCGAAGAGCTAGCTCGGAGGTGTCTTCGGATTTGTCCACAAAAGTTTGATGGACTAGTAACTGCCCTTAATACTCAGGTGAGACCTCAAGCTTTGACTTTTGAGGAGTTTTGTGCATTATTAATGGAGGAGGAGTTGAGGCTGAAAGCCCGAGAAGGAAGCAACAATGGAGATGCTGCATTCTCTGCCAATGCAAAAGGCAAAGGTGTTTCCTCCACCAAAAATGATGGTGACAAAAAGAAAAAGGGCGGCAAGAAGAAGTTTCAAGGAGAGTGCTTCTACTGTAAGAAGAAAGGACATGCGATTGCAGATTGTCGTGTCAAGAAGGCAGATGAAAAGAATGGTACCCTTAAAACTAAAGGGAAAGAGACAGCCAATACGGCTGAAGCAGAGTTGGAATTATTCATGGCGACCATTGAGGAAGTGTGCTCCTCGGCGCAAGAAGAATCTACCACTGACTCTTGGGTGTTGGATAGTGGGGCCTCCCGTCACATGACCAACAAGAAAGGTCTATACAGTTCTATGCAGCCTCTACAAGAATCCATCACTGTGACGGTTGGAAATGATGCTAAATGCCCTGCTGCGGGCACAGGTACTATTTCTTTTGTTGCTGCAAATGGTGAAGTCAAAAAGCTTTCAAATGTGTTGTATGTTCCCGAAATCAGGAGAAATCTCTTATCAGTTGCTGCCATAACTGATCTTGGTCATGAAGTGAGGTTCAAGAAGACAGGTGCAGAAATTATTGATAGTGCTGGCACAATTGTTGGCAAAGGAGAAAGAAGGAACAACCTGTATGAGCTAAGTGCTCTTACAGCCACCGCTGGAGTGGGCACAAGTAAGCTTTGGCATGAAAGGTTTGGACACATCGGATTTGCAGTATTGAAGGAGATGCAAAAGCAAGGTATGGTTGCTCACCTACCTACAATAACTGAATTGAAGGAACCATGTGAAGCTTGTATGATGGGCAAGCAACAGAGAAAGGCATTTCCACAAGAAAGCAAGAATAGAGCACATGCTCCTCTAGAGTTGGTGCATGCTGACTTGTGTGGTAAGATGCCTACACAGGCCTTGGGGGGATCTTCTTATTTTATGCTGATTGTCGACGACTACAGTAGGAAGATGTGGGTGTACTTCCTTCGTGATAAGGCTCAAGCTTTTGGTAAGTTTAAAGAATGGCTAATACTTGTTGAGAATGAAACAGGGAAAAGTGTGAAGAAATTTAGAACAGATGGTGGTGGTGAGTTCAACTCAAAGGAGTTTGAAGGCTTTTGCAAGAGCAAAGGTATCAAGCGTCAATTGACAACGCCTCACACACCTCAGCAGAACGGTGTTGTGGAACGCAGGAATCGCACCATTGTGGAGATGGCAAGATGCATGCTAAAGGGCAAGGGATTACCTAACCATTTTTGGGCTGAAGCTGTTAATACTGCAGTCTACATTCTAAATCGGAGCTATACAAAGGCTCTCAAGGGAAAAACACCTCATGAGGCTTACACTGGTAAGAAACCATCTGTCTCACATTTCAGAATTTTTGGATGTGAATGTTATGCACATGTTCCAGATGAGAAGAGAAACAAGTTACAACCAAAAAGCAGAAAATGTATCTTCTTGGGTTATAGTGATGAGCAGAAGGCTTACAAGTTATATGACCAAGAGGCAAAGAAGATCATCGCGAGCCGTGATGTGGTGTTCAAGGAGGAGCCGCATACAGTGGAGGAGGAGAAGGCAAGGTCTTCCACTTTATCATCAAGCGAAGAAGTAGTCCACTATGAACCTGTCCCGAGAGCTATCCCTATCCTTAAGGAGGAGGAAGCATCATCTTCAGATGATGAGGAAAAAGTTCACCAACCTGACATCACCCCACCGGAAAAGCCATTGCCGCGCTGGGTGAAGCAGCTCTATGACCACAATAATCCTATGCCTGCATCTGTTGAGGAGAAGGCAGACGGACCAAGGAGGTCTCAGAGAATAGAGGAGCAAAGGAGGGCTTCTGCTCACATAGTCAACATGGCCTTGATGGTTGAGATTATGAGAGAAGTAAAGGAGCCAACTGACTTAGAAGAAGCACTTGCAGATCCATCATGGAAGGCTGCTATGCAGGCGGAGTATGACAGCATAATGAAGAATGACACTTGGGAGCTAGTGGATCGGCCAGCAAAGCGGAAGATTATTGGCACCAAGTGGATCTGGAAGGTAAAGTACAAGGCTGATGGTACCTTAGAAAAGTACAAAGCTAGACTGGTTGCCCAAGGATTTTCACAAGTTGAAGGGTTTGATTTTCAAGAGTCATTTGCCCCAACTGCCAGAATGACCACTATTCGTACGGTACTTGCAGTGGCTGCCCACAAGAAGTGGCCAGTGTACCAAATGGATGTTAAGTCAGCGTTCTTAAATGGTGACCTCAAGGAGGAGGTGTACGTGGCTCAGCCACCAGGGTTTGAGGCCCCCCATTCTGAGAACAAAGTGTGTAAACTGAAGAAGGCATTGTATGGGCTGAAACAAGCCCCCAGAGCATGGTACCAGCGGATAGATAGGTTCTTTTTAAACCTAAACTTCAAAAGATGTGCCTCAGATGCTAACTTGTATGTTTACAGGGATGGTAAAAAGTCTGTAGTGATTGTCCTATATGTGGACGACCTTCTTATTACAGGTGACTATGAAGATATGATCAACCAAACTCGAAAGGCTTTGAGTTTTGAGTTTGAAATGACAGACTTGGGCTTGCTGCACTATTGTTTGGGGATTGAAGTCTGGCAAGAGCCAGGAAAGATCTTCATCTCTCAGAAGAAGTATGCATGGGAGATCTTGAAGGCATTTGGCATGACCGAGTGCAAGGAGATAGCTACACCTATGGAGGTGAATGTAAAGTTATCCGTTGAGGATACATCAGCACTAGCAGACATTGGGAGGTATAGGAGGTTGGTCGGCAGTCTAATCTACTTGTGTAACACCAGACCAGATATCAGTTTTGCTGTTGGTGTTTTGAGCAGGTTCTCAAACAAACCTCATGAGAGTCATTGGAAGGCTGGGATGCGGGTGCTCAGATACTTGAAGAAAACTCTTGACTATGGTATCACATACAGTTTCGGAACTTCTCTTGTGGGGAACTGTGACTCAGATTGGGCAGGAGACATTGATTCCAGGAAGTCAGTTTCTGGTTATTGTTTCTCTTTGGGTTCAGGAATTTTCTCTTGGATTAGTAAGAAGCAACCAACAGTGGCATTGTCTTCTACCGAAGCAGAGTACAAGGCAGCTTGTTTTGCTGCATGTGAGGCCGTATGGTTGAGAAGGATTCTATGGCATATGGGAGTGCAGGATGAAGAACCAACTGTGCTGAGATGTGATAATCAGAGTTGCATCGCCATTGCCAAAAATCCAGTGTTTCATGCACGCACCAAACATATAGAGATCCAGTATCACTATGTGCGTGATTTGATGGAGGATGGGATAGTGGAATTGGTCTACTGTCCAACAGAGGAGAATGGAGCAGATATCTTCACCAAAGCACTTACGAAGGATCTGCTTCAAGTTCATCTTCAGAGACTCGGCATTGGGCCGAGGAGATAGTTCACCTATGGGTGGACATTGAGGGGGGGTGTTAGATATGATCAATGCCCCACCCTCATTAGGTGCTACCAATGATCCATGGTGCTCAAAGTTGTAAGGCCCCCATTATGAGGAGAAGCCAAATGTGAGCCCGGACATTGGTTGAGTCCTGACTTGTATATCAGATGAGGTCTATGTGACCGGATGGCAAAAAGGTGACTGTTGTGGGTCTAATCTTTGGGTTAGACGGAGTGGTTATGCTGGTAGCAACTCGAGGCACATTGCATTGAGTTGCGTGGTAAGGGAGTTAAAAGGGGCCCCTATTGTGGGGTCCGGGGGCCGCGGAAGCGGCCCCTGGCTGGGGGGTCCCAGGGGGGCCAGCGGCCCCCCTGGCGGGGGTCCGGGGGCAGCGCCCCCGGCCCGATGGTAAAGGGAATATTCCCTGGAATATTCCCTGGCCGACTAGTGGAGGCTCATATGGTAGGTCGGTCAGCAGGCCGACCTAACGACCTTCGCGGGCTATAAAAGCTAAACCCCTTCGCAGCCACCTTACACTCATCTTTCACCCAGTCAGAGTTGTTGTTCCAGCTAGCCTTAAGCTCTTCACCTATCTTCTGTCTAGATCGCCATCTAAGCTTCATTCATTGGAAGCGCACGGGTGGACAGAGCCATCTTTGTATCAGTTGTTTGGAGTTAAAGAATTTTACTGATTCTCCTCTTATCTGTTGTGTACTCTCTATCTCTTTCTCAGATTCTGTTCGCTGCGCCGTGTAATATTTTACATAATCTTCTCTAAGATCAAAAAGATGTTGAATATCATTTAGCAATACATATCTCTTCTTGTTGATAAGATAAGTGGGAAATGTTGGAACACATGCAAGAGGACCTTCTTCATCAACTTGTGTACTTGGCTTGATCTCCTTTTCTTCCACCATTGTGATATTGTCACTCTTAAACAAACCTACATCAAAACCTTGGACAAGTTGATTCTCAATATCTTCTTGGAACATCTCCTCCTTCTCTTCGACCTCCTTATCCATACTTGCAATATCCTCTAGCTTTCTCTGTTGGGCTATATCTGGAGAAGATTTTTCCATGTACTGAAGATACACAATAAATCCAACATCCTTGTGGATCAGAAGGCATTGGTGTTGATACCTGTGGAAAGGGCACCATGTTTCTCTATTCCTGAATTCCTCATCAATGAGGTTGAACCTACCTAGCAAAGTTGATCTGGCTGTACTGGTGGCTCCCATGACATCATTATAATGAACAAATCCATTGACTTCTAAACCTTGCACATGTTTATCATAAAAATATATGAACTCCTTAAGTTTATCTTCAAGATCCTCCAATAACTCTTTCAAATCAAAAGGAACATTGAAAATTTCCTTGATATAGCTAAACTTGGAAGAATTTCCAGTTGTGTGTAAGAAATCAAAGAGCCTATCATCAGAAGTCTCCATTAGCTCCTCCTCATCCATTCCTTCCAAAGATAGCTTTCTCTTTGTCATCTTGACCAACAAAAGATTTATCCCTGCAAACAAATCAGAATGGCAACAATTTCCAATCAAACGCGATAGAACCATGAAAAGAGCCCTCAAAATCGCGTTTCACAAGACAAATGATCGAAAAAGGAGAAAAATTTTTATGTGATCGATGAAACGCGAAAACAAGTGTCCAGAGGCCAAAGTCGGTGAAGAACTTGTGTTTCACCGGACACTACTTGAAAATAAGCGTTATTTCAACATTTGACCGGTGAAACGTGATAGTTAGGAAGACATCACTAACCAGAGACATTATTTCGCGTTTCATCGGTCAATAGATGCAGAACAAGAAGAGAAACATGAACTATGAATTAATTCTATTAAAACACAGAAGTTTGTGATAAAATCCTTTTTGGAAGTGCCATGCTCCTTTTGAAAGACACAAAACACATGACATTTGTGATTTTTCAAGTGTTGTTAAAAATTATTTCTATACTAATCAATGAAATTTTGTTCAGATACTTGTAATAACAAAATTTTGTTACCTATCAGAAATTGTTGAAGTGCTGATGACTGGCAAATCAGTGCAAATATAGGCACCAAAATGTGCTAAACATGGAAACATCCTTTGCAAATTAACACTTTGCTTTTGTACTCTTTTGTAAAATTTCAAATATGAAGCAATGTAAAATGTGTAGTCCAAAAGAGACACACTATAAAATATTCCTAGGAAAAGGAAAGGTCAAACCCTTTTGTCTCATGCTAAAAATTGAAGGGTCTTTTAGACCTTAGCCAATGTATGCAAATTTGAATTTTATAATTCAAGAAAGGAAAAGGAGGTGGTTGCAGCCGTGGGATTTGAGGAGGTGGGAGGTTGAGGTGGTTACACCCTCTCTCTTCCTTTATCTTCTCCTCTCACGGTTCATTTCTCCCTCTCTCATTTGGCACAACACTTACTTTCTTGTTCTTGCTTCCCTCTCTTGTGCTCCTTTGTAAGATCTTATGGAGAGTGAGGAAGAGGAAGAGGGTGAGGATGGAAGAATTTTTCTCAATTTCTTGTGTGCCTTTCATTTGTGTGTTTGGAGAGCATGGTTCTTGGTGAGAAGGAAAGGTTTTCTTGCAGGTTTTCATGGCTAGCAAATGTATTTGCAGCCTCTACCTAGCTGGTTCGTGGTTCTCATGGTGCCGTGGCAGGGTGCTCTTCATTTGGTGCACTGGCCGGGAAAGAGGTGGCTATGGAGCTTGTAAGAAGCAAGTTTTTATGAAAGCCTCAAAAAGAAAAGCTTGGGCCTGAGAAGATATAGAAGATGATGGGTTGTTGAGGCCCTGATCTTGCTGCTCATTCTCCACCATTCTGCATTCTAAAATGGTTATTAAAATATTTAAAAAAAAGGGAGAACACCCTGTTGACATCTCTCTTCCCTCCATTTTTCCTTTGCTAATAACCCTTATCCCTTCGCAACCCTTCAACATCATCTCGTTGCCATCGTCATGCTCGCCATTACCTTCCTCATCATGCACTGGCACTCACTCATTGGCCCGCTCCTCGTCTCGCTGGGGGATCCCTGCACTGCATTAATCTCATGTCTTTTCTTCTCATTGTCATCCTCATCGGCATCGGCTCCTTCTACATTGTTCTTCATTGAGGATGGCTGAGTTTCTGATTGCTAACTCGCCCATGTTCATCGTCATCTAATGGCTCCGATGTGTTGTTTCGTCGTCATTATCACTTCTAGATTTTATCTCGTCATCATCGGAACAACATAATCAAAATTTCAGTGGCCTAATTTCCTTCACAAGAGCTGTCGTTGAGCTTCGTCGCCAAGAAAACCCCTCTTTCTCTCAATCATCGACACGAATCCAGATTGTGAAGGTCGAGTACGCAATGTGACGGTTAACGATTATCTTTCTCTCCGTCTTTGCCAGAGATTAAGAGACGACTGACTTCTTGTCAGTACTTCACCCTCACCAGAAAAGCATGAAATATAGGCCTTCCAGCCCCTCATCCATCCTCCACGTGCCTTCAGCGAATCGGCGTCTTCTTCTTCTCCCCTATCATGATGTGGCCAATCAGAAGACCTTGAAAAATCAACAAAACAAACCTTAATTATTAATCTTTATAACAAATTTCTCATGGGTGGTTTATATGCAATGCAACCTTTTATTTTTACCAAGACCATTCTCCAATGCTCACAAGCCTTAATTTAGGTTTTCCCTTTTGTTGTGTCCTTTTCCAATTTTAATAAAACTTATTTATCCTTTCCTTTAAAAAAAAAAAACAACTGGGTGGAATACATCATGGTCATATCTTTTGTGAGGGTATGCAGTACGGTTATATATTTTTCGGGTTTTCCTTATGAGCTTTATGATGTGGTTGCTTTTTCTTTCTATCCTAAGTGTGAAATTGTTCTTGTATGCAAAATTGTTGAAAAGCCCTATTTTTCGAGTTTTGTTTGGTGTGTTTTATAACCTAGGCTTCAACGTCCTAGTTGTGATCTATTTTGTGTGTTATTTCCCTCCAAATCCAATGACAATTCAAAGAAGATTGAAGAAAAAAAATGAAGACCGAAGATGAAGATGAAGATTTTTCCAAGGATCTGATCGTGGTTCTTCTTCAAGTTTGTTTGCGGGGACGCTTCACACTTAAGCGTGGGAGGAAATGATGACTGGCAAATCAGTGCAAATATAGGCACCAAAATGTGCTAAACATGGAAACATCCTTTGCAAATTAACACTTTGCTTTTGTACTCTTTTGTAAAATTTCAAATATGAAGCAATGTAAAATGTGTAGTCCAAAAGAGACACACTATAAAATATTCCTAGGAAAAGGAAAGGTCAAACCCTTTTGTCTCATGCTAAAAATTGAAGGGCCTTTTAGACCTTAGCCAATGTATGCAAATTTGAATTTTATAATTCAAGAAAGGAAAAGGAGGTGGTTGCAGCCGTGGGATTTGAGGAGGTGGGAGGTTGAGGTGGTTACACCCTCTCTCTTCCTTTATCTTCTCCTCTCACGGTTCATTTCTCCCTCTCTCATTTGGCACAACACTTACTTTCTTGTTCTTGCTTCCCTCTCTTGTGCTCCTTTGTAAGATCTTATGGAGAGTGAGGAAGAGGAAGAGGGTGAGGATGGAAGAATTTTTCTCAATTTCTTGTGTGCCTTTCATTTGTGTGTTTGGAGAGCATGGTTCTTGGTGAGAAGGAAAGGTTTTCTTGCAGGTTTTCATGGCTAGCAAATGTATTTGCAGCCTCTACCTAGCTGGTTCGTGGTTCTCATGGTGCCGTGGCAGGGTGCTCTTCATTTGGTGCACTGGCCGGGAAAGAGGTGGCTATGGAGCTTGTAAGAAGCAAGTTTTTATGAAAGCCTCAAAAAGAAAAGCTTGGGCCTGAGAAGATATAGAAGATGATGGGTTGTTGAGGCCCTGATCTTGCTGCTCATTCTCCACCATTCTGCATTCTAAAATGGTTATTAAAATATTTAAAAAAAAGGGAGAACACCCTGTTGACATCTCTCTTCCCTCCATTTTTCCTTTGCTAATAACCCTTATCCCTTCGCAACCCTTCAACATCATCTCGTTGCCATCGTCATGCTCGCCATTACCTTCCTCATCATGCACTGGCACTCACTCATTGGCCCGCTCCTCGTCTCGCTGGGGGATCCCTGCACTGCATTAATCTCATGTCTTTTCTTCTCATTGTCATCCTCATCGGCATCGGCTCCTTCTACATTGTTCTTCATTGAGGATGGCTGAGTTTCTGATTGCTAACTCGCCCATGTTCATCGTCATCTAATGGCTCCGATGTGTTGTTTCGTCGTCATTATCACTTCTAGATTTTATCTCGTCATCATCGGAACAACATAATCAAAATTTCAGTGGCCTAATTTCCTTCACAAGAGCTGTCGTTGAGCTTCGTCGCCAAGAAAACCCCTCTTTCTCTCAATCATCGACACGAATCCAGATTGTGAAGGTCGAGTACGCAATGTGACGGTTAACGATTATCTTTCTCTCCGTCTTTGCCAGAGATTAAGAGACGACTGACTTCTTGTCAGTACTTCACCCTCACCAGAAAAGCATGAAATATAGGCCTTCCAGCCCCTCATCCATCCTCCACGTGCCTTCAGCGAATCGGCGTCTTCTTCTTCTCCCCTATCATGATGTGGCCAATCAGAAGACCTTGAAAAATCAACAAAACAAACCTTAATTATTAATCTTTATAACAAATTTCTCATGGGTGGTTTATATGCAATGCAACCTTTTATTTTTACCAAGACCATTCTCCAATGCTCACAAGCCTTAATTTAGGTTTTCCCTTTTGTTGTGTCCTTTTCCAATTTTAATAAAACTTATTTATCCTTTCCTTTTAAAAAAAAAAACAACTGGGTGGAATACATCATGGTCATATCTTTTGTGAGGGTATGCAGTACGGTTATATATTTTTCGGGTTTTCCTTATGAGCTTTATGATGTGGTTGCTTTTTCTTTCTATCCTAAGTGTGAAATTGTTCTTGTATGCAAAATTGTTGAAAAGCCCTATTTTTCGAGTTTTGTTTGGTGTGTTTTATAACCTAGGCTTCAACGTCCTAGTTGTGATCTATTTTGTGTGTTATTTCCCTCCAAATCCAATGACAATTCAAAGAAGATTGAAGAAAAAAAATGAAGACCGAAGATGAAGATGAAGATTTTTCCAAGGATCTGATCGTGGTTCTTCTTCAAGTTTGTTTGCGGGGACGCTTCACACTTAAGCGTGGGAGGAAATGATGACTGGCAAATCAGTGCAAATATAGGCACCAAAATGTGCTAAACATGGAAACATCCTTTGCAAATTAACACTTTGCTTTTGTACTCTTTTGTAAAATTTCAAATATGAAGCAATGTAAAATGTGTAGTCCAAAAGAGACACATTATAAAATATTCCTAGGAAAAGGAAAGGTCAAACCCTTTTGTCTCATGCTAAAAATTGAAGGGTCTTTTAGACCTTAGCCAATGTATGCAAATTTGAATTTTATAATTCAAGAAAGGAAAAGGAGGTGGTTGCAGCCGTGGGATTTGAGGAGGTGGGAGGTTGAGGTGGTTACACCCTCTCTCTTCCTTTATCTTCTCCTCTCACGGTTCATTTCTCCCTCTCTCATTTGGCACAACACTTACTTTCTTGTTCTTGCTTCCCTCTCTTGTGCTCCTTTGTAAGATCTTATGGAGAGTGAGGAAGAGGAAGAGGGTGAGGATGGAAGAATTTTTCTCAATTTCTTGTGTGCCTTTCATTTGTGTGTTTGGAGAGCATGGTTCTTGGTGAGAAGGAAAGGTTTTCTTGCAGGTTTTCATGGCTAGCAAATGTATTTGCAGCCTCTACCTAGCTGGTTCGTGGTTCTCATGGTGCCGTGGCAGGGTGCTCTTCATTTGGTGCACTGGCCGGGAAAGAGGTGGCTATGGAGCTTGTAAGAAGCAAGTTTTTATGAAAGCCTCAAAAAGAAAAGCTTGGGCCTGAGAAGATATAGAAGATGATGGGTTGTTGAGGCCCTGATCTTGCTGCTCATTCTCCACCATTCTGCATTCTAAAATGGTTATTAAAATATTTAAAAAAAAGGGAGAACACCCTGTTGACATCTCTCTTCCCTCCATTTTTCCTTTGCTAATAACCCTTATCCCTTCGCAACCCTTCAACATCATCTCGTTGCCATCGTCATGCTCGCCATTACCTTCCTCATCATGCACTGGCACTCACTCATTGGCCCGCTCCTCGTCTCGCTGGGGGATCCCTGCACTGCATTAATCTCATGTCTTTTCTTCTCATTGTCATCCTCATCGGCATCGGCTCCTTCTACATTGTTCTTCATTGAGGATGGCTGAGTTTCTGATTGCTAACTCGCCCATGTTCATCGTCATCTAATGGCTCCGATGTGTTGTTTCGTCGTCATTATCACTTCTAGATTTTATCTCGTCATCATCGGAACAACATAATCAAAATTTCAATGGCCTAATTTCCTTCACAAGAGCTGTCGTTGAGCTTCGTCGCCAAGAAAACCCCTCTTTCTCTCAATCATCGACACGAATCCAGATTGTGAAGGTCGAGTACGCAATGTGACGGTTAACGATTATCTTTCTCTCCGTCTTTGCCAGAGATTAAGAGACGACTGACTTCTTGTCAGTACTTCACCCTCACCAGAAAAGCATGAAATATAGGCCTTCCAGCCCCTCATCCATCCTCCACGTGCCTTCAGCGAATCGGCGTCTTCTTCTTCTCCCCTATCATGATGTGGCCAATCAGAAGACCTTGAAAAATCAACAAAACAAACCTTAATTATTAATCTTTATAACAAATTTCTCATGGGTGGTTTATATGCAATGCAACCTTTTATTTTTACCAAGACCATTCTCCAATGCTCACAAGCCTTAATTTAGGTTTTCCCTTTTGTTGTGTCCTTTTCCAATTTTAATAAAACTTATTTATCCTTTCCTTTAAAAAAAAAAAAACAACTGGGTGGAATACATCATGGTCATATCTTTTGTGACGGTATGCAGTACGGTTATATATTTTTCGGGTTTTCCTTATGAGCTTTATGATGTGGTTGCTTTTTCTTTCTATCCTAAGTGTGAAATTGTTCTTGTATGCAAAATTGTTGAAAAGCCCTATTTTTCGAGTTTTGTTTGGTGTGTTTTATAACCTAGGCTTCAACGTCCTAGTTGTGATCTATTTTGTGTGTTATTTCCCTCCAAATCCAATGACAATTCAAAGAAGATTGAAGAAAAAAAATGAAGACCGAAGATGAAGATGAAGATTTTTCCAAGGATCTGATCGTGGTTCTTCTTCAAGTTTGTTTGCGGGGACGCTTCACACTTAAGCGTGGGAGGAAATGATGACTGGCAAATCAGTGCAAATATAGGCACCAAAATGTGCTAAACATGGAAACATCCTTTGCAAATTAACACTTTGCTTTTGTACTCTTTTGTAAAATTTCAAATATGAAGCAATGTAAAATGTGTAGTCCAAAAGAGACACACTATAAAATATTCCTAGGAAAAGGAAAGGTCAAACCCTTTTGTCTCATGCTAAAAATTGAAGGGTCTTTTAGACCTTAGCCAATGTATGCAAATTTGAATTTTATAATTCAAGAAAGGAAAAGGAGGTGGTTGCAGCCGTGGGATTTGAGGAGGTGGGAGGTTGAGGTGGTTACACCCTCTCTCTTCCTTTATCTTCTCCTCTCACGGTTCATTTCTCCCTCTCTCATTTGGCACAACACTTACTTTCTTGTTCTTGCTTCCCTCTCTTGTGCTCCTTTGTAAGATCTTATGGAGAGTGAGGAAGAGGAAGAGGGTGAGGATGGAAGAATTTTTCTCAATTTCTTGTGTGCCTTTCATTTGTGTGTTTGGAGAGCATGGTTCTTGGTGAGAAGGAAAGGTTTTCTTGCAGGTTTTCATGGCTAGCAAATGTATTTGCAGCCTCTACCTAGCTGGTTCGTGGTTCTCATGGTGCCGTGGCAGGGTGCTCTTCAAGTGCTCTTCAAACAGGAAGTAAGGACCTTGAAGACAAATTGAAGCAAAATTTCGAGAGAAAGAAAGACAATATCGGAGAAGATGATTTCGAAAAGCTTTTATATTAATTGTCAAACGCGTGTTGATAGTTCCAACGAAAAAGTTAGCGTAATGATGGCAAAATAAAGGCGATCGCAAATTTCGAGGAAATTTTCAATATTTTTGCATGCATGAAATATCTCAAAATACGTGTGCACGTGTTCCACTTAACACACCGCATGAAATATCTCAGAATACATGCGCACTCCCTTTTTTCGGGGATAACAATATCTCAGAATACATGCGCACGTGTTCCACTTAACACACCGCCAATTAATGCATGTACCATCAATTTTTAGAAAAGTCCCCCAATAAAGGGAAACAACAACCAAATTTGTTTCACATTTTCGTGGTCATGCAGTACATTTTCATGGTCATGCAGCATGGACTTCGAGCTTTGGTTGTGAAGAACGCATTCGCATTTCACCGGGGTTATTCACAAAATTGTTTTTAAACTGACTTTTTCCAGCAAAGTGTGAGACAAGGTATGGTTTTCTGGACCTTTCCTTTGACTCGCATTTAAAAAGTTCATGTCTATAATATAATCTGGTGGTAGTATAAAGAATTATCTTTCCCTTAATGTTTTATAACATTGATTTTATGGCTTTAATGGTGTAGAGATTGTAGGTAATTGCTATGGTATTCCTTAGTTTTGTTGATTGTTTTGCTATTTATGTGTTGTCTGGTGAAACACAAAAATAACATGATGCAAGGAGGTCTCTCTTCTAAAACTCGCGTTTCACTGGACAAGAAGTAATATGTCTTTTTTTGGCAGATAGCTAGGACTAAAGCAACAACAAGGAAGGAGAAGATTGATCCTAGGGGTTTAGCATCAAAGATTCATGAATCTTCAAATCCTCAGAAGCTCTCTAGAAAGTCAAAGCCAAAGAGAAAGTTTTCTCAAAATGTCAGGTGCCTAAGGGAGATTAGGAAGACAATAAAGGCTCTAAACAATGCAATTCCAAAGCTGTCTTTTGAAAGGCTTGTCAGGGAGATTTGTGACAAATATAGTTTGGATAGTTTCAGATGGACAAGAATAGCCCTTAATTGTATACAGGAAGCCACATAGGAGTTTTTAGTTGAGTTTTTTCAAGATTCCTATATTTGTGCTACTCATGCGCATAGGCTCACACTCATGGATAAGGACATGGTAATTCTTAGGAGGCTAAGATATAGATTTTCAAAGGTCCTTGAGCCAGTTCCCCTCACTGATGAGAATGTCACGATTGTGGGAGAGAAGGAAGGAGTCTCACTTGTAGCTTTCTTGCTTGCACAATGGGGGAATACACACACAGGTGGAGGCTGAAAACAGTTTTCCTCTTTTTAGTTGTGTAAGTCAAAAGAACTCTCGTACAAAGAAATAGAAGAACCCTATATATGGGTCTCAAACCAAACTCAACTAACTAAGGTGGCATACTAACTGAGCCACGAACTAGAGTAGATAAGAATAGCTGTCATCTAGCTATTATTCATGGGTGGTGTACCAACTGCATCTGCAGCTAACAAGTCGGTGACATAAATGCACAACGGTCAGCCTGGCATATCACAAGTGGAGCTCGATATCTCAACACTCCCCCTCAAGCTCAATCCCAATTCCTGCACACCAAGCAGGTCTCTGAACTTGCGCAGCTTCTCTGTGCCCAATGCCTTCGTAAATATGTCAGCTACCTAATCCTCTGTGCTAACATAAACTAGATCAATAAGACCTAGTAAAACCCTCTCCCGCACATAGTGATAATGCACCTCAATGTGCTTTGTTCTAGCATGATAGACTGGGTTGTTTGCCAAGTGTATACTACTCATGTTGTCACAATAAATGACAACTGGCCCATCTGTAGGGTGATGCATATCATAAAGTAGCTTATGCAACCAAGCTACCTCACGTGCAGCCATTGCTGCACCCTTGTACTCAACCTCTGTGCTCGACAAGGCAACTGTAGGCTATTTCTTGCTGCTCCAAGTGACTGCAGCACTCCCAAAAGAGAACACATATCCACTGGTAGATCGTCTATCAGAAATACTACCAGCCCAATCAGCATCAGTGTATCTATGCAACTGTATCTGAACCCCAGTCTCATAAAATAGTCCATACTGCAATGTGGACTTCACATACCTGAGTATGCGTCTAGCTGCATCCAAATGCGGTTTCCTTGGAGCCTGCATAAACTGACTTACCAATCCAACAGCATAGCTCAAAACTGGCATGGTAATAGTCATATAAATCAAACTTCCTACTATGCGTCTGTACATAGTAGGGTCTTCGAGAAGCTCACCTGCATCTACGCTTAGCTTCACATTCTGCTCCAAAGGAACTGAAATAGGCTTACAGCCTATCATCCCATATTTGGACAGCATGTCCAATCCATACTGCCTCTGCAAGAGCCATATCCCACTTGGTGATCTAATCACCTCAATGCCCAAGAAATAACGCAGCTCTCCCAAATCCTTCATCTCAAACTTATGCTTCAATAGCATTTTCACATGAAGGATATCTTCATCACTATCACCTGTCATAATCAAATCATCAACATAAATGACAAGTAGCATAATACCTTTCTCTATTTTTCTCACATAAAGTGAGAAATCTGCCTTGGAAATCTGAAAGTCAATAGTGACAAGATACTGTCCTATCTTGTCAGACCATGCTCTAGGTGCTTGCTTCAAGCCATACAAGGCTTTCTTCAACCTGCAAACAAACTGAGGATGAACAACATGCACATAACCTGGTGGCTGCTCCATATAGACCTCTTCTTGCAAATCACCATGCAAGAAGGCATTCTTTACATCCATCTGATGTAAAGACCATCCCTTTGATGCAGCCATAGCAATGACTGCTCTTACGGTTGCCATCCTTGCAACCGGACTGAATGTTTCTTCATAATCAATGCCATATGTTTGTGCATACCCCTTGACTACTAATCTTGCCTTATATCTATTCACAGAACTATCTGCATTGTGTTTCACCTTATAAACCCACTTACAACCAATTGTATTCTTATCTTTAGGCAAAGGTACCAATTCCCATGTAGCATTTGCTTCCAAGGCATCCATTTCTTCATCCATGGCTTTCTCCCATTTTTCTTTTCCCATGGCTTGCTCAAAAGTTCCTGTATCACTTTGACCATATATGTATAGTGAATGGTTGTAAATCCATCATATTTCAGCCTATCCACAGGATACCTAGCTCTGGTAGACCTGCGCAAAGTAGGTTCACTCCCACGTGCTCTCAAAACATCCCTGGTCTTCCTTACGCCAGGTGTAACAATAGAAGGAATACCCAACTCATCATCAATGCTCTGTTCTGAGCCACTAGATTCACCATCCACATAAGAGTGACCTGCATTCACATCAAACATGGGCTGATCTACCTTCCCTTTTCCTTTTTGTGAAACCTGCATACCACTATCTGCATTGTTTTGAGGAGATTCTCCTGATCTCAATCTGCTTGTCCATGGCGAAGAATGTGAACCACTTCTAGAGGACACTCCAAGTCCATTAATATTTTGTGACTGCTGATGTGAATTCTGTACAGCATTACCATTTTGTGCATCTACATCATCAATCACATTAGCTGGTTTATACCAGCTACTCATCTCATCAAAAAGAACATCTCTGCTCACTGTAAACTTACAAGTAGAAGGGTTATAGCATCTATACCCTTTCTGCTGTAGAGAGTAACCAATAAAGATGCACTTCTCAGCTTTTGGATCCAACTTGGATCTCAACTCATCTGGCACATGGACATAGGCAATGCAACCAAAAATTTTCAAATGAGAAATATTTGGTTTCCTACCAGTATACCTCTCCTCTGGGGTCATCCCATGTATTGCTGCAGTGGGAGTCATGTTCATTATGTAGACTGCTGTAGCAACTGCTTCAGCCCAGTAAAAATCTAGCAAGTCTTTTTCGTTGAGCATGGCACGAGATACCTCTCCAATATGCCTGTTTTTCCTTTCTGCAATTTCATTCTGTTGTGGGGTATGACTACATGAATATTGCTGCTTTATGCCATGCTCCTGCAATAACCTTGCAAACTCATTTGAGAGGTACTCTCCCCCTCCATCTGACCTTAGGCATTTTATTTGCAGGTTTGTTTCTTTTTCAACCATAGCTTTAAGAGTTTTGAAATGCCCAAAAACTTCACTTTTCTTTTTCATAAAATACACCCAAACTTTTCTGCTATAGTCATCAATAAAAGTGACAAAATAATGACAGCCTCCAAGAGATGCAGCTTTAGTAGTCCACACATCAGAGTGGATTAATTCAAATGGCTTCTCACTCTTTTGAACATGTCTAGGAAATGGTTTCCTTGCCTGTTTTCCAAATTGGCAGGCTTCACATACCTTATGCATTTCTGCAACCTTGAATTTAGGCAATCCTGCAACAATGTTTTGGGCCTGCATTGATTTAAGTTGTTGTACATTAACATGACCAATGCGTTTATGCCAGATATCAATATCTGCAACTACACCGGTCCCATGTGCAAACATTGCTGCACTCAATTCAGACATGTTTGCATCCAACGTAAACATTCTACCCTTCTTCTTTCCTTTTGCTATCAAGCGACCTTTATTTTTCATATCCTCAACAAAGCATCCATGAGGATTAAATTTGACCTACAAGCCGTGCTCAACCATTTGACCAACAAAAACCAGATTCTTGGTGATATTCGGGACATGAAATACATCGGACAGGTATTTCTTTTTCCCATCCTGCATAGACAAAGAAAATTTTCCAATCTGCACAATAGGATGTGCAGTATCATCACCAGTCTCCACAAATCCTGGTTTTTCCATTTTCCTTGCATCCTCCATCCATTCTGCATGACCTGTCATATGGTTTGATGCACCTGAGTCAACATACCACACATCGTTGCTTTCTTCTACACTTGTCATAGAATTGTTCATGTGCTGCACCATAAACAAATGCTCATTTCTATCATCACCCTGTCTACTAGAAGATGCATAATTCCCTTGTTGCAATTTCCCATTCATGATGTCATTTTGCTTTTTATAGCAGTCTTTAGCCTTATGACCCATTTTACCACAGTAGTAGCATTCAACATTGTTGTTTGCATTTTGGCCTCTTTGCCATCCACCACGACCTCTTTGGCTCCCCATGCCTCTAGAGTTACCACGTCCTCCTCCATAGGACTGGTTTTCTTGAGTTTGCTGCATATTCTGATTTCTACCATGGCCTCCAAATCGGCCTCCTCTACCTCTGCCTCTACCTCTTCCAGCATTTGAGTAGAAGACAGCTTCTTTTGAAGTTCCTCCTGAAGAACATGCACCACCATTTGTCTGCTCCTCGGAAATTAGAAGAGCAATGAACTCCTCAAAATCAGGAAATCTTTCACGGACGGAAATGGATGTTTAGAACTATGCATAATCCTTTCCTAGACCATTCAAGGTCACAGAAACTAAATCATCATCTTCCACTGGCGACCCAATGGAAGCAAGTGCATCTGCAATCTTCTTCACCTTCATGTGGTAGTCATTGATGCTCATATTTTCTCTTTGCACATTATGCAACTCTTGCTTGAGCTGCATTTTTCTGGCTTGCGTATTGGTGCTATATATTTTTGACAAAGTATCCCATTCCTCCTTTGGCGTACTTGCATCCTGAATATGCACAATCATAGAGTCTGAAATACTGATAGACAGCCAGTACATAACTTTCCTAGCTCTCTCATGCCATGCTTTGAATGCCTGCATTTGCTGTTGATTGGGAACATCAGGAAGAACTGGTTCTTCTTCATTTCCTGCAACAAATTCCCAATATCCTTTTCCCATAAGGAAATTCGTCATTCTAAACTTCCATGCTTGAAAGTTGTTCTTGTCAAGCTTTTCAGTGACAATCTGTGAGAGAGAATCAGACGCCATTACAGAACACTGCAAGAAATTCTGTCACTACAAAGAACACAGCTTCAGCCTCACAAGGGCTAATCTGCAAAACTGACGAAAGTGGTATTTGACCACACAGTCATTTCTAGTGACGATTTTGTATTAACAGGCAACAAGGATGATTCTGTAACTCCCAATGTCTCTGCACACAAGCATACGATGTAATTTCTACAGTAACTTTTCACCGACCTGTAGAATAGTGGTCGCACAGCATAAAATTGGGCCTTTTCCTGAGTGCGTGGAGAAAAGTTCCGCCTCCAAAACAGGCCCTGAAATGGCCTCAAATCAAAAAAACAGGGTCACCAAGGGCTAAAGCCCTTGCCCACAGCATATACTGCCCTCTTGCTTCACTGCGAAGGGCGTCTCAACCTGAGACAATGCACTCCTGTACTTTCCGGCTGTGCTACCTGCTGCAGAGACTTGCTCCCAAACCAGAAAAATGAAAGCATTACTGGTCTTCTTACGAGAACACCGTGAACTTGGCTTGCTTTCTTGAGCTCCTTACCACAAACAAGGCTCTGATACCATGTCAAGATTGTGGGAGAGAAGGAAGGAGTCTCACTTGTAGCTTTCTTGCTTGCAGAATGGGGGAATACACACAAGGGTGGAGGCTGAAAACAGTTTTCCTCTTCTTAGTTGTGTAAGCCAAAAGAACTCTTATACAAAGAAATAGAAGAACCCTATATATGGGTCTCAAACCAAACTCAACTAACTAAGGTGGCATACTAACTGAGCCACGAACTAGAGTAGATAAGGATAGTTGTCATCTAGCTATTATTCATGGGCGGTGTACCAACCGTGTCTACAACTGACAAGTCGATGACATAAATGCACAACGGTCACCCTGGCATATCATGAGTGGAGCTCGATATCTCAACAGAGAATACATTTAATATCCTTAATGTGCCCCCAGCTAGGAGAAAGAAAGATGATTCTGGTCCCAAGGTTGAGGATGTCACCTATGAGAGGAATACAAGGAAACATGAAAAAGAGAAGAAAGCTAAAGAGGAACAGGCAGATAAATGGAGAGAGTATAGGAGGCAAAGGGCTGAAGAAAGGGAAGCAGAGCAACTAGAGCCCTTTGAAAATGAGTTGGCCACCCTTCTTGAAGCAGCTTATCCAAAAGGATTCAATGTGTTTTGTTTCTTACCTAGTGACTTAGGCAAAAGAGCTGAGATTATCTCCTTTAATGCTGCATGTGTTCGGATTCTTAAGGATAAAAGAAGAGAAATAAATGATAGTATTATTCTTGCTAGCCTAAGGTATATCCACCCATAATTACTTCTACTTTTTGATATTTTTTTAACAATAATATTTTTCTTGTTTATACTCACTATTTCTATACCTTTTCTAGGTGTGTAATGCATGAGTTTCCTTTGATTATGCAACAAAAAATTGAGATTCTTAATCCATCTATCTCATACTTTATGAGGAACGAGCTTGATACAAGTTTTGTTGAGTAGTAGTTCAATTTGATTGACTTCAATACTTTGGAGCTCCTTATAATTCCATATAATGAAAAGTAAGTGATTCAATATTCTATTAGAGTTTTTGAGATTTTATCCTACTAATTTGTTGAGATATGATTGCTTTCAGTTCTCATTGGAGCTTGATTGTAATAGACTGTGTGGATAAGCAATGTTTTTTAATCAACTCTATGAAAGAAAGCCATGGAAATGCTAAATTGTAAGTTATATTATCCAAGGGCTCCTTGATATTTCAATTCTTTTTTTTTGTAAGTACTCTAAATTTCAATATATTCTATATATAGAGGTGCAAAAAGATTAATTGAAGAGCTAGAGAAAAGGCCCCCTATGCTGTCTGATTTGCTTGCAACAATGCAATATAGACAAGTTACGGTAAGTTATTGATTAAAATAATTGAAACATAAGTTTATTCTATGAACTACCATCCGTAAATTTCATAGTTTTACTTTGTGCTAGTGGTTGCAGTGTCCTCATCAGGATGATAGCAATTCTTGTGGGCTGGAGGGTGATTGCAAATGCTAGAAGAATGGTTAACTTTGTTTATCTTAATGATGATAAACATGTAAAGGTAATATGAAAGATGCTAAACCTTAATATAGATATTCATTGCAAATAGTCCATTGATGATAAAAATAGTCTATTGTAAGAACAATAATGAACTAAAAAACTTTTTCCTATAAATGTGTGACAGTTTTCGAAGGATTGCTATACATCTGAGCATGTTTGGTATGTCAGAGCAAAGCTCTTGAAGTATATAATGGTCAATTGTATACAACCAACAACAAAGATTGGTGGGGATTCACACAATGAAGGAGATACGGTGCCTATAACCATGGAAGGTGAAGCCACAGCTTCAACACCTTTACCCACACCTTCTACACCCAAGGCATCAAAGAAAGGCAAAAGGACTCCTAGAAAGGATAGTTCTCGAAAAAAGAAATAGCTTTGCCATATCACCTTGTAAGCCTTCATATATAGAAATTTTCCCTTCAGCCCTTGTATATCTCATAGAGATGCCAGATAGACATCTGCTACAAAATTTGTACATATATTTTATATTGACAGTAGATATCTTTTCTTGAATGTCCTTGCAGTGTAGAAAAGGATCATCAGAGGTATCAAAGGTCTGCACCTGAACATAGCCATTAGGGTTGATAGTAAGTACCTCGTACGGGCCCATCCACCGTTGTTGAAGCTTACCGGGAATCTTGCCAAATCTCAAATCATAGGCCAGGACAAGATCACCTTCTTTGAACTCCTTGTGCTTGATGAAACTATCATGATAGGCCTTGCGTCATGCTTAAATGGTTTCCATACACTGTAGGGCCATGTGCCGAATCTCATCCAAACATTCCAAGTGCAGGAGGTGGCATTGAAGTGACTCATCATCTCCCAAGTGTTCTTTAACTGCCACTCGTAAAGAGGGAGATTCTAATTCAACAGGAAAGATGGCTTCAATACCATACACCAGTTGGAAAGGGGTCTGCTGTCCTGTAGCAACCTTATGGGAGGTTCTGTACGCCCAGAGGGCCTCTGTAAGTCAATCATCCTAGTCGCGACAATGTACGGCAATCGTTCTTGTCAGGATCGAGCAGAGGATGTGATTGGTGACTTCAACTTGGCTGTTGGCTCTGGGGTAATAGGGAGTGGACTTGCAATGGCGGATCTTATATAGTTCTATCAACTCTTCCATGATCTTGTTAAGGAAATGAGTTCCTTTGTCACTCACCAACTTGAGGGGACTGCTAAAATGGGTGATAATATTTTTGTACATGAACAGGGCTATGATGTTACCATCATCCCGCTTCAGAGCTTTAGCTTCACACCACTTTGTAATATAATCCGTACATACTAAGATGTACCTATTTTGCTTCCTTTTGGTGGGAGGATCGATCGAGCCCACGAAGTCAATTCCCCACTTCTCGAATGGCTTCAAGGGGAGAATAGGTTGCAGTGGCATGGTGCTAGTCTTGGTGGGTTTCTCCATCCTTTGACAGGCATCACATCGTTTGCAGTAGTCATAGGCATCCTTGTGGAGGGTCGACCACCAATATCCCGCTAAAAGAGCCTTCCTAGCTGTGGCTTCTCCTGCAAAATGGCCTCCACATGGCTCGTCATGGCAAGCCTTCAGAACAATCCCAATCTCATCTCCTGCAACACATATTCTCAGCACTTCATCTTTGCCCTTCTTGTATAGTGCACCGCCTAACAGGGTATAGGGGGGCCGATTCTAATAGAAGCTTCTTCCTTTCCTGACTAGAGATGCCAGGAGGGTACTGTTGGGTTGCCAGCAGATTAGTGATGTCTGCATACCAGGGAATTACAGCATCGACGAGAAACAGAGAAGCATTTGGGAGGTCCGAATCATCCTGCTCCTCTTTTGCAGTTTGCAGGATACACGACAGATATTAGATATACAACCGGATGACCCTTATGAAGAGGATTTCTTTGAAGGTGCAGATGCGGACTTTGTCCGTGAATAAGTCTTCTTCGCTTTGGAAACACATCAACAAGCTTCGGTAGCTTCAGATGCAGGTTCAAAATGCGGGGAAGCCTATTTCTTCCGAAGACATGGCGATCACTTTACTATCCCAGTTGCCGCCACGATTCGGTACTTTATATTCCGCTCTTATTGCTTCAGGGCAGGAGTCGACTTTTCAGTGGGAAGAGTTGGTTCCTATGGTCTTGGACCAAGAGGAACATCGACTATTACTCGATTAGCACCTCGACCTAGAACCACTCGACCCGCAAGTATATCGACTTGACAGTCTGTTCGTAAGATCCAAGGCCTACCTAGCAAAACCCGATAGCTAGGACATCCTGCAAATCTTATCACCCTAAAGTCCAAAAAACATTCTACACTCGCAACTGTAACATGGACCTTAGTAACGCAACCTTCTGGTTGTCTTATACTATCATCAGCCATTCTTAGAAGGATGGAGGGATGCCTAGACCCAACCTCTCCATCAATTCTGAACTCATGATGTTGACGGAGGATCCAGTGTCTACAATGGCATATTCCACTAATATTCCATCCACATAAGCTGGAACCCTAGGGCAGTTCTTTTCAGCATGGTCAAACCAATCTTCCCCTACTCGTGTTATGCCCAAGGGTTCTACAATATACCCGATACACAGGATCTTCTTAAATTCCTTGCGTACTCCTGGAGATAATTTGATCAATTGCAAGAGGTTCACATCTGGTTTAACTTCGCAAAGAGAACTTGCTAAATCAAAGTCATGATAAGTAGCCAAAGCTCTCTTTTCTCGCCAAACCATCCTCTCTTTTGGTCTTTGGACCAATTTTGGTGCTTCTTTCTTGGCTCTTGCCTTCTTTCTTGGCACCTCCTCATCCTTCTTAGGGTCGCCTTTCTTGTCAACCGGCCTTAGTGGCCCACCTTCTATGCTAGGATTCTGGACCTGCGTCCCCTTATCCCCTTGTTTAGGGTTTTCCTCAACCAGCTTTGATTATCTTTGTCAACCTCTTTAGCCTTTTGACCTCTTGTCACGGTTCTTAAGTTAGAGGTTTCAGCATCAGGAACTCGTACAGCCTTAATAAGGCTGACTCCGTTGCCTTGTGGCAACTCTTCTATATTTGTTTTTCCCCGCTGCAATATTTGCTTAGGTGCATCATTCTACTGCAAGTTATTTCCTTGCACTCTATGATTCACTGGGCCCGGTTGTTTACTCCCTTGTTGGAGAGAACTAATCTTACTCCAACAGGTAGCAGCTAGATGGCCTGACTTCCCATAAATGTCACATTTCACATTTGGACAATTTCTGGGGAAGTGTTGTCCACCACACCATTTACAACTGAATCTAGAGGGTCCACCCTCTTCAGGGCGTCAACTCCCTATCAAATTTTGTTTTCTTCTTCAAGAAATTAACATCAGCGGCTATTTGTCGATATTGTTCGGAGATCATATCAGTATAATGCTTCATCATGTCCTTAACTTCGCCAAGGACATTAGATGCACTCGACTCGTTGCCTCGATCGTCAACCTGTCGTTCCATTGGCCTGACAATTTGATTTGGCATTGGCTGTTGACCCACAGGAACAACATTAGAATTTGAAACTTGGCCTCCAACATTTGGTGGAGCCAACTGACTTGCCATAGGCAAAGTCACACTCGGAGGAGCCGGTAATAAAGGTACATTTGAAACCATACTCCCTCTCCCAATAGGGTTAGTCATAGGCATCCCTTGACTTCCATTTGTCAATGATGGATTGCCGCTAGGTACTAAACCCCCATTAACATTCATTCGAGAGGAGTAGGCCGTTTGTAATCGTGCTTCTACTCCCTTTGCCTGCGTAATAGCGGTGTCTATGTTTGCCAAGGCCACACTGCTCAATTGTACTTGGATATTAAAATCCAACCCATGCAAAAAGTATTGCAATTGGGTAGTCGGCGGAATGGGAATGTAAGTTTGCAACTTATGGAATACTTCCTTCAGCTTCTTGGCATATGCTTTTACATTCTCATGAGGATCTTGATGTGTTACATTCAAGACCCGCAACCAATATTGGCCACCTCTTTCAGGGGCATATTCCGCTCGGAAAGCTGCATAGAATTGATCAATGGTGGTTATGGTTCCAGACTCTATGCTGTGATACCATACCGCAGCCCTTCCTTTTAACGTCATATTGAAGAACATCATGAGATGTCCCTCGTCCTGGATGCGATAATTGAATATCAATCTCTAAAATTCACAAATGTGAAATTCTGCATCCTCTTCCACTAACCCATTAAAAATGGACAAGGGAACTCCTAAGGCTGGTAAATCCGGCGTCCCTGCAGGAATCGCAATAGGCCATGGTGATAATCGGATTAGTAATAGGAGCTTGAACGGGTGAATTCACCCCTCCACTTGAAGTGGGTAAACTTGGTGGAGGAGAGAAATAACTTACACTTCCTCCTGCATCTAATGGAATAGGTGGAGTAGTCAAATGACTAAGACCACTGCTTCGTATACGTACTGGGCTACTCCTTTGAAGAGAATAACGGCTTACGATCTCTAACCGCCGTCTAGCCCTCTCAGCACGTTCTGCTTTCTGGATTTCGGCTTGACGGTCCTTGTCAGAGGACATAAACCAACTTCCTCTTGGTCCCTAGAAACCCTAGATCCGAAAACCACCACTTATAAGTGGCTCCCGGCAGGACGCACCACTGATGGGACCTGAAATGGGCCGGCACTGGCTATAGCACTAGCCGGACCTCATGCTCATGATGCACAAACACCCTCACGGCCTTAGGGACCAGGAATGACTCCTCCAAAAAGAGAGATTTTCATTAAAAATCATCCACCATACATTGGAAAAGGTATCAATGAAGATGATCCCTCTTGAAATATTGATGATTTTGGAAACGATCCATAGATTAGGATTCATCTACAAATGTCTTGGGAGGATTCTGAAAAAATTGAAGGCAGCACATCCTGTCCAACAGAACAATGTATCTGCTGGTATGAAAGTACAATATATCCAACTGCTGGGAATCAATGCTCACATTGACATTCATGCACAACTTTGGAATAGGCTTTGAATCATTATGAGAATGCCTATGCATATACGCTAGGTACCAAGCAAAATGAGCTATCAAGCGCACAGAAGGATCCAGAGACTGTGAATACTGCTGAGCAAAATGAATATAGTTCTGGTATGCTTGACTGGCAGCTGTCCATTCTCCTGGAATTATTGGCCAGTTTATCTGAGGTCCTGTAAGGGAATCATTCGAGCTCCATCCCCTTCTTCTGGAAATCTGATGATCAAACCCGTCATAGTCACTAACCAACTGAGGTGGTTGAGATATAGAAGTGGCAAGAGATGGAAGTGGAATAAGGAAAAGTGGATGAAGAGATGGGTAGGAAAAATCATAAAAGGAAGAATAATTTAAAGAAGGAGTGGCTGAAAATTGTAGGGAATCACTTAAGAAGGGTGTTAACTGATAAATAGGAAAGGTAGAAGGTACATGAATGGATGGAGAAGGACATGGTGGAGAAGGGGAAAATACTCTATCCTCGATAAAAGAACAGTATGTAAAGATGGGAATTTGAGGAAAAGATTGAGGTTGGAAAAGAAGGGGCAAGATAGTTGTGGAATTGGATTGACAGAGGGAAAGATATATCATAACGGAATGTCTTTACATAGGAAAGGAATGGCATCTCGCGAGACTAGACTGTTCAGTGAGGGAACTGATATATCCAACGAACCTTCTCGATGTGCTCTGAACAAGTTATTACATGTGAGATAACCAGGGAGATCACTGCCAGAGGTAGCAGGAATGGGTACTGAAGGAAGAACTGAAGGAGCTTTATCTGCTACTCGCTTCAAGCGTTTGCGCTGTATGACCAGGGGAGGCGGAGAATCATCATCCTCTATATCAATTGGTTCTGACTCATCGGAGAGTGGAGGAGGAGGTATTGGATCGGATGGAGGAGGTGGAGGCACACTCTTCTGTAAACCTGAGTAGGTCAAGAAGGCAGACAAGTACGATCCATAGGTGACATTGGTAACATTGCCCCTGGTGACTTTGACGAAATGTTGATCCATCTTAGTGAGTAGGTAAGTGCTCCAATCAATAGCTACTCCTTTTAACACCATCCTTGAAACTGGGAAGAGCTCTTTGGACAAGTAATGGGATGGCGTTTTTGCAGGCATAAACCTGTCCTGGAGAAACTAACAGACCAACTTCCACACAGGATCAGTGATCATGGAAAAGGAAACTCCTGAAGAGTTGATCACCTTCTTAACATCCAGAATTTCCCTTGTTTGCTTTTGTAACAGCTTCAGAATCTCTTCATTAGAGAAAAGCTGGCGAGTGGTAACAAAGGGTTCACCTTTGGAGGGAAGAGACAGAGCCTTCCCAAGGCCTCAAGGTGTCAAAGTCATAGAAGTACCCTGGACCAGTCCCGACTTCTTACTGTAGGAGGCCAGAAACTCATCACACGTCGATGGATCCTCTGGAAGCAATGGAAAGGAGGCAGCCACAAAAGCAGCGAGTCCCGCCTTCGTGAGAGGCTCAAAAGTGAGTAGGGAAGAGTAATCCCTACTGATTAGTGGGATATACTGGATAGGGGGAGGAGCGTGAGGCGCCATTCAGATGGTTACACACACACCACAAACACAGACAAACAAGGAGAATACCTGCAAAGCAACAGATAAAAACCCATGATAAGATAGCAACCAAAACGGTAAAACGTGACTCGACCAACTATCCCCAAGCAAACCACAACCTAGAAAAAATTCGACATGACCTCTACACATATGCGACCAAAAGCTTCATGCTATGCAACATGCAAACACCCAAATCCCCGTATTAGGCAATAAAGAAAAAAACTACACACCGTACCCTTAACCGTAACAAAGAAGCTGAACCAAAACATCACAACAACCCACACATATCAAGACCACTTTGATAATCAGGTTTTTGACCATGGAGACAACTCCGAAGGCTTCGCGTACCCATCCCACGAAACGAGTTCGTAAAAAAGGGAAAATTAAGTGTAGTGAGGGGGAATTAATTTAATGAAAGGTTCATTTTAATAAATTATTAAGAAATGGGTGAATTTTTATTAAGTGATAAACCTTATCAAGAAAATGACGGTTCCTTCTTAAAATTTAATTACCAATTATTAGGTTAAAGCGGTGCTTTAATCCGAATCCCGGACTTCGATACCCAGACTGGGTCTCTAAATGCAAGTTCATGTATTAAAAATTAAGGTGATGTGGAGCTCTTTTTTGCCAGCGCGTGCTCTTGTGACGGCTGATTTATTTTAATTAAAAATATTAAAGTGCCTTTTAAGCGCACTTAGCGCGTGCTAACTGAACGGTGGGTTTATTTTTATTTAAAAAAATGGTGTGTTTGGCGCGAATGCGCGTGCCATGGTGGTGTTTAGGATTCATTTTAATAAATAACTGTGAATTGTGGGGTAGCAGGAAAAAAAAATATAAAAAGGAAAATACCTGGTAGTGGGTGTATGTGAATGCAAAGAATGTGCTCTCCTCAATCCCAAAAGGTATCTGGATTTTTGTCTAGATGTTTAGTTGGTGTTTGGATGTTTTTTTTTTTTTTTGGTTTTTGTTTTTAAAAATTTTTAATGAATTTAGGATGTAATGCAGTTTTTTACAACTTAGAAAATAGTCCACAATAAGTAAAAATGTTATAGGAATTTTTTTGCAATTAATTTGAAAATCTTTACCATTTTTAATGAATTTTTTCATTGTTTTGGGTATTTTTAAAGGAATTTTGAATTTTAAAATGGTATGAATTTTTTTTCTGAAATTTGCAGTTTAGAAAAAATAGAGCAATTGGCAACAAAAAGATTGGAAATTTTTCAAGATTTTTATGTTTTTTGTTTTTATGAATTTTAAGTGTTTTTTAATGATTTTGTGTTAATTTTCAATGTTTTTTAAAGGTTTTCGAGTTTTTGAAATTAAAAATCCGGAAAAATACGCAGAAATAGGCTGCGTGTCAGCAACCAGCTAACGATCTCCCGTACACGCACACGAGCAATCACGAGCAGCCATGTACGTATACACCCTTTGCGGGGGAGAATGGACGAAGAATGGGGGTTGCAGGTTGCTGCTGGAGTCAGCGATTTCTGCGGGTGTGACAGGGGCGTATGGAGGGGGGAGGGTCGGCTGGTGTGAACAGTGCATGGGTGGGTTAGGTGGGTTATCTACGGGGGAACAGGGGCTAGGAGGGGGGGTTGTCTGCGGATGTGCCTGTGGGGGGGAGGGGGGCTTGCAGAGGGTAGGGGGTTCGTTGGTAGTGTGAGGGTGGGACTGGGGGCTTGCAGGGAGGTTGGGTGGTGGGTTTGTGCAAAGGTGGGGGGAAGGGGGGCTTAGGTAGGGTAATGGGGGGGGGAGGGGGGTGTGGTTTGATGGTGGGAAGGGGGGAAAGGGGGGCTTAGGTAGGTTAATGGGGGGGTTTGGTTTGATGGTGGGAAGGGGGGAAATGGGGGCTTAGAGGGGTTAGTGGGTGGGGTGAGGTGTGTAATGGGGGGGAAGGGGGGTTTAGATGGGGGGGTTTAGGGAGTGTGTGTTTGTGGGGGGGGGAAGGGGGGCTTAGGTAGGTTGATGGGTGGGTTTGGTTTAACACGTGGTGTGCAGGAAGGTGTGGAGGACAGGAGGTCAACGGGCGGGCAGGGAGGTGGTACAGGGCGAAGGCGGGCGGCACAGGCAGGCTCGGGGCTGGAGGCAGGCACGTCACGGCGAGTAGGGGGCGCTCCACGACAGCGTCGTCGGCAGCACAGGCCGGCGCCGACAGCGAGGAGGTGGCGGGCGGCGTCATCAGCGTGGGTGGTGCCTGTGGGCCACAGGGCGGTGCAGCGGGCGCAGGCGGCGACCACGACCGCCAGCAGGGAGGAGGTAGGGCGCTCGTCGGGCAGGCGGGGAGGACGTCACGGGCAGGGAGGGCGCCAGGAGGGCGCCAGGAGGGCATCGCCAGCGAGGAGGGAGGAGGCCGCGAAGGCGGGCAGAGGGCGCGGGCCGCTGCAGAGGCGTACGGCGGGCGGCGGCTACGAGGGGAAGAGGGAGGGGAAGGAGGGGAAGGAGAGGAGAGGAGCAAAGGAGGAGGAGGGGAAGAAGGAGAGGAGCAGGGTGAAGGAGATGGAGGGGAGGGAAAGAGCAGAGGAGGAGGAGGGAATGGAGGAGGAGGGGAGGGGAGGGACACGCAGAGGGAGAGGGAAGAGAGAAACAGTTGGGGGGGAAAGGGTCGGGGTAGGGGAGGATAGGGAAGGGTGTTGGGGGGGGGGGGGTGTGTCGGAAAGGGTAGGGTGGGCATAGGATGGAAAGGGCATAGGGAATGGGCAGGGGCCCATGGGGGGTGCCCAAGGGGAAAGAACGGGCGGGGAGCCCATGAGAGAAAGGCGTACCCCCGTCCCGCGCACGTGCGCGGGGCGGGATAAAAAAAAATTTGCCGTGAAGGGATCGGAATAGTGCTGGGATGACGGTACAGGTCACGCGGACACGAGCGGGGCACGTGGAGGCGCGTAAAATCTAAAACAGACGCGTTCACGCGCGGGACGAGTCGCGTGAAAACACAAAAAATAAAGAAAAATTAATATCTCCCAATCCGATCGTCAAAACAAAATGCCATAAAAACAAAAAGTGGGCAAGACAACAGGGGGAAGACAGGAAAAACGTGTAACAAGGGTTCCGGGGGAAAGACAGGGCGTTCACGTGCAAAAAACGCAAAAAACGGGTCAAAAAATGCAATTAAAAATTAATATCGGAAGATCCGTGCATCGGAACGAGGTTCAGGAAAAAGGAAAAATGTGTAGAAAGACGTGCCCAACAATCCT
This sequence comes from Lygodium microphyllum, assembly GCF_053477565.2. NCBI lineage: Eukaryota > Viridiplantae > Streptophyta > Polypodiopsida > Schizaeales > Lygodiaceae > Lygodium > Lygodium microphyllum. The sequence continues at coordinate 75,218,659 of NC_141164.1, read as the reverse complement.
ATTACATCAAAACAAAGTTCCGATTGAGATAAGATGCGTTCACATGGGAAAAACCCAAAAAAAGACCCGAAAATGGAATCGAAAATTAATATTGGACGAACCACTCGCCGGAATGACATGCAGTAAAAAGGAAAAATGTCCAAAGGAAGGGGTGGCATAGGGTTGTCATGTCAAAACGCAGTTCCGGTTGAAGTAGGAGGAGTTCACATGCAAAAAAACCAAAAATATGTCCGAAAACACAGTTAAAAACTAATAATAAAGAATCCAGAAGTCGAAAGAGGGTAGAGGAAAAATTAAAAAGGTGGGGGAAGGCACAACGGACATGGTTGTCAAATCAAATTGGAATTCCGATGCAAACAGGGCAGGTTCACATGGAAAAAGGTCAAAAAAGACGCACGAAAAAGACTTTAAAAACCGTAAAATTAATATTGGACAAACCGTGTATCAAAATGATACTGAGTAAAAAGAAAAAATGTCAAGGAAAACGTGGTTGTCGGGGCTATGACATCAGATCACTGTTCCGAAGCAAGAAAAGCACGTTCACATGGAAAACCGTCTAATGGGCGCAAAATGCTTCAAAAATTAATAACTAGAAAACCGTGCACCGGAATAGGGGTAGGTAAAAAGGAAAAATGGTTAGTTCAAAGGGAGGAACAGGGCTATAAGGTTGGATGTGGACTTTGGGAAAGGTAGGATACGTTCACATAGCAGGACAACAAAATCAGGGAAAAAGAGAAATGGAGGAGGAACCGCCCCAAGGGAGGGGTGAAAAATGGACGGGTGGGTGGGAAGGGACCTCATTAGGGTAAAAGCAAGTCATGGCATAGATGCATGAGTAGGTGGAGGCATATGCAAAAGGATATGCAATGTAGACGCGCAGGGACGCGTCCCCACACTTAAAACATGAACGTCACTGAGAAACAGAAGGGGTAGGGTTAGAAAAACTTGGCCCATTTTGTTGAGAATCAAGATTGATTGTCGATGGCACTTGCACTATCGTGGTCGGCTGCAGGAGGTACCAAGATATCTTCATAGCACACGTCCTTCATGGTAGGGACCACGCGGCACCACCCAAGGAGGTAGCTGGTTGAAGGAATCGCAGGAAATTTGTCGACGACGAGGGATATTACACTCAACTCACAATCACTCCAATGGAATGAAAGAACTGTCACTCGCCCCATGACATATATCACTTGAGGAAGAATGATTGAAATCCATATCTCATACCCGGTTTAGAAATTGACAGAGGAATGGTGCAGAGGGAGTATGCCAGGGTGCACAGTTGATGGTGCATCAGTGCGTCCAACCCATCTGGCATAGGTGCAAGGAGGAAGGCAAGGGAGCCTGACAGTGAAGTGTACAGAACAGGTGACATGTCTTGTGATGACAGCAGAGACCCACCCCGTGGGTGCATAGGGAAACGGGAACATACCTGACTCCAAAGGTCGTAACGTCCCTCAATCTCACCTCTCGGTAATTGAGTGAAGAAACTCCAGTCACACTCAGCCCACCCTTTATCTCACGCTTTGTTGATAGATACAGGAGGGCAGCCCTTTCCTGAAACCCATTGATGTAATCCTCACGGTCACTTGTGCAAAGGTTGTATGCCTTGTGCGCATTTGATGGTGCAACTGTGCATCCCGTCCTGTGCCGGCATACGGTGCGAGAAGGAAGCCAGGGAGCCTTATAGTGCAGTGCACAGAAACAAATCGTGCTTTGTGCTTTGAGAGGCCCATCCCGTGCATACAACACTTCATTCACACTTCTCACCTCTCATTTGATTTGAAGGAAAAAGACTGGTCACTCACCCCACCCTCTATCTCACGCTCTGTTAATAGTTACAAAGGGCAACCCATACTCACTTCCCCATCCGGTTAGGATGAAAGCTCACATCACTCAAGGGATTGTCGATGAAGATCACATCGTCAGTTTGTTGAAGAGGCGTACCTAGGGAGGTAGCCATCAAATCGAACGTTGTGTTGGATAGGACATGGCGTCTGCTAGAGGACAGTTAGACGCTCTGCAGAAAGACATAGGACACACGTACCAAGGGAGGCAGCTTCGGAATTGGATCCTGGGGATATCAATTGATGAATCCACTTTCTGGACTGCTAGGTGTTGCCACCTTTTCCACAGCCAGCTTCTCGCCCAAGGGTGTTTGCCACCTTTTCTTGGAACAGGCCTGCTATGACAGGGAATTGCTTCCTTTTCTCCCATAACAGTTTTGTTTTTTTTTTCTTTTTTTTTCTCTTTTCTTTTTCTCCTACTCCCGAGGGTGTTTCCACCTGTTCTCGAAGAATAGGTCGGCATGACAGGGACCTAAGTCCTTTTCTCCCATGATCGATATGTATATTTTTTTCTATTTTTTTCTCTTTTTTTTTCATTAGGAAAGGAATGGTAAAAAGACCATATGTCAGAACCAACCTCGCCACTGTCTCGCTGGTGGAAAATAGAGGATAAAAGATCAAGGCTAGAAGATGGGGTTGAGGGGACAGAGGGTTGCGTCCACCTCATCAGGAATGGCTGAAGAACGGCTATCAGAAGTAGCATCATAAGAGTGAGAGTGCCATGCCAACGAGGGAAAGGATCAAGTGACCATGATTGTCAAGATCCCCAAGGAGGGAAGTACTTCTTCAGGCGATATCCATTGATCAGGAAGGAATCATCAGAGACATCAACAGTCTGCACTTGGACAAAGCCATTAGGGTTGACAGCAAGTACCTTATATGGGCCCATCCACCGCTGTTGGAGCTTGCCAGGAAACTTGCCAAATCGTGAATCATAGGCTAGGACCAAATCACCTTCCTTGAACTCCTTGTGCTTGATGAAGCTGTCATGGTAAGCCTTGCGTCGAGCTTGCGTGGCTTCCATGCACTATAGAGCCATCCTGCGAGTTTCATCCAAACATTCCAGGTGTAGGAGATGGCATTGCAGTGAATCATCATCCCCCAAACGTTCTTTGATAGCCACTCTCAAAGAGGGCAATTCCAGTTCAACAGGGAAAATAGCTTCTGTACCATACACCAGCTGGAAGGGTGTCTGTCCTGTTGCTGCTTTATGGGAGGTTCTGTACGCCCAGAGAGCCTCTGTAAGTCGATCATCCCAATCACGACGATGTGCGGCAATTGTTCTTGTCAGAATCGAGCAGAGGATGCGATTGGTGACTTCGACTTGGCTGTTGGCTCTGGGGTAGTAAGGAGTGGACTTGCGATGGCGGATCTTATACAGCTCTGTCAACTCTTCCATGACTTTATTAATGAAATGAGTGCCTCTGTCACTTACCAGCTCTAGCGGACTGCCAAAACGGGTGATGATATTCTCATACATGAACAGGGCCACGCTGTTACCATCGTCCCGCTTTAGGGCTTTAGCTTCACACCACTTTGTGACATAATCCGTACATATGAGGATGTATCGGTTCTGTTTCCTTCTAGTAGGAGGATCGATTGGGCCTACAAAGTTGATGCCCCACTTCTCGAAAGGCTTCAAAGGAAGGATAGGTTGCAGTGGCATGGCACTTGTCTTGGTAGGTTTTCCCATTCTCTGACAAGCATCACATCTTTTAGAGTAATCATAGGCATCCTTGTGAATGGTAGGCCACCAATATCCTGCTAGCAGAGCCTTCCTGGCTGTGGCTTCTCCTGCAAAGTGGCCTCCACATGGCTCGTCATGGCAAGCCTTCAAAACAATCCCAATCTCATCTCCTGCAACACATCTTCTGAGCACTTTATCTTTGCCTTTCTTGTACAGTGCGCCGCCTAGCATGGTGTAGGGGGCTGATTCTAACATAAGCTTCTTCCTTTCCCGACTAGAAATGCCAAGAGGGTATTGTTGGGTTGCCAGCAGATTGGCAATGTCTGCATACCAGGGGGTTACAGTTTCTACCAGGAATAGGGAAGCATCAGGGAGGTCTGGATCATCCTGCTCCTCGTCTGCAATTTGTGGGATACGCGACAAATGATCAGCCAGAACATGGAAACGACCAGGTTTGGTAATCACCTCAAAGTCAAACTCCTGGAATAATAGGAGCCATCTCATCATGCTTCCTTTCACGTCTGCTTTGTTCATCAGGAAGGATAGGGCCTCATGATCCACATAAAATTTAAAGTGGGTAGATAGGAGGTAGTGGCGGAACTTCTCTAGGGCAAACACCATTGCCAAGCACTCCAGCTTGTTGAGATATCGAGCTCCACTCATGATACGCCAGGGTGACCGTTGTGTATTTATGTCACCGACTTGTCAGTTGCAGATGCGGTTGGTACACCGCCCCTGAATAATAGCTACATGATAGCTATCCTTATCTACTCTAGTTCGTGGCTCAGTTAGTATGCCACCTTAGTTAGTTGAGTTTGGTTTGAGACCCATATCTAGGGTTCTTCTATTTCTTTGTACTTGAGTTCTTTTGGCTTCCACAACTAAGAAGAGGAAAACTGTTTTCAGCCTCCACCCTTGTGTGTATTCCCCCATTGTGCAAGCAAGAAAGCTACAAGTGAGACTCCTTCCTTCTCTCCCACAATCTTGACATGGTATCAGAGCCTTGTTCGTGGTAAGGAGCTCAAGAAAGCAAGCCAAGCTCGCGGTGTTCTGGTAAGAGGAGCAGTGTTGCTTTCATTTTCTGTTTTGGGAGCAGATCTCTGCAGGTAGCACAGCCGGAAAGTGCAGGAGTGCATTGTCTCAGGTTGAGACGCCCTTCGCGGTGAAGCAAGAGGGCAGTATATGCTGCGGGAAAGAGCTTTAGCTCTTGGCGACCCTGTTTTTTTTATTTGAGGCCATTTCGGGGCCTGTTTTGGAGGCGGAAGTTTTCTGCATGCACTCAGGAAAAGGCCCAGTTTTATGCTGTGCGACCACTGTTCTACAGGTCGGTGAAAAGTTACTGTAGAAATTGCATTGTATGCCTGTGCGCAAAGACATTGGGAGTTGCAGAATCATCCATGTTGCCTATTGATGCAAAATCGTCACTAGGAAGTGACTGTGTGGTCGAATACCACTTTCGTCAGTTTTGCACATTTGCCCTTGTGAGGCTGAAGCTGTGTTCTTTGCAGTGACAGAATTTTTTGCAGTGTTCTGTAATGGCATCTGATTCTCTTTCACAGATTGTCACTGAAAAGCTAGACAAGAACAACTTCTAAGCATGGAAGTTTAGAATGACAAATTTCCTTATGGGAAAAGGATATTGGGAATTTGTTGCAGGAAATGAAGAAGAACCAGTTCTTCCTGATGTTCCCAATCAACAGCAAATGCAGGCATTCAAAACATGGCATGAGAGAGCCAGGAAAGTTATGTATTGGCTGTCTATCAGTATTTCAGACTCTATGATTGTGCATATTCAGGATGCAAGTACGCCAAAGGAGGCATGGGATACTTTGTCAAAAATGTATAGCACAAATACGCAAGCCAGGAAAATGCAGCTCAAGCAAGAGTTGCATAATGTGCAAAGAGAAAGTATGAGCATCAACGACTACCACATGAAGGTGAAGAAGATTACAGATGCACTTGCTTCCATTGGGTCGCCAGTGGAAGATGATGATTTAGTTTCTGTGACCTTGAATGGTCTAGGAAAGGATTATGCACAGTTCCGAACATCCATTTCCGTCCGTGAAAGATTTCCTGATTTTGAGGAGTTGATTGCTCTTCTAATTTCTAAGGAGCAGAGAAATGGTGGTGCATCTTCTTCAGGAGGAACTTCAAAAGAAGCTGTCTTCTACTCAAATGCTGGAAGAGGTAGAGGCAGAGGTAGAGGAGGCCGATCTGGAGGCCATGGTAGAGATCAGAATATGCAGCAAACTCAAGAAAACCAGTCCTATGGAGGAGGACGTGGTAACTCTAGAGGCAGGGGGAGCCAAAGAGGTCGTGGTGGATGGCAAAGAGGTCAAAATGCAAACAATAATGTTGAATGCTACTACTGTGGTAAAATGGGTCATATGGCTAAAGACTGCTATAAAAAGCAGAATGACATCATTAATGGAAAACTGCAACAAGGGAATTATGCATCTTCTAGCAGACAGGGTGATGACAGAAATGAGCATTTGTTCATGGTGCAGCACATGAAAAATTCTGTGACAAGTGCAGAAGAAAGCAATGATGTATGGTACGTTGACTCAGGTGCATCAAACCACATGACAGGTCATGCAGAATGGATGGAGGATGCAAGGAAAATGGAAAAACCAGGATTTGTGGAGACTGGTGATGATACTGCACATCCTATTGTGCAGATTGGAAAAATTCCCTTGTCTATGCAGGATGGGAAAAAGAAATACCTGTTTGATGTATTTCATGTCCCGAATATCACCAAGAATCTGGTTTCTGTCGGTCAAATGGTTGAGCAAGGCTTGCAGGTCAGATTTAATCCTCATGGATGCTTTGTTGAGGATATGAAAAATAAAGGTCACTTGATAGCAAAAGGAAAGAAGAAGGGCAGAATGTTTACGTTGGATGCAGACATGTCTGAATTGAGTGCAGCAATGTTTGCACATGGGACCGGTGTAGTTGCAGATATTGATATCTGGCATAAACGCATTGGTCATGTTAATGTACAGCGACTTAAATCAATGCAGGCCCAAAATATTGTTGTAGGATTGCCTAAATTCAAGGTTGCAGAAATGCATAAGGTATGTGAAGCCTGTCAGTTTGGAAAACAGGCAAGGAAACCATTTCCTAGACATGTTCAAGAGAGTAAGAAGCCATTGGAATTAATCCACTCTGATGTGTGGACTACTAAAGCCGCATCTCTTGGAGGCTGTCATTATTTTGTCAGTTTTATTGATGACTATAGCAGAAAAGTTTGGGTGTATTTTATGAAAAAGAAAAGTGAAGTTTTTGGGCATTTCAAAACTCTTAAAGCTATGGTTGAAAAAGAAACAGGCCTGTAAATAAAATGCCTAAGGTCAGATGGAGGGGGAGAGTACCTCTCAAATGAGTTTGCAAGGTTCCTGCAGGAGCATGGCATAAAGCAGCAATATTCATGCAGTCATACCCCACAACAAAATGGAGTTGTAGAAAGGAAAAACAGGCATATTGGAGAGGTATCTCGTGCCATGCTCAATGAAAAAGACCTTCCAGATTTTTATTGGGCTGAAGCAGTTGCTACAGCAGTCTATATAATGAACAGGACTCCCACTGCAGCAATACATGGGATGACTCCAGAGGAGAGGTATACTGGTAGGAAACCAGATATTTCTCATTTGAAAATTTTTGGTTGCATTGCCTATGTACATGTGCCAGATGAGTTGAGATCCAAGTTGGATCCAAAAGCTGAGAAGTGCATCTTTATTGGTTACCCTCTGCAGCAAAAAGGGTATAGATGCTATAACCCTTCTACTCGTAAGTTTACAATGAGCAGAGATGTTGTTTTTGATGAGATGAGTAGCTGGTATAAACCAGTAAATGTGATTGATAATGTAGATGCACAAAATGGTAATGTTGCATAGAATTCTCAGCAGCAGTCACAAGATATTAGTGGACCTGGAGCGTCCTCTAGCAGTGGTTCACATTCTTCGCCATGGACAGGCAGATTGAGATCAGGAGAATCTTCTGAAGACAGCGCAAATAGTGGTATGCAGGTATCACGAAAAGGAAAAGAGAAGGTAGATCAGCCCATGTTTGATGTGAATGCAGGTCACTCTTATGTGGATGGTGAATCCAGTGGCTCAGAACAGAGCATTGATGATGAGTTGGGTATTCCTTCTATTGTTACACCTGGAGTAAGGAAGACCAGGGATGTTTTGAGAGCACCTGGGAGTGAACCTACTTTGCGCAGGTCTACGAGAGCTAGGTATCCTGTGGATAGGCTGAAATATAATGGATTTACAGCCATTCACTATGCATATATGGTCAAAGTGATACAGGAACCAGAACCCACTTCTTTTGAGCAAGCCATGGGAAAAGAAAAATGGGAGAAAGCCATGGATGAAGAAATGGATGCCTTGGAAGCAAATGCTACATGGGAATTGGTACCTTTGCCTAAAGGTAAGAATGCAATTGGCTGTAAGTGGGTTTATAAGGTGAAGCACAATGCAGATGGTTCTGTGAACAGATACAAGGCAAGATTAGTAGTCAAGGGGTATGCACAAACATATGGCATTGACTATGAAGAAACATTCAGTCCGGTTGCAAGGATGGCAACCGTAAGAGCAGTCATTGCTATGGCTGCATCAAAGGGATGGTCTTTACATCAGATGGATGTAAAGAATGCCTTCTTGCATGGTGATTTGCAAGAAGAGGTCTACATGGAGCAGCCACCAGGTTATGTGCATGCTGTTCATCTTGAGTTTGTTTGCAGGTTGAAGAAAGCCTTGTATGGCTTGAAGCAAGCACCTAGAGCATGGTCTGACAAGATAGGACAGTATCTTGTCACTATTGGCTTTCAGATTTCCAAGGCAGATTTCTCACTTTATGTGAGAAAAACAGAGAAAGGTATTATGCTACTTGTCATTTATGTTGATGATTTGATTATGACAGGTGACAGTGATGAAGATATCCTTCATGTGAAAATGCTATTGAAGCAGAAGTTTGAGATGAAGGATTTGGGAGAGCTGCGTTATTTCTTGGGCATTGAGGTGATTAGATCACCAAGTGGGATACAGCTCTTGCAGAGGCAGTATGGATTGGACATGCTGTCCAAATATGGGATGACAGGCTGTAAGCCTATTTCAGTTCCTTTGGAGCAGAATGTGAAGCTGAGCGCAGATTCAGGTGAGCTTCTGGAAGACCCTACTATGTACAGACGCATAGTAGGAAGCTTGATTTATATGACTATTACCAGGCCAGATTTGAGCTATGCTGTTGGATTGGTAAGTCAGTTTATGCAGGCTCCAAGGAAACCGCATTTGGATGCAGCTAGACGCATACTCAGGTATGTGAAGTCCACATTGCAGTATGGACTATTTTATGAGACTGGGGTTCAGATACAGTTGCATGGATACACTGATGCTGATTGGGCTGGTAGTATTTCTGATAGACGATCTACTAGTGGATATGTGTTCTCTTTTGGGAGTGCTGCAGTCACTTGGAGCAGCAAGAAACAGCCTACAGTTGCCTTGTCGAGCACAGAGGCTGAGTACAGGGGTGCAGCAATGGCTGCATGTGAGGTAGCTTGGTTGCATAAGCTACTTTATGATATGCATCAGTCTACAGATGGGCCAGTTGTCATTTATTGTGACAACATGAGTAGTATACACTTGGCAAATAACCCAGTCTATCATGCTAGAACAAAGCACATTGAGGTGCATTATCACTATGTGCGAGAGAGGGTTTTACTAGGTCTTATTGATCTAGTTTATGTCAGCACAGAGGATCAGGTAGCTGACATATTCACGAAGGCATTGGGCACAGAGAAGCTGCGCAAGTTTAGAGACCTGCTTGGTGTGCAGGAATTGGGATTGAGCTCGAGGGGGAGTGTTGAGATATCGAGCTCCACTCATGATACGCCAGGGTGACCGTTGTGTATTTATGTCACCGACTTGTCAGTTGCAGATGCGGTTGGTACACCGCCCCTGAATAATAGCTACATGATAGCTATCCTTATCTACTCTATTTCTTGGCTCAGTTAGTATGCCACCTTAGTTAGTTGAGTTTGGTTTGAGACCCATATCTAGGGTTCTTCTATTTCTTTGTACTTGAGTTCTTTTGGCTTCCACAACTAAGAAGAGGAAAACTGTTTTCAGCCTCCACCCTTGTGTGTATTCCCCCATTGTGCAAGCAAGAAAGCTACAAGTGAGACTCCTTCCTTCTCTCCCACAATCTTGACACAGCTCTGTCACTGTGTAGTTCCGTTCCCTATCAGTGACTTTTCGGCTTGCATAATAGATGGGTTGATCCAGCTTCGAGGAGCCCTTCTGGCAGAGAACTACGCCTAAGCCTTCAATAGATGCATCAGTGTATACATGGAACTCTTTCGTCCAATCAGGAGGTTGCAGAATGGGTGCCTCAATCAGACACTGCTTCAGAGTGTTGAAGGCTATGTCACATTCTTCCGTCCAAGTAAACTCTGCATCTTTCCTCAGAAGCTTGTGCAAGGAGGTTGCCTTTGTTGCAAAATGGGCTATGAACCTTCTGTAGTAACCCACATGGCCTAGGAATCCCCTTAACTGTTTGAGGTTGGTGGATCTGTCAGAGCTGCGATCTTTTCAATCTTTGCAGGGTCTGTTGATATCCCTTGTGCAGAGACAATGTGGCCCAACAGAACTCCAGAAGAGACCCCAAAGATGCATTTGTCGGGGTTGAGGGAAATCTCATACTCCCAGCATCGATCAAAGCATTGTTCCAGGTGTCCCCAGTGTTCCCAGATCAAACTATAGACATAGAAGTCATCCAAATATACCTCAATAAAGTCGTGCAGATGATTTTGGAATGCGGCCATCATGACTCACTGGAAAGTAGCAGGGGCATTACAAAGCCCAAATGGCATCACTCGGTAAGCGTAGGTTTCCCATTCTGTGGTGAAGATTGTTTTGGACTGGTCCTCTTCTACTATCTGCACTTGGTTGTATCCGTTGAATCCATCCAGAAGGGAATAAAGCTCATGTCCTGCCACTGTGTCCAACAGTTGGTCTGTGAAAGGAATCGGGAAGTGATCCTTCTTTGTCTTGGAATTGAGCTTTCGGAAGTCAACACATATTCGAAGCTTTCCATTCTTCTTGGGTACAACCACGATGGGTGAAACCCATTCAGTATTTGCCATTGGATAGATGAACTCGGCTTCTAGAAGCTTCAGCAGCTCTACTTTCACCAATGTGGAATAATTCGGGTTCATTCACCTCTGTCATTGCCATACTGGCTTGGCATCAGGCTCCAAGTCAATATGATGTTGACATATTGTGGGATCAATCCCCTTTAGGTCTTTGTAGGACCACGCAAACACGTCCAAATTCTCTTTCAACAAGTTGTACAAAGTTGACAACTCCTCTTCTGGGAGGCTGCTACCCACCTTCAAGTGGCGTTCAGTGCCATCTGCATCCACAAGGGTTAACTTACTTTCATTTTCTACTTCACGGATGAAGGTCCCGCGGACTGCTTCTGGGTACAGATCCGACTCCTTCAAGGGAGTGGTGTCCTCTTCTGATGTCCCACTAGAACCAACTTCTTCTCTTGGTGGAGACTTAGGTTGCTCCTTGAGATGTTGAAATGGGATTAGAGCCGTTTCGGATTTGGTTTTACGATTAGCTACCTCTTGGCTTGAAGACTCATCTTCTGATGACGTAGCCAGGAACGTCACATAACAGGGACCCTCTAATGCCTGTTGGAATCGTGAGAGTGGTGCTTGTTGGCACGGTGCATCATCATCATCTTTTCTTGGCAAAGGTGGGTGAGGGCGGCAAGAGCCAGTGTTGAAACACGGCTTGGTCTTCTTTAACCATATCTTATAAAGATTTTGCATATGAGAAGATCCATTTACCAGACCAAATGGTACCATCACCATTCTATCCCATAGCATGAGCTCGTCTGCTTCTGATACTTCTGGAACTTCTTCTTCATATGTATCCTCTTCGGGTGGGATAGACTCTTCCATCTCACTTTCATAACCTTCTTCTTCCATATCATCTTCATCCTCTTCTGTCTCTGTCTCTGGCTCTGTCTCTGTAGGAGCTCTGTAAGAGAAGAACAGGTTCTCTGTTTTATCTTCTGCCTCTGTCTCTGGCTCTGCTATGGCCATGTAACAGGGAGAGCAGTACATCCATGCTTCTATCTCACTGTTAGAAGTGATTTCGGAAATCGTTCCTGGTTCAGGCAGGAAGTATTCACCCATTGACAGGGACTTTGTATCTTTTGGGAGTTGGCTTACAGTATCCACTGTTAAGGAACGTGCCACTGTTTTCTTGGGAAGGATCTGTTTGACAGCATCTTCGTCTGCTGATGTTCCATCTGTAGCCTCATTACAGGAGTCAGAAGAGAATTCCAAGGAGGTGGATCCATGTCCTTTTTTAGCACCATATAGCTTCAGTACCACTTTGTTGGGTCCTCTACCCAAGGTCAAGGTTCCTTTGAACCAATCCATCCTTGTTCTGGCTTCAAAAAGCCATGGTCTGCCCAGTAACAGAGGGTAGGATGTACCATAAGAGTTTGGCTTCACCACCAGATAGGTTAGCCAATAATCTTTTCCAGCCAATGTAGTCTTCACATATGGGAGAATGCCCAAATGGGAGAATGCCCAAAGGCTTGATTCTACTCTGATCCGCCAGTCTGATGAGCCATTGGGTTGGTTGCACACCTTGTAGGCCTAGATCCTTCATTGTCACATCCGTCATAATGTTCACTGATTAACCTCCATCAATCAATGCATTTGCAATGAAGCAGCCTTCTATCCACACGCCAGTCTCTGGGGTACCCAGATCTAGGAAGGCGTTAGCCACGTCCACTTCTTTTACAGGCTCTGGAGCTTTGTTGGACTTTGTTGCTGTTGAGGGAGCAATCCTTAATCCACATCGTCTTGTTAGTATACTTTTGAACCTTTTTCGGCAACTGGGAGATAACATCAATAATTGTCGGAATGTGAGGTTTGGTTTAAAGGTATCTAGATCTCTGACCAGATCGTATTCCTTAATAGGATCCACTGGCTTCTCTAACCGGTTAGGGAATGGGGCAACACCCATTTTCATTTTCCTTCTTTCTTCCAACAGGGGTATCATGGGAACTTCTTCTGTCACTTGTGGCACTTCCTCCTCTTCTATCTCCTGGACCTCTGGTCCTATCTCTGGAACTGTCTCTGTGACTCTCTATGGCACTGTAGTGCTCTATACGGCATTGTCAAGCTCTGTCCTGTTCTGTTCTTCTGGTGGAAGATTGAACTTCACTGTTCTGGCAGGAGGATTATTTTCTTTCTGGATAGGTGGTTCCTTCTTCTTTGCACGCGTGATGGCAGCAACTTCCAATTCCACTAAATTGGAGGTAGGCTCTTGGGCCTTGGCCGAGACTATCAGTAGCACTGTTTTTCACTGGGACTGGACTTGGACAGTCTTTTGCAGTGTGGCCTTCTCCTTTGCATCGACTGCATAAGGGCTTATAATCCACTGACCTTCTGGGATTTTGACAATTTGGTGAAATGTGTCCCTTTTCTCCGCATCTGTAACACTCTACTTCTGATCTCTGACCACCGCCAGACTGTCTTCCTCTGTAACTTTGAGAGGGAAATCTTCTAGGTCCGAAATTAGGACCAAACTCTCTAGGCTTGGGTCCAATATCGTGTGTTGTCATTTTGGATTCCAGCAAGTTGAATCTTGCGTCTTCTTCCTTCCTTCTCCTATCATGCATCTCCTTCAGAGAGCAAATATCCTCTGTACGGTTCTTCTGTAAACAGTAGGAATAGAAGGCTCCAGGGATGGTTGGTTTTCGTGTACATTCAGTGGCTAAATGGCCTACTTGATGACACTTACCACACCAAGTATTTGACCGCATCACATCTCTTCCTGCTCCTGCAACGTTGGATATGCTGGCGGTATTCACTTTCAGCGTCTGTAGCTGCTCTGTAATCACATCCATCAACTCCTTTTTTATATTTGCAACTGAGTTGGATAAATAATCCTTCAAGCTTTCTCCTCCTGAGGTACTGGCAGTAGGGTTTTGAGGAGTCTCTGTAATCACTGCATAAACAGGTTGGGCTGGTGCAGAGGGGTCTCTGTTCTAGTTCTGATTCAGAGCTCCTGTTTGAACTGTTGGTTGTTGGCTCCAATTGGTAGGGTTCCACTGTTGTTGCTGATTTGGCATTGGGAAAATTGGTTGGGACCATTGTTGTTGTGGTTGAACCATCATTTGAGGCATTGATTGTGGACACTGTGGATTTGGTGCACTGTACTGTGATACTGGGGACATCTGTTGGTAGGGGTAGGGAACTGTCCCTGGGACTGCATTTGGTGGGTACATCATTCCTGGCATCAGAGGAGGTGGGACTCCTCTTCTTGGATTCATCGCCAATCTAGCTTCCACTTCATCATACAGTCTTGCACCTTCTGTTGTTGCAGCTTGCAGTGTGGCTGGTGTTTGCAGCTCCACAAACTTACAAACTTCTGGTTGTAATCCTCTGAGAAACACCCCCTTCTGAATGCCATCATCTAGATTATGGTTAGTCCATCTCTTTAGGATGGATTCCATTCGTGAGACATAAGCTTCTACTCTTTCTCCAGAGGACTGACTTAAATTCATAAATTCCTCTCGCATCTGCTCTTCAAAACCTTCACGCCTGAATTTAGTGAGGAAGGCCAACTTCAGGTCGTCCCATGTGCCAAAAGTTCCTGCTGCTTGTCTCTCATACCATTGAAATGCCGCGCCCTTGAAAGTGGCGAGGAATATTGCTAACCAATGCTCAGGGGTTCTAGCATTGTTAGCCACACATGCTACCATAAACTCTGCTACATGAAGATCGGGGTCTTCATTGTACTCTCCCTTAAAAACTGGCAACGCGACTACATTCGCTGGCCTGTTATCAATATTTCCAGGACAGATCAAGCTTGGAAGTGGACCTCCAACAGGAGGAGGAAGGGCTTGATGTGCCATTGGGACTTCTGTAAAGAGTTCCGCAAGGGCGTCAAAGGCGGCTTCTGCTGCGAGCTCGTTCTCAGCTTTGATTTTTGCTTTCTCTCTTCTCACGTACCTCTGGACTCGTTCTAACGCTTGCCTCTTTATTGTGTCATTCATCAGGGGGTTGGCTCCACTATGTTATTAGTGCTCTACAGAGGGTTAACAGAAGGCTTTAGTCTCTGGAGGACTCTCTTGCCAACATTTCTTCTACTTCTTCCCTTTAACGTCTCTGAATTCTGCTGTCATGCCACTGCACAGAGGAAGGTATTCGGTTCTGAAGGTGTCAAAATGCATACGTCTGAGCATTGTGGTGGTGCCATCATCATAGTAATGCCAGCTTCTGATGGTTTCAATAGTGTATGTTGTGAAAAACACTCTGTCTACCAACTTCCAGTGGGTTGCCAATTGAACAAACAGAAGATTATCAGTGCACCAAGCATCCCATGTATCTTGCTATTGAGCATCCACAAACAAATTCCAACTCTTTTCCTTCTTGTCTTTGTGAACCTCCACAGACCAAGACTCCTGAAGCTTCTTCACAATCTCCCACTTGATGATGTCTGGAAACTTCTCAATGAATGCCAAATCTTCCATGTATGGTCATTCTCTCTGTTTCTGCTCTTCAGTTTGTTCCCAAACAGTTTGCCACCAAGATGCAAGTTTCTGCTGCTTCATCAGGAAGAGGAAACTATCCATGCTTCATACAAAAGACAATCAGAACAAAACAGAAGCTATACAGAAGGTATACAGAACCAATCAGAACCTATCAGAACATATCATAACCTCATATCTCTACTAATAAACATCATGAACTTCCAAAACATAATCAATATCATCCAAAACACTCTCAAACCACTTCCAAACCAATCAATCATCTCATAAAATCAACCATTCAGCTCTTAAAAACAACAAAAATCAGCCAAAAAACAAGTCATTTCAACACTCAACAATCACGGAGCAATCCCATCTCGGTTGGACAAGCATCCGTCAATCCTTCTTCTTTCCACATGAATCTGCCTCTAGAAGAGAGAGAGGGAGGAGAGAGAAAGACTAATTTCTGAGATTTCCATAGAGACCACCATTGCGCAAGCGAAGCACGGCGAAATGATCAGCAGGCAGAGGGGAAGCAAGGGCCAATGTCAATTGGGGTGGTTGCTCACAGCCAGGAAGAGGCATCTCCATGATTGAAGCGCATTTTTCGGCGCAGATATGGCACCCTCCTCCTCACATTTTTTCATGCCTCCTCTTGCCCACATTTTTTGCTACATCAAATGCTACATGTCCCCCCCCAAAAGGTCATGACCACTTGACCAAAGTTTGGTCCACCTTTTCGTATCTTGGCCGGTTTCTTGGCTCCTTCCCCGTCCGGACTCCAAATTGAGCTCTGAAAAATCCTGGGCATCCGGGTTGACATCTCGCATTGGCCAGCAACTCCTGATAACCCATACGGCAATCTGAAAAATTATCAAAATTCAACAAGTGTCGCTCGAGCGCCTTTAAAGCACTTTGACGCTTAAAATCGTCTTAGATCGAGCCATCGCCTTCGACGTTGAATATTTTTCCCTTGATATTCATAATTTTTAGCTATTTTAAGCACTTCTCGGCATCAAAATTCCACTCTCAAGTTCCTTCACATAATTTTATGGCACAACACAAAAATAGAAAAAACAGTCTTTTGGTAAAACATATTTCACAAAGTTATTTACAATGCTTTTCTCCTTTTGCCTATGCAGAAGATAAACCTCCATTCACCGAAAAATCCCTTCTATCTGTGTAGAAGAAAACAAACCCTCCAAGATTTATGTCTTCAGTAGTACTACCGGGGACTCCAGGATCCCATCTTGATCCACGTGAGGGTTAGGTAGTCCCTAGGAGCGATCGAGAGATTTACGGCCAAAGCCCCCTGGCACTCCTGCCTCCTTTTGTCTAATGGATTTCTTACCAAGTGACCTCTCGCCATCAGGGCCGGCAGCCCAAAGCTCCTCACGGTGGTACAAAACAATCCCCCTTGGAGCATGGTTTCGCATCTAGCCGTGGGGGAGGCATAGCGCGATCTTTCCTCTTATTATCTTGATTATATATTTACAATCAGATCTAACTGCTACAAGCACAATCAATCTTTTGTGCGCAACCATCAATGCATGCATAAATAAAAAAGAAACAACAACAAGTGTTTTTAGCATAGGAAGTAACCCCACCCAAATCTAGGGTTTCTCTTTTAAGGTCCCACCTTATTCTTAGGGTTTTGCTTCCTACTTGCAACTCTTTTTTCGGGATCCACAATATATTTCGCGAATCTGACTTCTATTTTATCCTTATGAAAAGTTTGGTATTTCTACCATAAAAGAAAATATGGGCATTTATACCTATGGCAGGCAATTCATGCGCTACCTTGCCCTAACCCGCGCTTAACAGGATTTCAAATGCTTTTCCAAGTCTGTTTAGACTTTAGAATTTGTATCGACAAATTCTGATCAATGTCCAACAAGTCTTATAGACTTTCAATATTTATTTAATTTTCTGATACTGATAGTTTCAAGGTTGTTGAGTATTTCATAATTGTTTTTGCTTCAACATTCTTGATATTTTAGGTAAGGTTTTCTTACTGACTCATATGTGGGTCAACTCATGATATTGATGCTCTTACTAATTTTATTCTACTCATTTTCTATGGTTTAATGGACGATGTCTGACCATCTGTCGTCGAGCTTTCAATGTTATCTAGAGAGATCAATTTCCATTTAGTTATGTCCTAAGTGCAATGCTGATTGTTTTTCTGAAAACTTTATTATAAGCAATGAAAAAATCATAAGTGTACTTTTTATTTCATCTTTCATACATTGAATTATATTTTCACACACCTAATTTATGTGCGTCTAGTATATATTATCCTATGCAATTTTCTATTGATTTGATGCATTGATTATTTCATGATATTATCTATATGATTTTCTATAAATTATTATAAAACTAAAATGCTCTCTTTATTATTAGAAAAATAAAATAGAGACAGTTACTTTTAGAAAAAATTTATCAAATATTCCCTTCCCTAACACCGTTTACATTTTTTCTGTTATTATGATCACACACGTCATTAATGAAATAACAATAAATATCATGAAATAAACCATAATTATGATATTTTCTTAATGACATGCATATAATTCTTTTCCAAGTGAAAGATTCTTTTCATTGAATAATTAATTATTATATAACTTAGACCGTTTTTCTAAGTGACAGTTCATATGCATTTTCTTTAGAATGTGTTTGTAATCGTTTAAAGCCAAATATAGCAATAAGCTTATAAAACATTATTTTTTTCCAAATCGACGAGATGTTACCTCTCTTAGGTTTGTTATAACGGGGGTTTCTCCAATTCCTATAGCATCATTTTCTCCATCAGCCGCATTCATTGCTTCCCTTGCTTCAAAATGGCTTTTTGGATTTCTACGACCTCGTGGAGTCATGGATGTCAAGCAAAATTGACATGGTGGTTCAGGGAGAGTTTGTGGTCGTCCAAAAAAAATTTGCCAACATTTTTCTTAGCGATATGGCTGTATTAGAGGAAGGCGTAACAAGGGATAGAGAAAATGGAAATGAGGTAGAAGAGGGGTATTTTCCTCCTTCAAGGCTCAAGCTACAATGGAAAAGAGAAGTGGATAAATTTTTCCATCAGCAAGAGATCTTCATTCTTGCTTTCTTTGTGAAGGAGAGGGGGTGTATTTATAGGTATGAGAGGGAGCATGCAGTCGACTCATTCTTTTGGCTACTTGTCAAGAGCTAAGTGAGCTTTATTGGAAATGCATTTTGATTGTCTATCTATTGGATGGTGGCATGGGGGTGATTTTTAAATGCTTTCTCTCCCTCCACAGCCGTAAAAAAGTCATGATTTTTTGCCTATTTTTTCAAAAATGTCTTTTTTTCTTCAAAATGACTTCATTTGGTGGTTTTTGACTAACTTATCTCATGACTTATCTAGTTTATAAAGTCATGCCATACTCTTTGATACTTAACTTACTCAATATCATGCTCATTCTTCCGCATTTTTTATCTATCGATTAAGAATTTTGTGATTTATCTTGCGGTTACAAAATCAATGTGATCTTTGATGCCTTAAATGGAATCAAGAATGCTAAATCAAATATAATGCATGAAAATTTATGATCAAGCCATCGTAATACTATTTACGATGCATCTTTGCTTTTTTTTTAAGTTGGAAACATTGACGTGTCTTCTCGTATCGGATTGTGGAATTGATTTAATGTAAGAGTTGATATTAAGAGAATTATGTACAATCACTTATGTGATAGCTCGATGAGTAATTTTTTAAAAATGCCTCAAGCCCGATTTCGTTCCTTTATATGAAGTGCTATGGCATGAATATTACACACTTCCACTGGAGGGTGCTTAGTGGGTGTAGCAGGCTTGGGTTGTGAGGTTTGCAATTTGTTTGACACTTTGTCATCAGGTCTTTTGGTGATTATCTTAGAGTCTTTAGGCATGGTCTTTCTTGGTTATGAACTTTGGGTCAATAGACCATTTGAGCACTCAAGGATTGAGCACCCTCCATTTTATTTCTTCTCCTCCCCTCTTTCGATTGATGTTGCAGAAGCTTGGGTTTTGGGGCCTGATATTGAGGATTTGACTTAGTACGCGCAATTTTGGGCAACCATAGGGAGGTGTTACCCTTATAGTATCCTTGGGCTTGTAATAGGGCTCTTGGAACCCAATGCTGCTCAATTATATGTGCACTAATGGAGTTCCAGCTCCATCATTTAGGCCTAGAGCATGAGGTATGGAAACTATGCATGCCCGGTGTTTGACGTTTATGAAACTCTAGTTTATGATTTAGAACCCACTTGAGTGTTTAGGCCATGGTTCTTTAATGCGATAGGGTAGGCACCTTGGAAGCACATTGGGATATACTACTCCCCTCCTATTAGGGTGGATACTAGGTTTCATTAACAGTAGCATTATAGGTTTTGGGACAACTACAGTGCTCTTGCTGAAAGCTGTTACGATTCTAATGTGCCCAATGGTAAGGTGGACACATTGTAAATTGTAGTCTACATTGCAATGAACTTTCTTTTTGAATGCTCGTCCCAACAGGATCTCCTTACCAACACTTTGCTTATTGGGTAGCACATAGAAGATGATGGTTAGACTCTCAATCTCAATAGGAACCATTAGTTTGTATTTCCCTAAGACTAGGTAGGATTGCCCCCCAAATGGGCTCCGTTTTGCATTGGTTGGTTGCAGTTGGGGTTGACACAAGGTGGTCCACTGCTCATGCTGATAGCCTCCAATTTTGTCATCAAAAAGGCTAAAAGCATGTGGCTCTACATCGACAAATCATTCAATTTATCAAAAATGTTTGTACTATTGTATCTAAGTTGTACTTCATTGATATATATTTTTACCGTTGTAAATGCTTTGGCTTGGAGCTATGAACGCCATTGCATATGTTCTTTTATTTTACAACCTTAGGAATCTTGCCTAGAGTACATGCAACACATAATGCTCCTACCTTGGTGTTTATGTATGCTAAAATATATTTGATTTAATAAAGGTGTAAGGGGTGCAATTGGGGTTCTTGGGAAAAAGTGGTTGAGAAGGTTGGAGCATGGTAGATTGTGGTGCGTCTTTAACTTATCTCTTCCTTCCTTTCCAAATCCTCTTTGTCCATCCTTCTTCTTGCTCTTCGTTTGTGCTGCAACTATGGATCTTGAGTGTGTAGAGGAAGAGGAGGAACCTCCTGGTCTTGTTTCTTGATCAGTGAGGGTGTGTCTTGGGTCTTTTGTGTGTGTGTATTCATGGCAATAGAAGTGTATTTGCAGGTTTCATGGTGAGGACCAAAGCTCCAAGCATATACTTTGCTGCTCAATACCCTGGTTTTGTGCTTATTCAAGTGTTGGTCATTTTTGGTTCCATTATCGGGACCGAGCTAGCCATGGATTCTGTGAAGTAAAGAGCAAGTGTTCAAGATCTTTGAAGAGCAAGGAGTTGTATGCAAATTTGTGCTCATATATTGTATTTTCCAAGATTAGAGGAAAGTAGGAAGAAGAAAGAAGGAATTGGAGGGTGAGGAGGAAGAGAAGGACGATAAGTGATGACCCTCATGTGCACACTCTTCTTCTTTGGGGTTGGCACTGTCTATGGCATCTATGTGGCATAGAACTACAACATTCCCGACATTCACAAGCTTGTGAAGATGGGCATCATTATCGCTCACGCCCTACAAAGAGAATTATAGGAAGAAGCCCAATAGATCAGACGATGATCCATAGAGTCAAATGTGCAGAAGATGAAAATCAGGTAAATCGGGAAAAGGGAATGCAAGACGAGGAGGGAGAAGATGAAAGCTCGAAAAGGGCAGCCCCTCTCGCTTGATCCTGCATGACGCGGAGGTAAGACACCTTTCTTCATTCCTTTCCATCACCATTTCCTGATATCTTGCTTCCTTCGTTCTTCGTCTCTCTACTTCTTGGCCATGTTTGTGACCGGAGATTAGCATCTGCGCCGAATAAGAATGCTTGCACGAAGAAATAGTTAAAAGATGAGACGAGCATCAAATGAGGGGAAATCCAGTGAAAATGAAGATACAAATTTACAACTCGTCCCTCTCATGCTCTGTCATAGATCCACAATGATTTGTTCTGCTCTCGCCTCTCTTGAAGATTTATGGCAAAATGTTATTCCTTCTTGAACCCTCTTCCTCATCCACAGGCGGTGTTGCACAAGGCAATAACCAGAAAGAAGGATAAGATAATCTTTAGTTTTTATCAAAACCTTAAAATCCTAAGGTCTTTATAATGCTAGTTCATATGCATCACATAACAAGCAAAGCAAGAATTCCACCAATTGTTAATGAACAAGCCAAGCTCTAAGTCATACGGGTGGGAGAACATTAAAGATAAATCTGATGAAGTGGGAGTACTTATTGAATATCTTTTGTGGGTTTGCACCTTCTTAGTGATAGAAGTGGTGGATTTTCAATGTTTCTTCTTCAAGGAGATAGTGTGTCTCCCAAAACTGAAGTGTTGTGGTTTTCATCCTTATTAGTGTATTAGTCACTGATAGGTGTTTAAAATCAAGACAAAATATTGATGTGATGAGATAGTGGTTGTTGAAGAGGTGTACAAATGATCCATGGAAGTGAGAAGAAATGAGAAGAAGGATATGAAGTTTTTCTTGAAGCTTACAATGGAAGTGTACTATGGTTCTTTGGCTTGCAGGAGCTCACCAATTAAGTGTGAGAGGAATGATAGCCTCCAATTTTGTCATCAAAAATGTTAAAAGCATGTGGCTCTACATCAACAAGTCATTCACTTTATCAAAAATGTTTGTGCTATTGCATCTAAGTTGTACTTCATTGATATATATTTTTACCGTTGTAAATGCTTGGGTTGGAGCTATAAAAGCCATTGCATATGTTCTTTTATTTTACAACCTTAGGAATCTTGCCTAGAGTACATTCAATACATAAGGCACCTACCTTAGTATTTATGTATGCTCAAAAATATTTGATTTAATAAAGGTGTAAGGGGTGCAATTAGGGTTCTTGTGAAAAAGTGATTGAGGAGGTTGGAGCACGGCAAATTGTGGTGTGTCTTTAACTTCTCTCTTCCTTTCTTTCTAAATCCTCTTTGTCCATCCTTCTTCTTGCTCTTCCTTTGTGCTGCAACTATGGATCTTGAGTGTGTAGAGGAAGAGGAGGAGCCTCCTGATCTTGTTTCTTGATTAGTGAGGGTGTGTCTTGGGTCTTTTGTGTGTGTGTATTCATGGCAAGAGAGGTGTATTTGTAGGTTTCATGGTGAGGAGAAAAGCTCCAAGCATATACTTTGCTACTTGGTACTCTGGTTTTGTGTATGTGACTAGCTCTCACCCAGCACTCGAATAAGCAAACTGAAACTCTTGCGGTGTGCCTTTTCACATATTAGAGCATGGGTTACAATGAGATGGGTCTCAAAGAGGCATTCTAGCTTCACTAGGGGATGTGTCTAAGCTTCTTGGCCCTCCCATCGTTCTTGGGCTGCTATTCTCAAGCTAGGAACAAAGAATTCCACTGGCAAAATAGCTTCAATTCCATAGATCAACCTTAATGGAGTCTTTCATGTGGCTGTTTTGTAGGCCATTCACTATGCCCGTAAAGGTGCCATAATTTTGTCGTCCCAATCACTATGTGAGGCAAAGACAACTTTCATTAGAATACCATCAAGATCTTGTTTGTCGATTCGGCTTTTGGCCATTGGCCTATGGATAGTATGGAGAGAACTTCCTATGGAAAATTAGGAATGTGGATAACAAGTGAGTGATCACTTCATTGATAAACTGTGTGCCTTGGTCACTAACCAACTCTATGGGGTAGCCAAACCATGAGATTACTTGCTCCCAAAGAAACTTGATTGTGGTCCTTGCACCATTTTTGTGAGATGATCAAGGTTCTGCCCACTTCGTGAGATAGTCAATGGTGGCAACAATGATGTATTTGTCTTGGGAGTATTGAGCTACGGGGCTGAATGGGCCAATGAAATCGATTCTCCACTTCTTGAATGGTTGGGGTGCAATCACTAGGATCAACTCCATTTTATCCTTACGAGTAGAGACTTTAGTATTTTGGCACCCATTGCAATGCTTTACAAACTTAGCTCTATCGTGGAATAATGTTGGCCACCACAAATTGGGACTGAAGCACCTTGCATGTGATAGTGTCCCCACTGAAGTTCCCTCTAGCTATTCTTCCATGTGCTTTCTTGAGTATATCATACATTTCGTGCTCACATACATGTCTCCTTAAAATTCCATTCTTCCTACTTGATACAGTAGGCGTACAATCAACTAATATGGTTGGATCTTCAAGATGAGCATTTTTAATGAAGCTTTCTCTATTGGTTGTTTACATTGTCCATCTCCAAATATGTGGACTATGTCATTCCCCCAATATGGCGTGAAGTTTGCTCTAAACAATTCTCATTTTCCAAACATTTTAAATAGGTGTGCATCCGGTAGGTCATCATTAATTCCTTGTTCCAAGGGCCTCCCTTGTGGGTATGTGGGACATATGATCTGCCATATAATGTCGTTTTCCCTTGTGTACGACCACAAAGAAGTCAAATTCTAAGAGCAAAAGCAACCATTGAGCAATGCATCCTGTTGCACAAGGTTTATTCACAAGATAAAGGAATGCTTGATGGTCCATAAAGAAAGTGAAGGGCACCGCTAAAAGATAGTGTCTAAACTTCTTTACGATAAACACCATGGCTAATCCATCTCTCTCCATTGTGGAGTAGTTCATTTCTATCTCCATGAGATGTCTTCTAGCAAAAGTCACTGGATAGTCTAGGTTATGTTTTCTGATTGGCACAACACTACTCCTATGGCAAATCTTGATGCATCAATGTGTACATGAAACGTGATGGAGCAATCTAGGGCTCTTAAGGTAGGAGCTGAAGTTGGAGCTTCTTTAAGCCTTTCATAGGTCTCTTGACATTCTTGGGTCCACTCAAATACTATCAGTAGCTTGTACAAAGGTTTAGCAATCAATGCATAGTTCAACATAAATCATCAGTAGTATCCTATGTGGCCTAAGAAACATTGAACTCCCTTGAAGTTGGTTGGAGGGGGAAGGTTTATAATCACCTTGACTTTAAAAGTCCATGACTAAACCATTCTTTGATACAACGTGCCCTAAGATGCAACCATGCTTTACCCAAAACTAGCACTTTAAGGGGTTCAATGTGAGAACATATTGCCGACACTATTCAAAGACTATTCACAACTTTTCCAAGTGCTCTTCCCAGTTGGTGTGGATGCATAGGTCATCAACAAAGACTTCCAACCATTTCCTAAGCATGTCCTTGAAAATGGCACACATGAGGCGCTAGAAGGTAGCAGGGGCATTCGTCAATCCAAATGGCATGATTATGTAGGCAAACACCCCCCACTCAGTGGTGAATGACATCTTGTGCCTATCATTTGGATGGACTTGCACTCTGTTATAGCCCGAGAAGCCATCCAGAAAGCTATAGGCTTCCTTTTCTGCCACTCTCTCTAGTATGTGTTTTGTGTATGTAGCGGGTAATATCTCACTTGGTGACTGCGTTGACCTTCTTATAGTTTATGCACACTCAAATCTTCCCATTCTTTTTCATGATTATGACTATGGGTGAGACCCATTCAGTATGATTTATCTTGTAAATAAATCCTGCCTTCATTAGCTTATCAATCTCCTGGAGCCCTAAAAGGAACACCAAGGAAATAGGGTTTCTACTGCAAGAAAATTTATCTTGTAACACTAGCAAACATCTCTTTCATCTTTTATGTGATCACAACAAAGAAAACAACACCACGAACAAGAAATCTTCATGCACCTTCATAGAAACAATTCTCCCACCATGGCTTTAACTTTATGAAAATCCATCATTCTCTTCATATTCTTCATAGAATTCATTGATAAACATAAAAAACACAAAATAATACTCCATTTTGAATGGAAAAATATCACATATAGTTTATTTTCAAAGTTTCCATAACTTTCTCTCACAATCTCTTATATATAGTGTTAACCGTCAGATGAACAAGGTGGAAAATTTAGAAAAGCTAAAGCAGAAGACAAAGGCCAAGGCAAAGTGAAACGGAAGACGAAGGCGCGCTAAGAAAAATCTAGAAACACAAGTGCAGAAAAGTCCTAAATAAGGGAAAAAAGTGCACAAGGAAAAGCACAAGTCAATACTTTTGTAAAAGAGCGCAAGCGCATCATGATTTAATTTAAGGAGAATTGGGTGCAATTTGTAAATGTAGACGGGCGGTGGAAAGGGAGCTAGGAAGATAGAAGAACAATGGAAAAAAGGGCCTAGGCCACGGCGGCTAGCCATGTAAAAAAGGGGATAAGGGAATGACCACCCAAAATGGATTTAGGGTTTTGTATATAAAGTTAAAAAGTGAATGAGAAGCTCATTCTTGTGTGTGGCCAAAAGTGGGTCTCTTCTTCTTCTTCTTCTTCTTCTTCTTGCTTGCTTGCTTGAGCTTGTGCTTGAGAGAAGAAGTGTGAGAGTGTGAGGGAGTGAGTGTGTGAGGGCGAGGGACCGGGAAGGAGAAGCTCTCCATCTTCTCCTCTCTTCTTCTCTTCTCTTCTCTTCTCTTGTCTTTCTCGCGACAATAGAGCTTGGAGCATGGAGCTTGAGGATGGAGCTTGCTTGAAGCTTGCACTTGGATTGTGGAGCTACCGGAGTGTGCGGGAGAGGAGGTAACTCGATTGGCATGGAGGTAAAGCTCACTACACCTGTAGATATGGATGGCGTGTCGGCTATGTGAGAGGTAGCCATTAGTGCTCGGCTTGGAACGCTTGAGAAAATAAGCAATCTGTGGATCTTGGTGGTTGAGTGAAAGCTTCCACATTTTGGTTCCGTTGCTGGGACCAAGGATTCAAGCCTTGAGCGATTACGCACTTTGAATCGAGCATTGAAGTAGGGTTTTTCCCGAACCGGTGCTTGAGGTAGATAGGTAGGAAGCGAGGGATTTTGAAGAGGTATTCGATCTCCTTAGCAAGTAGATTTTTGGTTTTTTGGATTTGGAAAAGCATGTTGGAGTAGTATAGTTATTTGCTTTGTGATTTGGGTGCATTAGGGTAGGAAAAAACAAAGAAAAAGAAGAAAAACAAGCATCAGGGTTTCTGTTGTCATAACACGGCATGAGGGTTTGATTCGATTGCCAATTTGCATTTTGGAGTTTATTGGCTATTCCAGGTATATACAACTCTTTCCCTCCATTCATAGCTTTGATCTGAAGGTGTGTGTGATGGGCCGTGACCTGAATCATGTGATTCGAGCGATTTATTGTTGCACCGATCAAAGTCGTGCTGCGTTCGGCCACTCCAAGTGACGATGATTCTGGGCCGAGTCCCAGAATCAGCCCTCGGCTCACTACCGCTCAGACCACTTGACTCGGACCACTCGACTCGGACGCATCAAAATTTGGTCCTTGGCCCACTCAACTCAGACACCCACCCCTCGGCCCGCGTCTGAATCGACCATTCGGACCAGCTTTGAAATTCGGCCCTCGACCCACCTGACTCGGCCCTCGGCCCACTCAGCCCTTGGACAACCACACTTAGACTAGCCAAATTTGACATTCGAACCAGTTACATTCAGGCCTTTCTCATTCGGCCCTCGGCCCTCAGCCCTTGGACGGGCCGAATTGGGCATTCGGCCCCTGCAATTCGGACCTGTTGGGCTAAATTTTGGATTTTTTTAAATTTTAACCTCCTAAAACTGACCGAGAGACCATATAGAGCCGAAACCATATCATAGATCGATTACTGGGCTGAAATCTAGAGCAAGTAGTTCAAAATTTGGCTACGAACAGTCCTTCAAATCGTGCATGGCATTTACCGTAACGGCCTTGCGGGCTGGGGGGGACTGCCCCCCAGACCCCTGCAGAAGGGGCTCTGCCCCCTCCGCACCTACCCCAAGTAGGTTGGAGAGAAAACGCACGCCGTGACAGGTCCTCCAAATTAGACCCTAGTATAGTAATGGCTCTACACGAGTATGGATTCTCACTTGCAAAAGAGCAACCAAAAGCCCATACCCGAACAGAGACAAATAGAGACCCTAGAACCTCAATGGGCCAATCTAGCCTACAAGGGCAAAAATACCATACCGCAAAAACATGTATGTATTGCATTCGAACATAATCTAGTCAAAGCGTAAACCAACAACATCAAGCTACAACTGCGAGGATGACTAGATATGACAGTCCTGACAATAGATGCACCTTGAATAGCAAAGCACAAACGATCCAAGACCTTAGTGAAGAATCCACATCTGGTCGTGCAATTGGGGACCAAGGGCATTTGTTAGAAGGCTTAAATTTATAAGCCAAGACCCGGAAGATGAAGACATAGTACCACGTGCTTATCTTAGGGTCAAACTCACCGCAAAAAGAGAGCACACTATCGATGCTCTAATTGATGAAGGAGCAAATTTTAATATCTTGACCTATGAAGCCTGGACCCTACTAGGCCAACTAGAGCTCACACCAACTAATGCAACTCTTAGGCCTTACAGGGGACACCTACAAGCACTCATAGGGAAGTGCAAAATTCTTGCGACAATTGAAATTGAAAGCTTGCCTATCCTATTTCATGTTCCTCCAAATAGTGCTAATTGCGGGAAGGAAACCCTCCTAGGAAGACCCTTCAAAAGGGTGACCAAGTGTGAGGCCGACTATGTAGCACAGAGGATACACCTGACACTACAGGGTGTGAGAATAGTCACAACCTTTAGCAAGGGTGACCTCATCGAGCCTCAAGGGAAAGGCAAGGAAGGTGCTGACATAATAGTCAAGCCTGCTAACAAGAGCAAGGACTTGTTGGAAGAGTTGATACAAGCACAGGTTGAACAAGGAGAACCAGTGAGTGAGGCCATGCCTGAAACAAGAAGGTCAAGAGACAATGCCAAGGACAGGCTTTGGACTTATGAATATCGTAGAAGACCCTAAAAGAAGCCTAAGCCTTATAGATGAAGGCATCGATAGAGAGCCAATACAATACCGAGATGGATATCCAAAGCGTTGCTACGTGCTCAAGGGTATTATGCAAGCAACTGATGGATTTGGGTACCAAAACCCCCTGCTAAACCACCTCTATCAGCTGAAGGCCAGATTGCATCAAAAGCAACGAAGCAGAGAGGAAAGCTAAGAGAAACTCCAAGTCACGGGGCAAGAAACCAAACAGGAGTGTTCAAAAGAAAGAGCCTCAACCTAGCATGCTTAATAAGCAGATGTCATATGTAACCATTGAGCGTGCACAAAGACCACTAGTGCTCAAGGAGCTTTTGACTTCCCAAGAGGATGATGAGCACCAGAGGCACAACGCTGCTCGTATGAAGACTGATTGCTCAACAACGCAAATGGCACAATCGTCTAACAGTCTCGAGCAAATCGTTCAACCCCACTGCCAAGTCCACCTAAGAGTCCTAGATCTCCTACATTCTCTTTTCCCAAACGGACACAGGAAGCACAATAGTGGTCATCAAGGGCAGCTGCTCAATCCCAATCTCTATCTACATCTGAGCTTCCAAATGTCCAAGAGGCGGGACATGACACCACCCTTAGCTCTCAACCTAAGGATATTCCTGTGCAATCCACTGTGACTAGCTCAACTGATGCTCGATCTATACAAGTGAATGCTCTAAGGGCAACAAAAGACACAACCACTTCCAATTGACCTAAGAACTTGACACCGCAATCCACCATGACTAGCTCAATTGATGCTCTACACAAGTGAATGCTCTAAGGGCAACAAAAGACACGTCCACTTCCAACAATCAACCTAAGGACTTGACACCGCAATCCACCAATAATAGCAAGTCCACTAAACTAGCTGCTACTACCTATAATGAGGGGTCACAGCAGTCACAGCCCTTGGCCACGACAATGCCCCTTGCAGAATGTATCCTTAGTAGTTCACCTGTGGAGGAGGTGTCACAACTAACTTCCTTGACAACTCCAGCACTTTCAAAGCACCCAAAGCCAAGGCTGGAGAAGTTAAACAGAAGGGAATTGGCTAAAGAGCTAGACTCTCCAAAAAGGGAGGCAATTGTGCCCTCACAACCTAGCGAGGCTATTCAGCAGGCCACGGCTATGTCCCATGAGGACACACTAGAGAAAGAGAATGTTGTGGCCCAACCAAGCACATCAACAGTTGACCTAGTCCAGGGTCCTGAGTCGTTGAGAGATGCACCTTCACTGACCAAGAAAAAGAGGAGAAAACAATGAAAACAACAGCAGTTACAGGTGGTTGTGGACCCCAAGAACATTGAGACCAAGAACGCTAGAGAGCTGAGGAATAAAGCATCGAGTCCATCCACCAATGAACCCTTTGATGTATCTCCTAATAGCGGTGAAACCTCATATGCATCCGTACGCTCTAAAAAATCAAAGCAACCGTTACCATCAACGGTTGCTTGCAACACTCAATCCACCGACAACAGAACTCGCATTGACCAATCAAGAGTGGATACAACACTGTCACAACATGGTGATAAATTTATACCAGTCACATCCAAGGAGAACCATGATACAATAACAAAGCCTCAGGAGAAACATGGAAACCCCAAGAGCATAAGCAATCCTAGTGTTGACCAATCTTTCTCATCTAGGCCTGAGCCCCCAGCTATGCTAAAGCCTAGGCAAACTCCTAGAACTTTGCATGAGATAGCAACCGAGCAAGCCCTCATTGAACATAGAAGTGTCGCAGTTTGCTTAATTGAGTTGGATGCTAAGCTCAAAGTGTTTGCACATGTCTATGTCCTCGCAAACATGGGCGCATTCCCTAAAGAGGAGCTTGAAGAATACTTACCATTTTTCCTATCCTGAGAAGAGTAAGAACATCTTGACGAGCACTATGACTAGCTCCTGTATGAACGCATGTGACTCACCTCTAATGAGGAAGCCGACAAACTACGCTTAACTGTAACATTCAATGATGTGCTCTGCCAACCAAATCTCTTAGAGATAGACATTCACCTCTTTTCAAGGCTAGAAAACTTTCCCAAAGTCACATATACATTCCACAGAACATTTACAGAAGCATACAGAATTGAAACAAGAGCTCTACAGCAGCTCAACAGAGGGTTACAAAAGGTCAACAAAAAACATCACAACCACATAACTCATACTAAAATCATTCCAAACTATCAAAAACCATTCAACGAGCTTTCAAACAATCTCAACCTTCATCAATCATTACCCCATGCTTCATACAAAAGAAAACTGAACAAAACAGAACCAATCAAAATCTCAACAGAACCTATCAGAACATCATAAAACCTCATATATCTACTAAAAATAATCATGAGCTTCCAAAACATAATCAACCTCATTCAAAACAAACACTTTCAAAACTACTAAATATCATTCAAAATCTATCAAAAATCAACCATTCAGACCTCAAAAACAACAAAAATCAATAAACAAACCAAGTCATTTAAGCATTCAACATATCCCCACACTTAATAAGGGAGCATCCTCGCGACCTAGAAAAAATGGAATATAAGTTCATCAAAGATCTCAACTCGATCTTCTTTAGCATCTTCAAGAAACCACCCAACCACAACGCCAACTTATAACCCACATCTAATAAAGAATACAATGAAAGGAAAATCCTTTATCCATTAACATATCTTATATACAATAGCAAATCATGAAAAATTCATAAAGGATATAAGAGATTATGCAGCTTTGCTTCTTAATCTTTCCATCCACCAGCACTATCACTATGAATCTCCAAAAATATAGCTCTCGAACAAATCCAATATTCAACCACCATGAACTCATCACATATAGAAATTAACACAACACAAACACAAAACAACCATCTGAATAGCACCTCCAAAAGAAAGATATATCATTATGAATCATAAAAGATACATCTAGATGTATCAGTGAAGATGATTCCTCTTGAAGGCTTGATGATTACAAAAATGATCCATGAATAAGGATTCATCTACAAAAGTTTTTGGAGGATTCTAGAAAAACTGAAGGCAACACATTCTTTCTAGCAAGACAAGGTATCTACTAGGCAAACAAAGGGCATGAAATTATAGTACATCCAATTGTGAGAAATCAATGGTCACATTGACATTCATATATAACTTTGGAATGTCCTTTGGATCATTATGTGAATTCCTATGCATGTATGCTAGGTACTAAGCAAAGTGAGCCGTTAATCTTACTGAAGGATTTGTAGATTGTGAATATTGTTGAGCAAAAAGGAGATAATTTTGATACGCTTGACTAGTAATCATCCACTCCCTTGGAATTAATGGCCAATTAATCTATGATCTAGTAAGAGAATCAAGCTAAGCTCCATCATCTTCTTCTTGGAATCTTCTGATCAAACCCTACATATCCACTAATCAACTGAGGGAGCTTAAGAATAGAAGTGGTAGGAGATGGAAGAGGAACTAGTACAAGAGGATAAAGAGATGGATAAGAAAAATCATAAAATGAAGAATGAGCTAAAGAGGGATTAGCAGAGAATTTAGGTGAATCTATTAAGAAATGTGTTAATTGATAAGCAAGAAAAGTGGAAGGAATATGTAAAAGAAGGGAAAAATACTCAATCTTCAATGAAAGAACAAGTAAAAATCAAAATTTGAAGGACACCTTGAGGTTGAAAAAGGAGAGGTAAAATGACTGTTGATTTGGATTTATAAAGGGAAAAATAAGTATCATATCGATGGGCCATTTGTTGATTATAATATAGCTAGAAACTGAGGGACTTAAAGTAGATCGTCAATGGTAAGCATCAAATAAAGATGAATCAAATGGATATTGTTTGGAAAGATAGGCTAAGAGATCCCACCCTTAGTAGATTAGTGTTCTGCACATGAATAGCGGCTTTATTCTGTCTTTGATTCAGGATCACAGAATCAATCATTGTATGCCAAGTGTCGAGCAAGCAGCCACTTTGGAGGAATAACACTAAAACATTTCATCTATCAGTAACTCCAAATGTTTGACATACAAGGCAGCTTGTAAGACCACATCCGCAGCATACCAAGCTAGATCTTCATCGTATGGAATTAACAAATCACTTCTTAAATACATATAAGACATCAACATTGTATCCGAAGTCATAGAGTCTTCAAAGACCATTTGGACTACTTCAATCAATAAGTCAGAAGACTAGGCTATACTCCATCCATCCTCTGGAAGAGGTAGAGGTAGATCCATCATTGAGAGCTTAATATAGAAGGCCAATTTTTGTAGCTAATAGTGCACAAAAAATGAGTGATCTGGAGAAACATACTCTTGGAACTACTCAAATAAAGACCATAATAAGCCCATCCTAGACTAAAGCCTTTCCACTTTAGCTTGGAACAAAGGGCATAATGTGGCTTGTCGTTGGAGAAGTGCCAAGTCCGCAAGGGGCAAAGAAGGAATTGGATACACAGTAGGACTCTATGAAGAAGAACGTGACTAAACCAATTGATCGTTAAATTGTTGAATTTGGATGCTGCTCTGTTCTAGGGTGGTATGTGCTCATTTAAGATCCTCTGTTTGGGCATCTATCAAAGCTTGAAGCTCTTGAGATTCCTTCAACAATCTATCCCTCTCCTCAGTCGTCACGATAACCACTTGGGTTTCAGTGTCAACCAACTAAGTGTGCAAACTAGAAATTTTCATTTTCTGGGCAGCATTAATAATCTTAGTCTGCTGCTCCATTTGGATACAAAGATTAGAAAATCGTTCATGAGCAAAAGCTGGCTCCTCATTTGCTTTTGTAAGCTCTTCTTTGGTTTGTTGAACTTCGTCATAGCAAGAGGAATAGAGTTGCTGAATACATGCAGTCATCATCGAGAGCTCAATAGAACGCTAGATGTCCTGACATAGGAAGGAAATTGCATCTCTAGCTACCAAGCATTGTACCGAAGGAATGAAAATCTCTAGAGAATACCATCATGATGTGTTGTGAAAAGATTCGGCGTTGAGAGGAAAGTTGGTAGTTGACTGCTAGATTGAATAGGAATGGACACTGGAGGAACTAGGGCTGATTCAGCTACTCATTTTAGGCATTTCCTCTAAACAACCGCAGGGGGGATAGGATCAAGATCCTCAATGACAACATCAGTGTGTTCAGTAGGAGGAGGAGCTTCTGGTGGATCAATTATCAAGGTAGGAACTTCCTTCGGAGGAAAAACATATGCCAAGAAGGTAGAAACTAACTGTAACATTAGTTACATTACCCCTTGTGACTTTGACAAAGTGTTGATCCATCTTTGACAAAAGGTAGGAACTCCTATCAATAGTTATGCCTTTCAACACCATTCTAGAAGCTGTAAACGACTCCTTTGAAAGGCAGTTAGAGGGTGTCTTGTCAAGATTGTGGGAGAGAAGGAAGGATTCTCACTTGTAGCTTTCTTGCTTGCACAATGGGGGAATACACGCAGAGGTGGAGGCTGAAAACAGTTTTCCTCTTCTTAGTTGTGTAAGCCAAAAAGAACTCTCATACAAAGAAATAGAAGAACCCTATATATGGGTCTCAAACCAAACTCAACTAACTAAGGTGGCATACTAACTGAGCCACGAACTAGAGTAGATAAGGATAGCTGTCATCTAGCTATTATTCATGGGCGGTGTACCAACCGCATCTGCAACAAACACGTCGGTGACATAAATGCACAACGGTCACCCTGGCATATCACGAGTGAAGCTTGATATCTCAACACTCCCCCTCGAGCTCGATCCCAATTCCTGCACACCAAGCAGGTCTCTGAACTTGCGTAGCTTCTCTGCGCCCAATGCCTTCGTAAATATGTCAGCTACCTGATCCTCTGTGCTGACATAAACTAGATCAATAAGACCTAGTAAAACCCTCTCCCGCACATAGTGATAATGCACCTCAATGTGCTTTGTTCTAGCATGATAGACTGGGTTATTTGCCAAGTGTATACTGCTCATGTTGTCACAATAAATGACAACTCGCCCATCTGTAGGCTGATGCATATCACAAAGTAGCTTATGCAACCAAGCTACCTCACATGCAGCCATTGCTGCACCCCTGTACTCAGCCTCTGTGCTCGACAAGGCAACTGTAGGCTGTTTCTTACTGCTCCAAGTGACTGCAGCACTCCCAAAAGAGAACACATACCCACTGGTAGATCGTCTATCAGAAATACTACCAGCCCAATCAGCATCAGTGTATCCATGCAACTGTATCTGAACCCCAGTCTCATAAAATAGTCCATACTGCAATGTGGACTTCCCATACTTGAGTATGCGTCTAGCCGCATCCAAATGCGGTTTCCTTGGAGCCTGCATAAACTGACTTACCAACCCAACAGCATAGCTCAAATCTGGCCTGGTAATAGTCATATAAATCAAGCTTCCTACTATGCGTCTGTACATAGTAGGGTCTTCTAGAAGCTCACCTGCATCTGTGCTCAGCTTCACATTCTGCTCCAAAGGAACTGAAATAGGCTTACAGCCTATCATCCCATATTTGGACAGCATGTCTAATCCATACTGCCTCTGCAAGAGCTGTATCCCACTTAGTGATCTAATCACCTCAATGCCCAAGAAATAACGCAGCTCTCCCAAATCCTTCATCTCAAACTTCTGCTTCAATAGCATTTTCACATGAAGGATATCTTCATCACTGTCACCTGTCATAATCAAATCATCAACATAAATGACAAGTAGTATAATACATTTCTCTGTTTTTCTCACATAAAGTGAGAAATCTGCCTTGGAAATCTAAAAGCCAATAGTGACAAGATACTGTCCTATCTTGTCAGACCATGCTCTAGGTGCTTGCTTCAAGCCATACAAGGCTTTCTTCAACCTGCAAACAAACTCAGGATGAACAGCATGCACATAACCTGGTGCCTGCTCCATATAGACCTCTTCTTGCAAATCACCATGCAAGAAGGCATTCTTTACATCCATCTGATGTAAAGACCATCCCTTTGATGCAGCCATAGCAATGACTGCTCTTACGGTTGCCATCCTTACAACCGGACTGAATGTTTCTTCATAGTCAATGCCATATGTTTGTGCATACCCCTTGACTACTAATCTTGCCTTGTATCTGTTCACAGAACCATCTGCATTGTGCTTCACCTTATAAACCCACTTACAGCCAATTGCATTCTTACCTTTAGGCAAAGGTACCAATTCCCATGTAGCATTTGCTTCCAAGGCATCCATTTCTTCATCCATGGCTTTCTCCCATTTTTCTTTTCCCATGGCTTGCTCAAAAGAAGTGGGTTCTGGTTCCTGTATCACCTTAAACATATATGCATAGTGAATGGCTGTAAATCCATCATATTTCAGCCTATCCACAGGATACCTAACTCTGGTAGACCTGCGCAAAGTGGGTTCACTCCCAGGTGCTCTCAAAACATCCCTAGTCTTCCTTACTCCAGGTGTAACAATAGAAGGACTATTCAACTCATCATCAATGCTCTGTTCTGAGCCACTGGATTCACCATCCACATAAGAGTGACCTGCATTCACATCAAACATGGGTTGATCAACCTTCTCTTTTCCTTTTCGTGATACCTGCATACCACTATTTGCGTTGCTTTGAGAAGATTCTCCTGATCTCAATCTGCCTGTCCATGGAGAAGAATGTGAATCACTGCTAGAGGACGCTCCAGGTCCACTAATATCTTGTGACTGCTACTGAGAATTCTGTGCAACATTACCATTTTGTGCATCTACATTATCAATCACATTTATTGGTTTATACCATCTACTCATCTCATCAAAAACATCTCTGCTCACTGTAAACTTACGAGTAGAAGGGTTATAGCATCTATACCCTTTTTACTGCAGAGAGTAACCAATAAAGATGCACCTCTCAGCTTTTGGATCCAACTTGGATCTCAGCTCATCTGGCACATGTACATAGGCAATGCAACCAAAAAATTTCAAATGAGAAATATCTGGTTTTCTACTAGTATACCTCTCCTCTGGAGTCATCCCATGTATTGCTGGAGTGGGAGTCCTGTTCATTATGTAGACTGCTGTAGCAACTGCTTCAGCCCAGTAAAAATCTGGCAAGTCTTTTTCATTGAGCATGGCACGAGATACCTCTCCAATATGCCTATTTTTCCTTTCTGCAATTCCATTTTATTGTGGGGTATGACTGCATGAATATTGCTGCTTTATGCCATGCTCCTACAAGAACCTTGCAAACTCATTTGAGAGGTACTCTCCCCCTCCATCTGACCTTAGGCATTTTATTTGCAAACCTGTTTCTTTTTCAACCATAGCTTTAAGAGTTTTGAAATGCCCAAAAACTTCACTTTTCTTTTTTATAAAATACACCCAAACTTTTCTGCTATAGTCATCAATAAAAGTGACAAAATAATGACAGCCTCCAAGAGATGCAACTTTAGTAGTCCACACATCAGAGTGGATTAATTCCAATGGCTTCTCACTCTCTTGAACATGTCTAGGAAATGGTTTCCTTGCCTGTTTTCCAAATTGACAGGCTTCACATATCTTATGCATTTCTGCAACCTTGAATTTGGACAATCCTGCAATAATATTTTGGGCCTGCATTGATTTAAGTCGCTGTTTAACATGACCAATGCGTTTATGCCAGATATCAATATTTGCAACTACACCGGTCCCATGTGCAAATATTGCTGCACTCAATTCAGACATGTCTGCATCCAACATAAACATTCTGCCCTTCTTCTTTCCTTTTGCTATCAAGCGACCTTTATTTTTCATATCCTCAACAAAGCATCCATGAGGATTAAATCTGACCTACATGCCCTGTTCAACCATTTGACCAACAGAAACTAGATTCTTGGTGATGTTCGGGACATGAAATACATCGGACAGGTATTTCTTTTTCCCACCCTGCATAGACAAAGGAAATTTTTCAATCTGCACAATAGGATGTGCAGTATCATCACCAGTCTCCACAAATCCTGGTTTTTCCATTTTCCTTGCATCCTCCATCCATTGTGCATGACCTGTCATGTGGTTTGATGCACCTGAGTCAACATACCAGACATCGTTGCTTTCTTCTGCACTTATCACAGAATTGTTCATGTGCTGCACTATAAACAAATGCTCATTTCTGTCATCACCCTGTCTACTAGAAGATGCATAATTCCCTTGTTGCAATTTACCATTCATGATGTCATTCTGCTTTTTATAGCAGTCCTTAGCCATATGACCCATTTTACCACAGTAATAGCATTCAACATTGCTGTTTGCATTTTGGCCTCTTTGCCATCCACCACGACCTCTTTGGCTCCCCCTGCCTCTAGAGTTACCACGTCCTCCTCCATAGGAGTGGTTTTCTTAAGTTTGCTGCATATTCTGATTTCTACCACAGCCGCCAAATCGGCCTCCTCTACCTCTGCCTCTACCTCTTCCAGCATTTGAGTAGAATACAGTTTCTTTTGAAGTTCCTCCTGAAGAAGATGCACCACCATTTCTCTGCTCCTCAGAAATTAGAAGAGCAATCAACTCCTCAAAATCAGGAAATCTTTCACGAACTGAAATGGAAGTCCGAAACTGTGCATAATCCTTTCCTAGACCATTCAAGGTCACAAAAACTAAATCATCTTCCACTGGCGACCCAATGGAAGCAAGTGCATCTGCAATCTTCTTCACCTTCATGTGGTAGTCATTGATGCTCATATTTTCTCTTTGCACATTATGCAACTCTTGCTTGAGCTGCATTTTCATGGCTTGAGTATTTGTGCTATACATTTTTGACAAAGTATCCCATGCCTCCTTTGGCGTACTTGCATCCTGAATATGCACAATCATAGAGTCTGAAATACTAATAGACAGCCAGTACATAACTTTCCTGGCTCTCTCATGCCATGCTTTAAATGCCTGCATTTGCTGTTGATTTGGAACATCAGGAAGAACTGGTTCTTCTTCATTTCCTGCAACAAATTCCCAATATCCTTTTCCCATAAGGAAATTCGTCATTCTAAACTTCCATGCTTGAAAGTTGTTCTTGTCAAGCTTTTCAGTGACAATCTGTGAAAGAGAATCAGACACCATTACAGAATACTGCAAAAATTTCTGTCACTGCAAAAAACACAGCTTCACCCTCACAAGGGCAAATCTGCAAAACTGGCGAAAGTGGTATTTGACCATACAGTCACTTCCTAGTGATGATTTTGCATAAACAGGAACCAAGGATGATTCTGAAACTCCCAATGTCTCTGCGCACAAGCATACGATGCAATTTCTACAGTAACTTTTCACCGACCTGTAGAGATCTGCTCCCAAAACAGAGAATGAAAGCAACACTGCTCCTCTTACCAGAACATCGTGAGCTTGGCTTGCTTTCTTGAGCTCCTTACCACAAACAAGACTCTGATACCATGTCAAGATTGTGGGAGAGAAGGAAGGAGTCTCACTTGTAGCTTTCTTGCTTGCACAATGGGGGAATACACGCAGAGGTGGAGGCAGAAAACAGTTTTCCTCTTCTTAGTTGTGTAAGCCAAAAAAAACTCTCATATAAAGAAATAGAAGAACCCTATATATGGGTCTCAAACCAAACTCAACTAACTAAGGTGGCATACTAACTGAGCCACGAACTAGAGTAGATAAGGATAGCTGTCATCTAGCTATTATTCATGGGCGGTGTACCAACCGCATCTGCAACAAACACGTCGGTGACATAAATGCACAACGGTCACCCTGGCATATCACGAGTGGAGCTCTATATCTCAACATGTCTTGGCAAGCATAAACCTATCCTGAAGAAATTGACATAACTGCTTCCATATAGGATTAGAGATCATGGAGACACTGATGCCTGAGGTAGTAAGAACCTTCTTGGGGTTCAACACATCTTGTGTCTGCTTTTGCAACAACTTAAGGATATCCTCATTTGAGAATAATTGTCGAGCAATGGAGAAAGAGTCTCCTCAATAGGGTAAAGACAAAGCCTTTCCCAAGCTTTCACAAGTCAATTGGATAATGGTTCCTCTTATAGGGCTAGACCTCTTACTATAAGAGGTAAAAAACTGATCACAAACATTAGTATCCTCTGGAATAAGTGGCAATGGAAGTGCTATGAGCTTGGCTAAACCCGCCTTGCTGATAAGATCTGAATCTAGTAATAAAGAATGGTCATGAGACACCAATGGAACGTATTGAATGGGAGAGAAGTACGAGGTGCCATTCAGATGGATTACATACATACACACCACACACACAAACAATCATAGTGAATGCCTGCAAAACAATAGGATAGGAATGAGATATCAATCTGAAGGAACTGACACAGACTCGACCGACTAACTGACCACCCTAAGCAATCCACATCCTAGAAAAAATTCAGCATGTGTGACCGAAAGCTTTATGCGATGCAATACAATTAAATACCTTAGATCCTCGTATTAGGTAGAAAAGAAAAATAATAAGACATACCGTATCCCTAACACATCCATATAGCCAAAACAAAAAGTAAAATCTCAAAAAAACCAATCACATTTTCATAACATTGGAAATATTAACCACTATTAACAATAATACTGGGTTATTTGCCAAGTATATACTACTCATGTTGTCACAATAAATGACAACTGGCCCATCTGTAGGCTGATGCATATCATAGAGTAGCTTATGCAACCAAGCTACCTCACATGCAGCCATTGCTGCGCCCCTATACTCAGCCTCTGTGCTCAACAAGGCAACTGTAGGCTGTTTCTTGCTGCTCCAAGTGACTGCAGCACTCCCAAAAGAGAACACATATCCAATGGTAGATCGTCTATCAGAAATGCTACCAGCCCAATCAGCATCAGTGTATCCATGCAACTGTATCTGAACCCCAGTCTCATAAAATAGTCCATACTGCAATGTGGACTTCACATACCTGAGTATGCGTCTAGCAGCATCCAAATGCGGTTTCCTTGGAGCCTTCATAAACTGACTTACCAATCCAACAGCATAGCTCAAATCTAGCCTGGTAATAGTCATATAAATCAAGCTTCCTACTATGCGTCTGTACATAGTAGGATCTTCCAGAAGCTCACCTGCATCTGCGCTCAGCTTCACATTCTGCTCCAAAGGAACTGAAATAGGCTTACAGCCTGTCATCCCATATTTGGATAGCATGTCCAATCCATACTGCCTCTGCAAGAGCTGTATCCCACTTGGTGATCTAATCACCTCAATGCCCAAGAAATAACGCAGCTCTCCCAAATCCTTCATCTCAAACTTCTGCTTCAATAGCATTTTCACATGAAGGATATCTTCATCACTGTCACCTGTCATAATCAAATCATCAACATAAATGACAAGTAGCATAATACCTTTCTCTGTTTTTCTCACATAAAGTGAGAAATCTGCCTTGAAAATCTAAAAGCCAATAGTGACAAGATACTGTCCTATCTTGTCAGACCATGCTCTAGGTGCTTGCTTCAAGCCATACAAGGCTTTCTTCAACCTACAAACAAACTCAGGATGAACAGCATGCACATAACCTGGTGCCTGCTCCATATAGACCTCTTCTTGCAAATCACCATGCAAGAAGGCATTCTTTACATCCATCTGATGTAAAGACCATCCCTTTGATGCAGCCATAGCAATGACTGCTCTTACTGTTGCCATCCTTGCAATTGGACTGAATGTTTCTTCATAATCAATGCCATATGTTTGTGCATACCCCTTGACTACTAATCTTGCATTGTATCTATTCACGGAACCATCTGCATTGTGTTTCACCTTGTAAACCCACTTACAACCAATTGCATTATTACCTTTAGGCAAAGATACCAATTCCCATGTAGCATTTGCTTCCAAGGCATCCATTTCTTCATCCATGGCTTTCTCCCATTTTTCTTTTCCCATGGCTTGCTCAAAAGAAGTGGGTTCTGGTTCCTGTATCAGTTTGACCATATATGCATAGTGAATGGCTGTAAATCCATCATATTTTAGCCTATCCACAGGATACCTAGCTCTGGTAGACCTTCGCAAAGTAGATTCACTCCCAGGTGCTCTCAAATCGTCCCTGGTCTTTCTTACTCCAGGTGTAACAATAGAAGGAATACCCAACTCATCATCAATGCTCTGTTCTGAGCCACTGGATTCACCATCCACATAAGAGTGACCTGCATTCACATCAAACATGGGCTGATCTATCTTTCTTTTCCTTTTCGTGATACCTGCATACCACTATCTGCATTGCTTTGAGAAGATTCTCCCGATCTCAATCTGCCTGTCCATGGCGAAGAATGTGAACCACTGCTAGAGGACGCTCCAGGTCCACTAATATTTTATGACAGTTGCTGTGAATTCTGTGCAACATTACCATTTTGTGCATCTACATCATCAATCACATTTACTGGTTTATACCATCTACTCATCTCATCAAAAACAACATCTCTGCTCATTGTAAACTTACGAGTAGAAGGGTTATAGCATCTATACCCTTTCTGCTGTGCAGAGAGTAACCAATAAAGATGCACTTCTCAGCTTTTGGATCCAACTTGGATCTCAACTCATCTGGCACATGAACATAGGCAATGCAACCAAAAATCTCCAAATGAGAAATATCTGGTTTCCTACCAGTATACCTCTTCTCTGGAGTCATCCCATGTATTGTTGCAGTGGGAGTCATGTTCATTATGTAGACTGCTGTAGCAACTGCTTGAGTCCAGTAAAAATTTGGCAAGTCTTTTTCGTTGAGCATGGCACAAGATACCTCTCCAATATGCATGTTTTTCCTTTCTGCAATTCCATTCTATTGTGGGGTATGACTACATGAATATTGCTACTTTATGCCATGATCCTACAAGAACCTTGCAAACTCATTTGAGAGGTACTCTCCCCCTCCATCTCACCTTAGGCATTTTATTTGCAGGCCTGTTTCTTTTTCAACCATAGCTTTAAGAGTTTTGAAATACCCAAAAACTTCACTTTTCTTTTTCATAAAATACACCCAAACTTTTCTGCTATAGTCATCAATAAAAGTGACAAAATAATGACAGCCTCCAAGAGATGCAGCTTTAGTAGTCCACACATCAGAGTGGATTAATTCCAATGGCTTCTCACTCTCTTGAACATGTCTAGGAAATGGTTTCCTTGCCTGTTTTCCAACTTGGCAGGCTTCACATACCTTATGCATTTCTGCAACCTTGAATTTAGGCAATCCTGCAACAATATTTTGGTCCTGCATTGATTTAAGTCATTGTACATTAACATGACCAATGCGTTTATGCCAGATATCAATATCTGCAACTACACTGGTCCCATGTGCAAACATTGCTGCACTCAATTCAGACATGTTTGCATCCAACGTAAACATTCTGCCCTTCTTCTTTCCTTTTGCTATCAAGCGACCTTTATTTTTCATATCCTCAACAAAGCATCCATGAGGATTAAATCTGACCTGCAAGCCCTGCTCAACCATTTGACCAACAAAAACCAGATTCTTGGTGATATTCGGGACATAAAATACATCGGACATGTATTTCTTTTTCCCATCCTGCATAGACAAAGAAATTTTTCCAATCTGCACAATAGGATGTGCAGTATCATCACCAGTCTCCACAAATCCTAGTTTTTCCATTTTCCTTGCATCCTCCATCCATTCTGCATGACCTGTCATATGGTTTGATGCACCTGAGTCAACATACCACACATCGTTGCTTTCTTCTGCACTTGTCACAGAATTGTTCATGTGCTGCACCATAAACAAATGCTCATTCCTGTCATCACCCTGTCTACTAGAAGATGCATAATTCCCTTGTTGCGATTTTGCATTCATGATGTCATTTTGCTTTTTATAGCAGTCTTTAGCCATATGACCCATTTTACCACAGTAGTAGCATTCAACATTGCTGTTTGCATTTTGGCCTCTTTGCCATCCACCACGACCTCTTTGGCTCCCCCTGCCTCTAGAGTTACCACATCCTCCTCCATAGGACTGGTTTTCTTGAGTTTGCTGCATATTCTGATTTCTACCACGGCCTCCAGATCGGCCTCCTCTACCTCTGCCTCTACCTCTTCCAGTATTTGAGTAGAAGACAGCTTCTTTTGAATTTCCTCCTGAAGAAGATGTACCACCATTTCTCTGCTCCTCAGAAATTAGAAGAGTAATCAACTCCTCAAAATCAGGAAATCTTTCACGGATGGAAATGGATGTTCGGAACTGTGCATAATCCTTTCCTAGACCATTCAAGGTCACAAAAACTAAATCATCATCTTCCACTGGCGACCCAATGGAAGCAAGTGCATCTGCAATCTTCTTCACCTTCATGTGGTAGTCATTGATGCTTATATTTTCTCTTTGCACATTGTGCAACTCTTGCTTGAGCTGCATTTTCCTGGCTTGCGTATTTGTGCTATACATTTTTGACAAAGTATCCCATGCCTCCTTTGGCGT
This sequence comes from Lygodium microphyllum, assembly GCF_053477565.2. Lineage (NCBI taxonomy): Eukaryota > Viridiplantae > Streptophyta > Polypodiopsida > Schizaeales > Lygodiaceae > Lygodium > Lygodium microphyllum. The sequence goes on along the minus strand of NC_141164.1, from coordinate 75,175,266 downwards.
ACTTGCATCTTGAATATGCACCATTATAGAGTCTGAAATGCTGATAAACGGTCAGTACATAACTTTCCTGGCTCTCTCATGCCATGCTTTAAATGCCTGCATTTGCTGTTGATTGGGAACATCAGGAAGAACTGGTTCTTCTTCATTTCCTGCAACAAATTCCCAATATCCTTTTCCCATAAGGAAATTCGTCATTCTAAACTTCCATGCTTGGAAGTTGTTCTTGTCAAGCTTTTCAGTGACAATCAGTGACCCTGGCACAACGGTCACCCTGGCATATCACGAGTGGAGCTCGATATCTCAACATGCACTTCTTCTCCATGAGGAGGGACTTGACTATCCTCTATCTCTCAAACCTCTTGTCCTATCTTTTCGACTATCTCTGTGGCTCTGTAGTGCTTTGTACTACATTGTTCTGTATTGGACTGTTTTGTTTCTCCCTAGGAAGGTTGAACTTCACAGTCTTTGCAGAGAAAACATTCTCTTTTGGAACTATGGGTTCTCCTTTCTTTGCTCGTGTTATTGCAGCCACTTCAAATTCCACCAAATTGGAAGCCTATCATTCTTGGGTCTTCTATTGGGTATCAGGAGTAGCTTTCACAGGAGCTGGACTTGGACAATCTTTTACAATATGGCCTTCTCCCTTGCATTGATTGCATAAGGGCTTGTAGTATATAGACCTTCTAGGGTTTGGATAGTTTGGTAAGATATGACCCTTTTCTCCATATCTGTAACAGTCCACCTCTGATCTCTAGCCACTGTCGTCCTCTATAACTTTGAGAGGGAAACCTCCTTGGACCAAAATTAGGACCGAACTCCCTAGGCTTTAGTCCAATGTCGTGCGTTGTCATTTTGGATTCCACCAAGTTGAACCTTGCATCTTCATATTTCTTTCTTCTTTCGTGCATCTCTTTCAAAGAGTAAATACTTTTGTATGGTTCTTTCTCAAACAGTATGAATAGAAAACTCTAGGAATGGTTGGTTTTTGGGTACATTCAGAGGCTAAATTTCCCGCTTGATTGCACTTTCCACACCATGTATTAGAATGCATCACATCTCTCCCACCCCCTGTAGGAGTGGATATATTGGGAAGTATTCACCTTCAGTGTTTGTAGCTATTCTGTAATCACATCCATAAGCTCTTTCTTGATACTTGTGACTAAGTTGGATAGGTAATCCTTCAAATTTTCACCTCCTGCAGTACTTGCAGTAGGGTTTTGAGAAGCTTTTGTAATCATTGCATACACTGGTTGGGTTGATCCAAAGGGTCCTCTGTTCTAGTTCTAATTCAGAGCTCCTGTTGAGACTTGCGATTGATTCCAGTTGATAGGGTTCCACTATTGTTGAGGTGCCATTGGAAGAATTGTTTGAGGCCACTGTTGTTGTGGTTGAACCATCATTTTAGGCACTCTCATCTGCGGCCACTATGGATTAGGTGCATTGTATTGTGGCACTATTTGCATCTAGGGGTAGGGGTAGGGAACTGTTCCTGGGACTGCATTTGGTGGTTATACCATTCCTGGCATGAGAGGAGGCAAGACTCCTCTTCCTGACGTCATTGACAACCTTGCTTCAACTTCGTCATACAGTCTTGCACCTTCCACTGCAACTTGCAAATTTATTGGTCTTCTCAATTCCACGAACTTGTGAACTTCTAGTTGTAGGCCTTTGAGGAAAACTCCCATCTGGATGCCTTTATCCAAATGATGGTTGGTCAATCTCTTCAATATGGATTCCATTCAAGAGACATAAGCTTCTACTCTTTCTCCAGAGGACTGATTTAGGTTTACGAACTCCTCTCCATCCTCTCTTCAAAGCCTTCACACCTGAATTTAGTGAGGAAAGTCAACTTCAAGTCGTCCCATGTGCTAAAAGTTCTTGCTGCTTTTCTCTCATACTACTAAAACGCTATGCCTTTGAAAGTGGCAAGGAATATTGCTAACCAATGTTCACGGATTCTGGCATTGTTAGCTACACATGCTACCATAAACTCTGCTACATGAAGATGAAGATCTTCATTGTACTCTCCCTTAAAAATGGGCAATGGGACTACATTTGTTGGCCTATATATATATATCCATCAATAGTACATAATCTCTTCGCTACAATGCTTAATAATCACTCATCATAATCCTTCTTTGGTCATGAATGCCCCTTCCAAAAGGTGTGTCTGATATGAAAGGTCACCAGAGCCACTACAGTGACTCCTCACAACTCATCACTATCACTTCACTCCAGTTGGGCTATCTACAAGCTTTCTTGACAAGTGCTCAAGGATTTTGTGAAGTTCAAGTTTGTTTGCTGGGACATGACAAGTGATTGATGTCGGTTGGCCCATGGGGCTTCCAGCCATCATACACACATGTATGGTAGGAAGCTTAGAAGTAATGGCACTCTTAGGGTTGCTATCGAAGTCTAAAACTTGTATGTATTCATTCTCTTCCTCCAAGAGTGGGAGCTCAATGGTTGCCAATACGTGCATCCAATCTTGCTCATCCTTAGGGTAAGCAATGCACTTTGTTAGAGGCCTATAATCACTTCTCGATTTCAAATCCTTTGTACTCAACTTCTTTACTAGACAATGATACAGTAGGCTATTTCTTACTCTGCCAATGAGCTAGATTTTTGTATTTTGACAGTCACACACATAAAGATAGACTAACTGAAGAGTAACGAGAGCTTGATATTCTAACACTCCCCCTCAAGCTCAAACCATCTGATAAACTCCAAGTAGATGTCTGAAGTATATGAACTTTTCTTTACCAAGAGACTTGGTAAATATATCTACTACATGGTCTTCAATCTTCACATGAATCAAGTCAATCTACTCTGTAAGAACCATTTCTATGATGAAATGGTAGTGAACCTCAATATGTTTGGATCTAGCATGGTAGACAGGATTGCTAGCCAACATAACACTACTGATGTTATCACAATGCAATCTCACTCTACTTTCCAGCTGTATTCATAAGTCTTTCAGTAGTTTCATCAACCAAACTGCTTCGCAAGCCACTAAGGCAGAACATTAGGCCATTACCCTATAGTCCTCTATTGCTGTAGCATTTTTCATCCATGGCCTCCCTAGCATGATATCATAATCCACTCCCTTCATCATAACTATGAAGTTCACTAAGAATTGGGTCCTTGCTATCTTTAGTGGCAAGTTCTTTAGGACTCCAAAGGGTCTAACTTTCATCCCATTTTCTAGGGTAACATTGAACCTTGAGGTTTCCACCAGTGGGTTTCCCCAATTTGCAAGATTGTATGACTACGTACACTAACCCTTGCTCCCATGTCCACTATCCCCTTTCGTGTAGTATCTCCTAAGGCAACAACAAGTAAGTCTGCATGCATCTTCATGCCCTCCCAAAAGGCATTTATTTGTGGGGACTTAGACACGCGACTCACTATTAGGCTTGGTATGTGTGCCATGGCATCATGGTCTGGAAAGTCTTGCAGCTTATGGTCATTACTATGTTCTACCCATTACTTCAATTCTTGCAAAAGTGCGGGGTTTTGTCTAAGTAGTTCTCCCAATGACAATGTCACAAGAGTTGCTATGAGTGTGCTAGCAAGCCGCCATTCCTCTTTCCCTCCCCAACTTCATGGGTTCCTTTGCCAATGTTCTCGAATTGTTTGTATATTCTTGGTCTTCTCATTTTTCCCATGCAGTTATTCACATGGTAGCATTGTCTCTCCTATCCTCAAATATGTGGGTGAGACTGGTGGGCTCATGGTTGAGAGTTCCTCAATCTCTTCCTCAACTACAGGTTTGGAAACTTGAAGGTGAGCATGCACTTCTTTTATCCATTCCTTAACCTTATCTACAACCTTCAACTATTGGTTAGGGTCAGGGTACTCTCCAACCTTAGCACTTACCTTCTCTCTTATCTTAGAAGCAAATGCTTCTACTTTGACATCTGTAACTTGCTTTGCTTTGGTTAATGTAGTCTCACTCTTTCTCTTGAGCATTATTTTTGCCTCAAATCTCTTTTTCCTCCGTCATTGACTCTTCTTCCCTATGGAGGATGCATCCAACTTGCTAGGCCTGAGTACTGAGATATCGTCCTACTTCATTTGCGCTCGTGTCATGACTTTTGGAGGAATAGGTGTAGCATCATTGTCATGTGACTCGGCACAAAAGAGCCCAAGTGGCATAGATGGTACAATTGTTGAGCTAATGGAGGGTTTCTACCTAGGGCAATCAGTGAACAGATGTGTGACTTTGCATTCCGGGCACCTCAAGTCATCCTTCTCTCTATTTGTTTGCTCATTTTTAGGGCAGCGAGATGAGATATGCCATGGATAACCACATGTCCAACATGCTATGGGTTCTTGGTTCATTTGTTTGCTCATTTTTAGGGCAGCGAGATGAGATATGCCATGGATAACCACATGTCCAACATGCTATGGGTTCTTGGTTCTAAGCTCCTCCTAGGTCTCTACCTCTCCCTCTACCTAAGGCGATGACTAGCACATATCTATAGTCCATCAATGTGGGATTTCCCTCTTCGTCATAAGAGACATAAGGGTTCAAATAAGAATTTTCTCTAGGGTTTCCTCCACAAAGTGCACTGGAGCTTCGGGGTAAAAATAGGTGTTGGAGGTCTAGGGATCCCCATCAAGTTGATATCTGGCCTCATCATGGATGACTTTGTCAAGATTGTGGGAGAGAAGGAAGGAGTCTCACTTGTAGCTTTCTTGCTTGCACAATGGGGAAATACACACAAGGGTGGAGGCTGAAAACAGTTTTCCTCTTCTTAGTTGTGTAAGCCAAAAGAACTCTTATACAAAGAAATAGAAGAACCCTATATATGGGTCTCAAACCAAACTCAACTAACTAAGGTGGCATACTAACTGAGCCACGAACTAGAGTAGATAAGGATAGCTGTCATCTAGCTATTATTCATGGGCGGTGTACCAACCCGTCTACAACTGACAAGTCGGTGACATAAATGCACAACGGTCACCCTGGCATATCACGAGTGGAGCTCGATATCTCAACACTCCCCCTCGAGCTCAATCCCAATTCTTGCACACCAAGCAGGTCTCTGAACTTGCGCAGCTTCTCTGCGTCCAATGCCTTCGTAAATATGTTAGCTACCTGATCCTCTGTGCTGACATAAACTAGATCAATAAGACCTAGTAAAACCCTCTCCCGCACATAGTGATAATGAACCTCAATGTGCTTTGTTCTAGCATGATAGACTGGGTTATTTGCCAAGTGTATACTACTCATGTTGTCACAATAAATGATAACTTGCCCATCTATAGGCTGATGCATATCATAAAGTAGCTTATGCAACCAAGCTACCTCACATGCAGCCATTGCTGCACCCCTGTACTCAGCCTCTGTGCTCGACAAGGCAACTGTAGGCTGTTTCTTGCTGCTCCAAGTGACTACAGCATTCCGAAAAGAGAACACATATTCACTGGTAGATCGTCTATCACAAATACTACCAGCCCAATCAGCATCAGTGTATCCATGCAACTGTATCTGAACCCCAGTCTCATAAAAAAGTCCATACTGCAATGTGGACTTCACATATCTGAGTATGCATCTAGCCGCATCCAAATGTGGTTTCCTTGGATCCTGCATAAACTGACTTACCAATCCAACAGCATAGCTCAAATCTGGCTAGGTAATAGTCATATAAATCAAACTTTCTACTATGCGTCTGTACATAGTAGGGTCTTCCAGAAGCTCACCTGCATCTGTGCTCAGCTTCACATTCTGCTCCAAAGGAACTGAAATAGGCTTACATCCTGTCATCCCATATTTGGACAGCATGTCCAATCCATACTGCCTTTGCAAGAGCTGTATCCCACTTGGTGATCTAATCACCTCAATGCCCAAGAAATAACACAGCTCTCCCAAATCCTTCATCTCAAACTTCTGCTTCAATAGCATTTTCACATGAAGGATATCTTCATCACTGTCACCTGTCATAATCAAATCATCAACATAAATGACAAGTAGCATAATATCTTTCTCTGTTTTTCTCACATAAAGTGAGAAATCTACCTTGGAAATCTGAAAGCCAATAATAACAAGATATTGTCCTATCTTGTCAGACCATGCTCTAGGTGCTTGCTTCAAGCCATACAAGGCTTTCTTCAACCTACAAACAAACTCAGGATGAACAGCATGCACATAACCTGGTGGCTGCTCCATATAGACCTCTTCTTACAAATCACCATGCAAGAAGGCATTCTTTACATCCATCTAATGTAAAGACCATCCCTTTGATGTAGCCATAGCAATGACTGCTCTTATGATTGCCATCCTTGCAACCGGACTGAATGTTTCTTCATAATCAATGCCATATGTTTGTGCATACCCCTTGACTACTAATCTTGCCTTGTGTCTATTCACAGAACCATCTGCATTGTGCTTCACCTTATAAACCCACTTACAGCCAATTGCATTCTTACCTTTAGGCAAAGGTACCAATTCCCATGTAGCATTTGCTTCCAAGGCATCCATTTCTTCATCCATGGCTTTCTCCCATTTCTCTTTTCCCATGGCTTGCTCAAAAGAAGTGGGTTCTGGTTTCTGTATCACTTTGACCATATATGCATAGTGAATGGCTGTAAATCCATCATATTTCAGCCTATCCACAGGATACCTAGCTCTGGTAGACCTGCACAAAGTAGGTTCACTCCCAGGTGCTCTCAAAACGTCCTGGTCTTCCTTACTCCAGGTCTAACAATAGAAGGAATACCCAACTCATCATCAATGCTCTGTTCTGAGCCACTGGATTCACCATCCATATAAGAGTGACCTGCATTCACATCAAACATGGGCTGATCTATCTTTTCTTTTCCTTTTCGTGATACCTGCATACCACTATCTACATTGCTTTGAGAAGATTCTCCTGATCTCAATCTGCCTGTCCATGGCGAAGAATGTGAACCACTGCTAGAGGACGCTCCAGGTCCACTAATATTTTGTGACTGCTGCTGTGAATTCTGTGCAGCATTACCATTTTGTGCATCTACATCATCAATCACATTTACTAGTTTATACCAGCTACTCATCTCATAAAAAACAACATCTCTGCTCACTGTAAACTTACGAGTAGAAGGGTTATAGCATCTATACCATTAGAGAGTAACCAATAAAGATGCACTTCTCAGCTTTTGGATCCAACTTGGATCTCAACTCATCTGACACATGAACATAGGCAATGCAACCAAAAATCTTCAAATGAGAAATATCTGGTTTCCTACCAGTATACCTCTCCTCTGGAGTCATCCCATGTATTGTTGCAGTGGGAGTCCTGTTCATTATGTAGACTGTTGTAGCAACTGCTTCAGCCCAGTAAAAATCTAACAAGTCTTTTTCATTGAGCATGGCACGAGATACCTCTCCAATATGCCTGTTTTTCCTTTCTGCAATTCCATTTTGCTGTGGGGTATGACTGCATGAATATTGCTGCTTTATGCCATGCTCCTGCAAGAACCTTGCAAACTCATTTGAGAGGTACTCTCCCCCTCCATCTGACCTTAGGCATTTTATTTGCAGGCCTATTTCTTTTTCAACCACAGCTTTAAGAGTTTTGAAATGCCCAAAAACTTCACTTTTCTTTTTTATAAAATACACCCAAACTTTACTGCTATAGTCATCAATAAAAGTGACAAAATAATGACAGTCTCCAAGAGATGCAGCTTTAGTAGTCCACACATCAGAGTGGATTAATTCCAATGACTTCTCACTCTCTTGAACATGTCTAGGAAATGGTTTCCTTGCATGTTTTCCAACCTGACAGACTTCACATACCTTATGCATTTCTGCAACCTTGAATTTTGGCAATCCTGCAACAATATTTTGGGCCTGCATTGATTTAAGTCGCTGTACATTGACATGACCAATGCATTTATGCCAGATATCAATATCTGCAACTACACCGGTCCCATGTGCAAACATTGCTGCACTCAATTCAGACATGTCTGCATTCAACGTAAACATTCTGCCCTTCTTCTTTCCTTTTGCTATCAAGCGACCTTTATTTTTCATATCCTCAACAAAGCATCCATGAGGATTAAATCTGACCTGCAAGCCCTGCTCAACCATTTGACCAACAGAAACCAGATTCTTAGTGATTTTTGGGACATGAAATACATCGGACAGGTATTTCTTTTTCCCATCCTGCATAGACAAAGAAATTTTTCCAATCTGCACAATAGGATGTGCAGTATCATCACCAGTCTCCACAAATCCTAGTTTTTCCATTTTCCTTGCATCCTCCATCCATTCTGCATGACCTGTCATATGGTTTGATGCACCTGAGTCAACATACCACACATCGTTGCTTTCTTCTGCACTTGTCACAGAATTGTTCATGTGCTGCACCATAAACAAATGCTCATTCCTGTCATCACCATGTCTACTAGAAGATGCATAATTCCCTTGTTGCAGTTTTCCATTCATGATGTCATTCTTCTTTTTATAGCAGTCTTTAGCCATATGACCCATTTTACCACAGTAGTAGCATTCAACATTACTATTTACATTTTGGCCTCTCTGACATCCACCACGACCTCTTTGGCTCCCCCTGCCTCTAGAGTTACCACGTCCTCCTCCATAGGAGTGGTTTTCTTGAGTTTGCTGCATATTCTGATCTCTACCATGGCCTCCAGATCGGCCTCCTCTACCTCTGCCTCTACCTCTTCCAGCATTTGAGTAGAAGACAGCTTCTTTTGAAGTTCCTCCTGAAGAAGATGCACCACCATTTCTCTGCTCCTTAGAAATTAGAAGAGCAATCAACTCCTCAAAATCAGGAAATCTTTCACGGACGAAAATGGATGTTCGAAACTATGCATAATCCTTTCCTAGACCATTCAAGGTCACAGAAACTAAATCATCATCTTCCACTGGCGACCCAATGGCAGCAAGTGCATCTGCAATCTTCTTCACCTTCATGTGGTAGTCATTGATGCTCATATTTTCTCTTTGCACATTATGCAACTCTTGCTTGAGCTGCATTTTTCTGGCTTGCATATTGGTGCTATACATTTTTGGCAAAGTATCCCATGCCTCCTTTGGCGTACTTGCATCCTGAATATGCATAATCATAGAGTCTGAAATGCTGATAGACAGCCAGTACATAACTTTCCTGGCTCTCTCATGCCATGCTTTGAATGCCTGCATTTGCTGTTGATTGGGAACATCAGGAAGAACTGGTTCTTCTTCATTTCCTACAACAAATTTCCAATATCCTTTTTCCATAAGGAAATTGGTCATTCTAAACTTCCATGCTTGGAAGTTGTTCTTGTCAAGCTTTTCAGTGACAATCTGTGAGAGAGAATCAGACGCCATTACAGAACACTGCAAGAAATTCTGTCACTGCAAAGAACATAGCTTCAGCCTCACAAGGGCTAATCTGCAAAACTGACGAAAGTGGTATTTGACCACACAGTCATTTCCTAGTGACGATTTTGCATTAACAGGCAACAAGGATGATTCTGTAACTCCCAATGTCTCTGCACACAAGCATACGATGTAATTTCTACAGCAACTTTTCACCGACCTGTAGAACAGTGGTCGCACAGCATAAAAGTGGGCCTTTTCCTGAGTGCGTGGAGAAAAGTTACGCCTCCAAAACAGGCCCCGAAATGGCCTCAAATAAAAAAAACAGGGTCACCTAGGGCTAAAGCCCTATCCCACAGCATATACTGCCCTCTTACTTCACTGCGAAGAGTGTCTCAACCTGAGACAATGCACTCCTGTACTTTTCGGCTGTGCTACCTGCAGAGACTTGCTCCCAAACCAGAAAAATGAAAGCAACACTGGTCTTCTTACCAGAACACCGCGAACTTGGCTTGCTTTCTTGAGCTCCTTACCACGAACAAGGCTCTGATACCATGTCAAGATTGTGGGAGAGAAGGAAGGAGTCTCACTTGTAGCTTTCTTGCTTGCACAATGGGGGAATACACACAAGGGTGGAGGCTGAAAACAGTTTTCCTCTTCTTAGTTTGTAAGCCAAAAGAACTCTTATACAAAGAAATAGAAGAACCCTATATATGGGTCTCAAACCAAACTCAACTAACTAAGGTGGCATACTAACTGAGCCACGAACTAGAGTAGATAAGGATAGCTGTCATCTAGCTATTATTCATGGGCGGTGTACCAACCGCGTCTACAACTGACAAGTCGGTGACATAAATGCACAAGGGTCACCCTGGCATATCACGAGTGGAGCTCGATATCTCAACAGACTTTGGATCGTTAGGTGTTGGAGGTCTAGGGATCCCCATCAATTTGATATCTAGTCCCGTCATGACTAACTTTGGATCGTTAGGTGCATGGAGGGCCAAAGGGGCTCCCCTTCCAAAATATGGTTGTCTAACCCCTTGATAGTTTGGATGTGTGTAAGGCTGTTGATAAGGCAACCGTCTTGGCAACCAACAATGCATGGCCTCATGCTTGAATCTTCCACAATTGGCACAAGGCCTTAATCTAGGATCGAGGCATTTAGATGGTAGGTGATTTCCTCCATAGTGTACACACTTCACATGGGGTCACATAGAACATTGTATTGACTCTTTCAATCTAGCTAGCTTCGGCTATAGCTTGGGTCTGGTCAACACTCTTCCCTTTCTCCCATTTTCCAGAGACTGCTACAACTCTCTTAGTGTTCCTAATTACATTGCTACCTTGTTGCACCATCCAATAGCTTCTCTCACTAAGTAAGTTGTCTACCTGTGTATGGCTTCCTCAAAGACTCTCACAAGCACTTCCCTCTTCATGTTCGAGTTTCTTGCTAGGGCCTTATAGAGTTATTCATTGTGAATCCTATTAATGAACACAATAGAGACCAGTCTCTCATTAGGCTGCTCATATGCAGGTTTCCTCTTACATAGACTTATTACATGGGTGACGTAGTCTCATATGTCCTTGTCTTTTTTATTGACATTCATCAACTTAACAATGAGGTTATTTGAGTATCCTGCCTCCGAGAATCTCTTGACGAAGAGATCCTTCAGCTGGGTGAAGTCTTTACATTTAGCAATGGTCTAAACTGGTGAACCAAGTATGTCCCTTATCTCCCAGGCAAAGATGGAATGCATGTGCTCACTGAGCGGAGTCAGTGAGGTCATTAGCCTCATATACCTGCTCAAAATGCTCGAAAAAGCTATAGGGGTCATTCCGTGCCTAGTATTTATCAAGTTGCTTTTGCAACTATGGGAATTTTTATTTGGCTCCTGGCATTTGGGGTAAGACTAGCAATGATGCTGCTAAGGTTGCCCCACTTTACTCAATGCTAGTAGTATTTAGCAATCTCTTGACGAGTAGCCCACTTAGTGTGAGATCGGCTTCCAAAACTCTCTCCCTATATTGGCATTGCCACTTGTTCTATTCCTACCCGATATGGCTAGGATCCTATGAACCTCTTTGAGCTCCCTCTCATGACACAGCCTTTGAACCCTTTGCTCTTGACTATAACTTGACATGCATTGCAATGCCATCCTTGCCAATCTCCTCTCTTCCTCAAGGTCAGCTATGATGTTTGCCATTGATCTTCCATGGTGTGCTATCCTCGTCGCTAGCCATATTGTGTGACAAGTCGCCAAATCATCAGGATGCTCAACCATGCTAAGGTCAAGGTCAAGGTCTAGAGTGTTCTCATTCGAGCTTGTGCCTACCACACTAGTTGCCTCCTCCTGACCCACTAGTGCATCTATGAGATCAATCAAGTCAGCTAGAGACATATCCCTAATTTTGGTGAGCCTTTTCTTCGCTTGGTGATGTGATGGTTTGGTTCCCTCTATGTCTTTGTACTTGGTTTTTTGGGTCTGTTGTCTGATTCCTGGGGTTGTAGTCCTATTGGTGGGTTTGTTTTTAAGTTAAATCCCCTTAGTGTGTTCCTTGTTAATCCACCTATTTACAATTGTGCAACACTTATACACTAGCAGTGCATCTTGATGTGTGTTGTACAAAATCGGGCTTTCTAGTTTCCATATGTGCTTACATGCCTACACTGTTAAGTGTGACCTTTGATGGAGTCAACTACTTCAATCTATTTCTTGCTCTTGATGTGGTTAGAAGGGGTTTTGATCACTCCTGACTAGTTGAGCCTCAGTTCTCTATGGGGTGCAACAAATGGTCCGTTAAGCATCAAGCCCAATGAGTTAGCTTGGGTTTCTAATTAGTTAGCAGCCAAAGGTCAAGTCTTTTAGTCCCCCATGGGCTGCTAGGTAGAGGTTTCTTCTTTTTCTGGGTGCAAATAATTCTATGGGTTCATTTACAAGTTCTGAATCTAGCTTGGTCAATTGGTCAGTTGGGCATAGGCCCTAGTAGGCCCCTAAAAGGAACTTAGATAGACAGGGTTTTGGTTATCTGGTGGTCTAAGTTCCCAACATTTGAGCTGTCTAGCTCAAAATTAGGGACGAGGGATGTCCATCCGAGTATCCGAGGTTGGCCATCCGAGGTCAAATATCTAAGGTCGGCCATCTGAGGCCTAGACTCAACCGTCCAAGGTCGAGTAATCTGTGTCTAAGTGTTCCGGTGACATTGTCCGAGTTTGAGTATTGGACTCTGATGGTTTTTGGCTATCCGAGTGGACTTGTGACTCGGACTGTCCGAGTGGTAGCGGGACTCCGATGACTGTGGAATGCATCAGAATGTAGTGGTCGGGGGTCCAGAATGACAAAAATCTTGATCAATCCCACGTGCACCTTAATTAATCTCTCAATTATGATCCTCGAAGCAATTGTCCAACACAAAGACACACTCAAAGCTTACCTGCGGGGCTTGAAGGCACGGTGGTAAAGATTGCCAAGCATGAAATGGTTTCCAACCCTGTAGATCTCTCTCTCTTAAGCTCTCTCCCTCAACTCAGAAATGACAAATGAAATCTCTCTTTGCTCTTAGCTTCTTAAACCCTCTCTCTTTCCCTATTACTTCCCCCTTCTCTCTCTTTGCTATCCTAATGCCTTGAAGCTATCTTTTCGTATTTTTTCCTTGTTTTGGGCATGTTATTACAGCACACACCCTACTGTGTATTTCTCTTTTTTTTTTCCTTACCTAAATGCATTCAAATCACAAGAAACCACTTAGACTAATCCAACCTACTTACCTAAATCCAAAAATCCAAAAGAAACTTACTTGCAAAGAAAATCTCGATCCTCAAGCTCAAGATCCATGCTCCATTGCCGCACATGAGATAAGAGAAAAGAAAAGAAGAAGAAGAAGAGAGGAGAAGTTGGACAGCTTCTTCACCACGGTCTCTCATCCTCACATACTCGCTCCCTTACTCCCTCTCTCAAGCACAAGCTCAAGCAAGCAAGAAGAAGAAGAAGAAGAGAAGAGGAGAGCTAGTTTTGGCCACACACAAGAATAATCTTCTCCATTCTCTTTTTGCCTTTTTGTGCATGCCCTCCTCCTCTTTGGGTGCCCATCCCTTTTTACATGACTGACCGTTTTAGCCAAGGACTTCTTTCTTTATTTCTTTCCTCTTTTCATAGTTCCTTCGCCCGTGCCCATCTGCATTTACAAATTGCACAAGAGGGAGCTTGGCGCTCTTTTACAAAATGAAATACAATGCGCCTAGCACTTTCTTTGCTAGAATATTTGGTTCACTCATTATTTTCACTTCCTTTTGCATTAAGGCTTTTTCTACATTTTTATGAGCTTTCCTTTCTTTTCCTCTTTTCTCGCCTTGGGCTGTCTTCCATTTCCAACTTTTTAGGGCCTTTCTGTCTTGGTCTTCCCTAGATTGTAACATGAAGACACAATTAAGTCGAGAGAATAAGAGTAGCCCCACTGACTCCTATGGCTTTATTGCCATTGGAGAAGTGGGGCATTCACTTTGTAGGTCCAATTATATTGTCATCCTCTGCACAAAAGAGGTATATCATAGTAGTAATTAACTATTTTACGAAATGGTCAGAAGCAAGAATGATGAGAAAGGATGATGCAAACGAGACTATTGGCTTCCTCCTTGAACAGCTAATCTATTGGTTTGGTTTGTCTCACATGAGTTAGTGTTGAACTAGGGCACTCATTTTTTGAACAAGGTGATCAAAAGCATGACTGAGGCTTGGCAAATAAAGCATAACAAAATAACACCTTATAATCCACAAGCAAACGGGCAAGTTGAAAGTACAAATAAATAGCTTGTAGGAATCCTATCAAAGATCGCTTTAGACAAGAAACAAGATTGGGATAAGAAAGTATATATGACTGTATGGGCGTACAGCATGACCTTTAAACGAGCTACATGGCACACTCCATTCAAATTATTTTATGGAGAGGAGTGTTCTCTATGGGATGAAGATGCATTGTTTGAACATTTTACAATGTTAGCACATCTCGATGAGCTTAAACTTCAGATTTTATTACATCAAGAGGTGGCTCCACATCACATGCAACAAGTTCATGACATAAAAGCGAAGAAGTATACCTTTAAAAAAGGACAACCAATTTTGTACTATGATGCACATAGGGAGCCTTTTCTTGGGAAATTAGAACCTAAATGGGATGGTCCCCACTACAAGATAGTTAAAATAACTTCACCGCATTATTAGTAGATTTACAAGATGTAAAATTTAGAAATAAGGTTAACCTTAACAAGATTAAACCTTATTATCTATAAGCATACTAATAAGATAAATTCTTTGTAGGTTTATGCCACATTGATCTGAAACCTGCAAGAGCAGTTACAATTGGTTGATGAAGTTGCTAATTCCCTATTTGGAGTACCCATACCTAGAACAAAGATACTACCAAGGAAGGCTAATTTAGTGGAGCAAAGGATATAAAGTGATTGAACAAGATGGGACATTTGTTTGGGCAATTAAGATCTTTCCTCTCAGTATACTGAATTTCAATAATCATACTTACAAGTAGAGGAATTGACCATGGCCAACTATGTAAACCTTTTATGAACCTATACAATATACTTTTATGGGGTAGGCTTTACTAACAATATGGCAAAATATAAAGCCCTGATAATGAGACTGAACATTGCTAAGAGAGGTAGTATTTGCCATTTATTAGTAAAAGGGGATTTCCAATTAGTATTGCATTAACTAAATGGGATGTACACAATATGCAATCCCATCCTTCATATGTATTATTGTGCTGCTATAGACCTGATCAGTGAGTTCGAAAGGGTATCTCTTCCATTGGTTCCACGACATTGGAACCAATTTCCCAATTCATTAGCAAATTAAGTTTATAAAGAAGACCTCTTTTTCAACTTTGGTCCTCACTTGGATATACCTCTTGACAAAGAGATGAAACCTGGTTGATTATGGGGACTATTATCTAAAGATGCTTTATATTGCAGGCAATGGTTAGTGTGGGTGATGCAGAAAGTAGCCAGGACGACCCATCTACTCTTATTATCTTGAACCCATAGGATTGTTAGATGGCATGTTATGTGTACGCCTCTTGCTATGTATGCAGGAAGAATGGGTCATAATTTGATGCATTTAGTTTAGGGTTGAGAGCCATGTTTTCTCCTATTGATGTATATTTAGTACCACTCCAAGAGGGGATGTCGTATAACCTGTAATGTTTTTTTTCATTAGGCCACAACAACCACTTCTTTTGTTGCCATAAAATGATTTATCTCGTTAAGCCAAGACGGCCATGTGTCTGTTTGGTGTGGGTGCATTAAATGGTTCTTTAGTTTAGTGTTTCATTAAACAAAATCAAAGAATCACATGGAGGGAGCCAATTGATGTGTGGATACTTCTTGTGGCCAATCCAGGTGATGTCTTTCCATTCCAAGTTCCTTCCCTTTAAGAAAAATGTGTTAGTGTACTTGGGGGATGGTTTTCTACTGGGGACCAAAAATCAAGGCATAAAGTCCTAGGATTAGGTTAGGTATGTCTAGGGAGGTTTGAGTAGTTATCCACCTCCTGTGATGACATTGTTGGCCATATAAAGCTCTATCTTAGAGATAGTCCTAGTGACCCTATCCTCCTAGCTTGCCAAAGAGAGCGGGATTTTAAGTAGGATCAAGGGCCCTTTCCTGTGGTTGCCAAAGAGAGCAGAATCTTAAGTAGGATCAAGGGCCGAAAGCATGCCAAAACTTATTATTTTCAAGCAAAAATACAAAGCCATTCGAAGAGGGAGAGGTAGATCTAGTCATTTTAAGCGGCTATGGAAGACGAGTTTTAAAAGTGCTTTTGAAGACGAACTTCACAGCAGTTCCAAATTTTTATAAATTTTTAGTTGCGAGTTCAATGAAGGCAAGTGCCAGGAAATGCAAGAGTTCTCAATAGGTAGGTAGGATTTTTGGACCTCAAATTGGATGCCGAACACAAGAGAAATTGTGTCCAAACAGGATGAATTTTCGTGAAGGGGGAGGCATTTTTTTCAACCACATGTAGGGAAGAAGGCACCATGGGGAAGAAATGAGGGAGAGATGGTGATTGAAGATGGTGGCTTGAGTAGAAATTTGGATTTCTAGTATTTCTCTCTCCTCCCTCTCTCTTCTCTTGTGGGCTATTCTTGTGTGAATAATCAAGAGAAAATCGAGATGAGATATGGCTGTCTGGCTTAACAGATGAAGATGAGATTATGCTAATGCTGAGATGTGATGACCAGCACTGATTAGAGCCCAAATTTAGACCAACTTACTGGTTGTGTATGCAACAATAAAAATATAAAAAGTGAGAAATCATGATAAGTCTCGTTTTTTATGAAAAGTTGGTTCTTTTGTATATATTATCGTGGAAATGATATGCATATGGTATGAAATATGATATGAGAGTATTGTGCAATGTGTTCGAGGGATGTCATAAAAAATTTTCAAAAAGATACATCACATTATTGAGAAATTAATTATTTAGTACACGCAAAACCTGTAAACTTGAGAAATATGATGATAATTGATAAAATTGTTGGAAGTAATATTATATGTGGATGAAATAGTATATGCTGATTGCCATGGTTAGTCTCTAATGCTCCATGATTAGGAATTGTCAAATAATGACTCTTTATAATAAAAATAATTTAGAAAAGTTAAACAATAATTTTTAAATCCAAAAATGAAAAAATAGTAAAACATATTCGAATGTATGGTGGGTTGTAGAGCATGAGGTTGTCTTATTCTATACCCATTTGCATGTTAAAGTGTTCGTTTAGGAGGTGCTTCTATGGAAAAATGTCCTATAACATAGATAAAGTTTCATGTAATGGATCAATCTACAATGAAGTTTAAAATGCCAAGGTTTTATATAAAGAAACATGAATGATCGTACACTGAAGTGTAGCATTTAAGGTTTGCTAAATGTATGAAGGAGCAGAGGCATGGGTTAGCCTGGTTCTATCTTCTCAATGCTACATTGCATTAGAAAAAAGCTTGGAAAGAATGTCTTTGCACATCACATGTTCAGTTTTCAATTAAGATTGTTTAAGCATGCTAGGGTATGACACCCTACATATACAATAAGCATGATATCAAAGAAGAACTCCTTGATGCATGGCACTTGTTTGCCAAATTATTAACCTACGTTGAGCAAAAGAGGTTCCTTTGTTGTAGGTTAGAGTGGCTATTTTTGGGGAAAGTTTGTGTGAGGATATAATAAACCTCTTGGATCAAAAAAATATACAGAAAGGACTACATTTCGTTTTTCTTTATGTGTTAATACCATGCATCTCAGGGCCAATCCTTGGGGTGTAGAAGAGCCATAGGGGCCACAACATTCAACTAAGGGATGCCCGCTATATGTGTAAACTGAGGGAAAGTAGTCACCTATGTATGGGAAGCTCCCTGTGCTTGGAGTTGGGGTGGGCAAACCATTAGACTATGCATCTCAAGGCCAATCCCTGGGGTGTAGGAGAGCCATAGGGGCCACAACATTCAACTAAGGGATGCCCATTATATGTGTAAATTGAGGGAAAGTAGTCAACTATGTATGGGAATCTCCCTATGATTGGAGTTGGGATGGGCAAACCATTAGACTATAGTTTGAAACTTACGTCTACAAATGCATTAGTTAGCTAAACTATTTCATATCATCCATATGCTCTTGGCTGCAAGGCCATGAGGGTTGTTTGGTATGTGTAGGAGCCTGATAGAGCCAAATGTTGAGTCTATTTTTTATCTCGACAATCAGGTTTGTGAGTCTCTCACCAAGGTACATGAAACTCTTCCCAAAACTCTAGATGGGAAGCTCGCCACTGTTGAGGCCAAGATGTGCACGATCAACTATGGTGGTGCACTCAGTCAAGTCATCACCATAGCCTTAGGATTATTATATCATTTATAGGTGGCTCCCATAGTAGTAAGGGTTGGTCCAAAGGAAGATGAAAGACCAAGAGAGAAACATGAACCAAGTATTAAGAATCCCCTCAAGAAAATGAGCTAGCTAGGGACTAAGAAAGGAAAATTCCAAAAGGAGCACCACATGGCCATCTAGAAGTCTTTGAAGATGTGAGAGTCTTTAGACAGCTACAAAGCTACATACTTTGATCATTCTCAGTCGACTCTCCCCTAATCATTTAGAGGAAAAACTTATGGCCCTTAAAGATCAAGGAACCAATACTTTTAG
The DNA here is from genome assembly GCF_053477565.2 of Lygodium microphyllum. Taxonomy (NCBI): domain Eukaryota; kingdom Viridiplantae; phylum Streptophyta; class Polypodiopsida; order Schizaeales; family Lygodiaceae; genus Lygodium; species Lygodium microphyllum. The sequence continues at coordinate 75,156,753 of NC_141164.1, read as the reverse complement.
CAAGATCCTCGAACACACCATGGACATACAGCAAGAATTTTTAAACATGAAATCTGAACTAGATGGGATCAAGAATAGGTTGTTAAATGCAAGAACATCTGGATCAACCACTGACACCCTAATAGACCTCGTTCAATGTAGACTCTTTCATCACATAGATTTGCTCATTATAGGAGTTCATATGGCATAAACATTTTTTATTGGGATGGTAACACACCTACCTAGCAAGACCAAGCTAAAGTACTCCTAGTGCCATTGACAAGTATCATGCTGGAGATGACCCATACAGCTTCTTAGAGCAATTTGAGCAAGTTTGTGAGGCCAATAACCTTCTAGGAAATGCCAAGCAAGCTCATGCCTTTGCGCTCTGCATGGGAGAAAAGTTTCATACTTGGTTTACTAGCCTTGATGCAGGTGAGAAGCTCTTAAGACTCTCTTCATTAAGTGATTTCTAGAGGAAGGCTATGAGAAAAATTTAATTGTCCAACTCATGAACATCGAGCAACAAGATGAAGAGTGTTGAGAGATAGGCATGTGAACCCTATGTATGCAAAGGTGGATAAGGGTAGTTGGGTGTGAATGAACTGGAGGGCATCGAAAAACCCTAGCCCTAGCCATCAAGAGTCTATCTAAATAGCCTGGAGGTCAATCTCATGGTAGAGGAGAGTGTACCGATTGTACTTGTACTTGTAAACAACTCATTAAGCAAGATATTATTCTTGTACTTGAGCTCCCTCTCCCTCTCCCTCTCCCTCTCCCTCTCCCTCTCCCTCTCCCTCTCCCTCTCCCTCTCCCTCTCCCTCTCCCTCTCCCTCTCCCTCTCTCGTGCACACTTTCTCTTGCTCTCACTCTGATATTGCAACATGGTATCAAATCCATATCTAATCCAAAAATCTTCCTTCAACTCCATTTCTCACTAAGTGCACATGAGCGTGTCCTTTTTTCACCATATTTCTTCACCTCCATAACTGCCTGCTATGCCCACCTCTCTATTGGAGGACCTAGAGAGAACAAAAGAGGGCATATTTTGCCTTGCTTTCTTCTAGAGAGTTGCTCCTCAACTCAGACTGGTTTAGGATGTCACATGAAACCTCAACATTGGGAAATGAGGAGCATGACATTATCGTTCTTCCCAAAATAGGTGTAGTCTCGGGAGTATGAAGCTCAGTGGCCTGGCATGATTTGCAGCACGGTGCAATGTTGGTGATTGTCAAGAGGCTTTGGTAGATCCCCAAGTGGGCCTTCTAACCCTAAAAGGGTTTGGACTAATTCTATCCCCACTGCTCACACAAAGCAAAACCCTAACTATGTACCCTACTGGTAGCCATAGCCCAAGCTTGAAAGCTTGGTTTTTTGACATTTTCCACTCATTGAAATCATCAACAAGGATTTTAATTACTAATTTAAGTCCTTGGATTCTGTTGTAGATCTTGAAGCTCCATCTTAGGTTCAAAGACACTTGGTGAACATCATTAAGCTTATAAGAAAGCTAACTCGTAAACATATATTATGAGATGAGTGCTTGTAAGCACTAATGCTACATCTCATAGTCATAATCATATTTCTAATCAGTATTATGTGGAATATGTTTTACCCTAAATTTAAATCTTGAGGAGATTACTCTCTATCTTAAACACATTCATTAAGTGCCTAACGGTCATTGTAAGGCTATGTGTAGGTTATAAACACATAGACCATTGTCCTCGCCCCTCATCTCATCTTCTAACACATCATATTTGAGCATGCTACATATTAATTGTCTCTTTTTCTTCCACACATTGGCCGTGTGTGTAAAGGACTAGACACTACCATTACCTAGTGCAATCGATAAGACCTTCCTATCATGGCCATGGCCTATACCAATATGAGACCTCAAATCTATAAGTTTGATGGAAAAGACTTTCATCCATGGTAGGTATTAGTGAAGTATAAAATGATGGAATGGGGCTACTTGCCCTTCGTCAAAGGGACCAAGGTTATTAATGCATCAAACCCGCTCGATGTAAAAGTTGATGAAAGAGCCCAAGCTATAATCATGCTTCATTTGGATGAATCCTTGATTCATCACATTGGCCAACTCTCCACTACCAAGGAGACATTGGATGAGCTTGAAAAGCTTTATGCTGCTAAAGGAAAGAACTCTAAAATTTTCCTTAAGATCAAATTTTTTAACTTGGAGTATAAATAAGGAGAAGACCTAGGTTAATTCATTTCTCACATGAAGGGGCTCATGGCACAACTATCCTCAATTCAAGCTCCAATTCATGATGAAGGTGCCATTGCAATTCTCTTGAAAGCTGTAAAGAAAGTATTCCCAACCCTTGTAACTACTCTTACAAATATTCCAAATCCAACCTTGGAAAGCACCATCCAATCTTATTTAGATGAGGAGAAAAGAAATCAGAAAGAAGGCAACACCAACCAAGCATCTACTTCAACAGCCTGTGAGCAACTTTTGGTTCATACTATCTCCACCAAATGCTCTTTTTGTAATAAGAAATGACATCTTATCAAAAACTATTGGAAAAAATATCCTGACAAAATGACGTGCAACAAATGTAAGAAGGCATGGCATATTACTAGTAAATGTCCTACCGTCCCTAAAGTACCAAAAGAATCAGAGGGCAACTTTGTCTCCAGAACACCTAATAATCAACTTTTCCAAATCTATAAATCCTCTACTTATAAGCACTCTTGTAGGCTGATTTATAAAGGCATCCCAATTTTTTTTAAGGGAGGGCATTAACAGTCCTTGTAGTCCAATGCCACTCTGGCATTTGGGGGGGGGGGGGGGGGGGGGGGGGGGCGCATGTGAACCCTATGTATGTAAGGGTGGATAAGGGTAGTTGGGTGTGAATGAACTAGAGGGCAAGGGAAAACCCCAGCCCTAGCCATCCAGAGGCTATTTAAACAACTTGGAGGTCACTCTCAAAGGTAGAGGAGAATGTACGATTTGTACTTGTAAATAACTCATTAGGCAGGATCTCCTTCTTGTACTTAAGCTCTTTCTCCCTCTTGTGTACACTTTCTCTTGCTCGCACTCTGATATTGTGACAAAGAGAGAATGCAAGTCTATGTGTCTAGATTGATAGGACTATAGAAGAGAATCCCATTCATCATAGAAAAACTAGTTGAACAAAGTAGTTATGAAGGCTTTCATTAAAGGTATCTACAATGAAAAGATTTATGAGGAGTTGGCTAGCAATTCCATGCTAGATCGAACAAATCTCAATGGAGTATTAGATGAAGCAAGTCAAATAGAAGACCTGCACAAGGAGAGAACTCAAGATAAGAAAGGAAAGGCCCTAGAATCTAAATCCCAATCCAATAGAGGAAAATTTGAGATATGACACACCTAAACTCAGAATCTCATGGCCGATCTGATGAAACAATAGCAAGAGCTCTTGAAAATGATTGACTCGTTCAAGCCAACTCAACCATGCTGTGCAGTGCATACATTAGGGCAGTGATCACTTGCCGCCTGAATGCTCTCAACAAAGCAAGACCTACACAAATTGTGGGTGGTTTGGTCACAAGGCACCTACATGTCGAGCCCCTAGGCAGCTTCCCTATATTGTACCTTATGCAAATTTTTGGCTCCCATATCCATGACCATAGCAAATGGCTCTTCCTACTCCCGTGAATAAGAGACCTATAGCCCCCCGAGTTGACATTAACCCATCTAGCACCCCATGGCCTTTGGACCTAATCATAGCACACCCACCTAGTGATGCCCCAATCCATTTTGTTGAAGATCCCACCAAGGAGGATTATTATACCAACCATATGTCTCATATGATGAAAAAGGAAATGCAGTGCTTGTGGGCTATAGACCAGTCCCGATCATGATGTTAGGATGAGGTCGAGGGCGTGGCATGATGCAACCTCATGAGACCCTTGCTTGCCAGCCCAACCTGGTCGCATCTCCACATGTGCCATCGGAAACAAGAACAATCAAAGAAGAATGAAGCTGACCACAGGTGCCCAAATTGTGGAATCACTCACATGTATCCCGATTGCCTGAAGTGAAAAGCTAGCTCCAACAAAGCTATAGTACCCACTGTTCCCTTGACTCTCTTTGCAATCGAAATGCTAAATGATGAGGATGTGATACCCATACTAATTAATGTTATTACCTGGGCGCAAGCTAAGTAGGGTGGAGTCAATATCCTTGGACCATTTTTGGCTACTGAAGGGGATGCAATGGCAATGGAGGAGAAGAGGAAGATGCGGGAGAGAATAGCACACACAATGTAGGTGTTGTCCAACTGAACTGACAGCCTTATTGCACTATCATATTATATATGAATAAAGAATGGGCGGTCACAGTGTACACGGGCAGGCCTAGAGGCCTTTTACCCCAACAACCTCCCACTAAAAGGCCAATGTGGCTGGGGAGTGAAAACAAAGACTAGGTGAGGAATCATGACATCTCATCTAATGCCCAATTGGAAAGTGAGCTATGCAAGAAGTGTCACGAACCTCTACAGAAGAAGAGTCAAGCATCCCCGAGTCCATGACATCCAGGAGATAAGTGATCCCGCAGCTCCATACAATGGAGCAATCCAAGAATGTTTTTCATGAAGCAAGCACAACTCATCAGTGCACGGTTGTAAAGCATCAGAGTCGCGCATAGCATCACCATAGCGCATACAAGACAATGGAGATTATTCAAACTCTCTAGAGTCAATCACTGAAAGAGAGCCAACATCCTAGACACTCGTCCACAACGGGGTCTCAAGACTACATGTGGCCTCAACCAAGCGGAAGATTGACATATGGCTAGCTGTCCAACCTGCAAAACTACAAGAAAACAGCTCTCATGAGCTTGCAAGGGCTCTACCAACTGACCATCAACATCCTGATCCTGACTCCTATGCATAGCTATATCATCTGGGCCAATAAGTGCCTCATTTTCAGCATAAACAGCTTACTATAATGGCAATGTAGCTGCTATAAAATCAGCCATAAAGCATACTGAACACTCATCAAGAGGCCTGAGAGGTGTCTACGTCTCATACAAGATAGCATGACGGCTGCATATGACCTGCTGGGCATCCAAATCCCATAATCTGTAGGCCTTAAAGTCACCATCTCCATAACCAAGGAGGATATATCTATGTGGCATAAGCTCATGTGGCATATGTACAGATGCCTGGCAGCAGCCAAACATCCTCAAGTAATCATAGGAGGGCTACATGCCACTCCATGCCTCATGGGGTGTAATACGATCCAAGGTCAAGCACGGCATTGTGTTAACCAAATAGAATGCCGTCATAAGGGCCTCAGCCCAAAAGCCATAAAATAACCCAACTGTGGTAAGCATAGAAGCAACCTTTGCCTGTAAGGTCAGGCACATGCCATGAGCAATCCCATAATACCGTGGGCACAAGAAATCAATGTCATACTGCTGACAAGAGGTCTGAAAGCTGGGAGAGAGAGCATGACTCTCATAATCCATCTGTAAGCACCTAGGCATGGTACCAACAGAATCCATAAACCTGTCAAGCATAACTGCAACATCCTTAATCTGCACCAAGGGAAAATCCCAAACACGGTGGGTATCATGATCAACAAAGGTCACAAAGTACAATGCTCCACCAAGTGACTAGGAAGGCATAGGTCCATATAATGCACAATGGACAAGATCTAGATGAGCATGCCTCTTACGATTGCCATAAGCCAAGGGGGCTTTGCAAGGACCAAGAGTACAATCAAGGCAAGCATCAAGATCTGTAAGTGACATAAGAGGCAACAATGAGTCTAAACGAGACAAGATCACCATCTCTCTGTGGTGCATATGGCCTAGGCGATAATGCCATAACAATGCATGTGGTATCTAGATAACTTCAATCATAGAATCTCCCACATGAGAGACATGCACTGGGTAATGAGAACCAACTCTAGAACCTCTGGCCAAAACCAAGCAGCCATGACAGATCTTCCATGACCTATCCTAAAGAGCAATAGTATATCCTGCATTATGCAACTGACCAGAAATCGAGCTCTTACTGAGGATGGGAACATGTAAAACATCCCTGAGTATAAGAGAAGTCACATTAGGCAAAGCTAGGTGTATATCCCCTGTACCAACAATAGCATAAGACTGCTCAAGGCCCAAATCAATACATCCGTCAACCTTCGTGTAAGAAGAGAACCATGCTCTATGAGGGGTAACATGACAATATGCCATAGAGTCCAAAAGCCAATCTAATGCTTAGGCCTAATCACTAAGCAAGTAAGTTGTAGGGAAATATGATGACAGGAGTACATGCTCAATTTCATCATCATGGGTAACTGCATGTACCTCACCACTAGTAAGAGTGGTAACACCTGCTGCATCTGACTCTTTGCTCATGTCGAGTCCATGTCTGTCTCTGCTACTCTCTAATCTGTCCAAAGCATTTTCTTTGAACATGCCCAAGCTTCCCACAATGGAAGCAAACAACATCTAAAGTAGAAGAACCTGTAGAAGACAACAAGGAATCCAAGTCATCATGAATAGGGCTATCCATAGCATCCACAGAGCTCAAGCAGTTGAGGGCTATCCCAACGGAGGGAACCTACTCATAAAGACAATCATCTGCAAATACATCAATGGTAGAAGCATGCTGCAAAGACTCATGAAACCTCAACAGACGGAAGGACATAAAGGCATCAACCAAGGATGCAAAAGCTCCACATGAAGAAGAGTCATAGCCAACTGCATGACATAACCAACCACTATACAGTAAAGCATAAGACATATGTCATAAGAGCATATGGTATTCAGCCATGAAATCAACCCATAACCATAATGGCAAACATGACTCTACAGTACATCAAACCACATAGTAGCATCCAAGTCAATGCAAGACAGGTAAGCGGCATAAGATCTTGCAATGGTCAAGCTCCAAGAGAAGCCCAAGTATCTATACAAAAACATCCAAATAAGTGGCTCTATAAAGTACATGATAGTAGAAAAAGTGCATAGCTGGGTAAGCATCAAGAGCAACTGCTCTCTGACCTGTATGGGCAAAAACAACCCAACTAACATAGTAGCAACAAAGCCATAATTGCTAAACCCAAGCACTATCAAGAAGTCTACTGATCAAGGAGTAACCCACAAAGAACCAAGCATCAATGAGCAATGAAAGATCAATAACCAATTGCCAAGACAATGGAGCAAGCACTACTCAAACATGTATCTACATCCAAGTAAATCCAAAATCCATAATCGAGGCATTAAGGGCCAACTAGCATCCAAGCTGCATAAGTGATAAGCCGACCAAATGCAAACTGCTCCACAAAATTCTTAAATGCAAGTTGATTCAAGCCCAAACATCTGCCATACTACAACTGAACCCAAAAGCATCCACATCAGACATCAGTCCCATAATGGGTAGCACGGGGCATAAACCTTGTCAAGTGAAATACCAGCTGCAAAGAAAATGATAGTGAACCAAGAATTGAGCTCTACTCTTTGCTCAAGCATAAATATTAAAGTTGCATCATCCAAATACATCAGCATATCATCATCCAAATACATCAGCATATCATCTCAAGTAGTCGAGAGCACCCGTAGACCATAGGCATAACCAAACTGGAGGTAAAATAAATTGTCAACCAATGTATCATAAATCCCAAGTAATAACGAAGTGTCCACATCCAAATCAAGGCTCAATAGCTCTCAAATAGCATATCCGAGAATAAACCATGATGGCCAAGCATCAATACATCCAACAGGACACCCGAATGTCAACAAAGAGCATTATGCATAAGTCGTCCGTGATAAAACCTTGCTGGCCAAACAATGTACAGCAGTAAATCACTACATAAATCAAGCTATGGAAGCCCAAACCAAGTCTCAAAGCATCTCAAAACATTGGGCAAATATCCCCAAAGCATTTGGGCATCAAATACCAAGCCTCAAGAGCATCACATAAGCTAAGAGTACGACATTTTCTTGCTATAAATTAACTCAGATTTGTTGTAGAAAATTCTATGATTAGAATTTGGCAGATCTGGCATCACCATTGCATCTGGAGCATGCCAAAACCCTAAATTGGACTCTTACCTTGCCTAAATTGGGTTCCGGATGCCCGAGATATGAGAAAAAATAGGATTTTTGAGCCAAATTTTGAAACGTGCGCAAAAAAACGTGAGCTGCACTGTGGGGCCTGTTGGTTATGCTGAGGATAAGGGGGCAAATGGGGGCATACAAGGTGCCCAATGAAGCCAAGAAACACCTACAAAGAGCCTATGAGGGCCGGGGAGAGGCAAGAGATGAAATCTTACTATCAACATCATCACTTATGTCAACATGCCATGTGTATACACATCATGCCATGTGACATGCATGGCATGCCCTTTGTATGCATGCTCAAGCAAGAACAACCCTTTGTATGCAAGCTAGGACAGCCCCTAATTCCATAAAGTTTCTAAAAGATATCGGTGTCATCGCTTATGTCAACATGCCATGTGTTAGTATGCATGTCATGCCCTGTGATGTGCATGTCATGCCATGTGACGTGCATGTCATACCACATGGCATTCACTTATAATGACATGTGTTCCCCTTAACCTCCCTAGGTTATAGAACAAATAGGAGTCATGGGCTATAACAATTTTGCCAACACTAGTTGTGAAGCTCTTGCAAGGTAAGGCCTCTTCTAGTTCTTGTCTTCTTCTAGTCTTGTATTGTTATCAAGCCATTCTCTTGTGAGCTTTCTCTTGTAATCGAGTTATCTCACAAGTAGTTCCTAGTTTAATTTCTCTTTCAAGTTTTTCTCTTGTAAGTTGTGAAAGCAATCTCCTCGCTCTTGAAGAGCACTTGTCTGCCCATAACACACATTAGCTTAAATAGAAAATGAGCACCTAGCTTTGACACCATGTGAAAATAAGGGGGAGATGTAAAAAGAATGAACACTTGAAACAACAAATGAATGCTCCAATTGAATGGAATGAAGGAAAATGTGCAATGAAGATAGAAATGAAATAATAAGTGTGATAAACTTCTAGTGAGTGTAGAAGATACAATGTAGCATGAGAATTCATAGTGTCATTGCTCTACAAATGCTAGGATAAGATGAAGGCCTGAAGTAAATAATGAAAGTGGGGTCATGCAAGGATCAAGTGTATTTGAAGAGGTGTTTTGGATTACTCTCTATTGAAGGTAGTTGAATAAAGCCATGAATAACAAGCATGGAGTAGTATATTGTCCCTTGTTTAGAGCCCAAATGTGAGCAACAAACCAACACACAAGGCAAGGGATTAAACTACAAGGAGAAATCTATGTTTGGGATACCAAGCATGAAAGGAATATATGTGTTTTGGGTAGTAGCAACATCTGAGGGGCAAAAGATATGTTTAAGCTAATAAACAACAACATTTTGGAAGCTAGTTGAGTAGGTACGTTTTGTGGAGTAGCAATGTAGGCAAAAAGGGCCATATAGGCAAGAATGCAAGTGGTAAAGGCTACGCTTTGGACTACCTCTAACACCTAGAAAGGGAAGAGTCCTAAGGTAGCCATTATTTAGAAACTACATGTACCATGTGTATTTGTGTCCTATAGAGAAATTCCTTATGTATCATATTTGAGAAAGTTTTAGTACCCCCAATGTAGACAATGTGTGTGTGCGCCCTATAGAGAAATTCCTTGTATATCATGTTTGAGAAAGTTGAAATTTTCCTTGTATACCACTTCATATGTAGAGAAACTACTTTTACATGAGTATTCAATGACATGTATGAAAACCCCTTGCATACACATTTGATTTATTTTAAGTATCCCCTCATTTAAGTACCTCCAAACATGGAGAATTTCATTTTAATTTAAGGATCTTTGTATGCATACTTTTTCCTTGAGCTTAAACACCTAATCTATAGAAGAATTGCTACTATCATGAGCCCATAGTGTACATATTTGACGTATTTTAAGTAACCCCTTATCTAGAAGTCGCCCTTTCAATTGGGCATTCTTAGTAATTGTTTTGCTCCAATCCTGTGTAAAGAACCCTCTACTCAAGGTTTTTAAAAACTTCTAATGTGGAAATGCCCTTTTAATCTAAGGGCATTTATGCTTCCCTCCTTGAGTTTATCCACTTCCTATGTAGAATATTGTGTATGAATGCATCCCCATTGTGGACAACAATAATAGTATTTGACGATGATGACATGGCAATTCATGATGAAGTCTCAAAAATGCAAAAAGTAGTTGTGGCAACAACCAGAGTAGTCATTAGTCTTCAAGATAGGTTGTGGCAATAAGAGCAGCCATTGAGCTTCAAGATAAGTCGTGGCAACAAGAGTAGTCATGGAACAAGTGATCGACATGCACTATAGGAAATGAGAGATAAGTAGGTGTGACCAAGCTAATCACTAAAGTATATGAAATAATGCAAGATTAAAAATGCCTTTCCCTTGGGGCCAATGTTGGGGGACATGTATGAATTCAATCTTTTTTCAACTTAATTTGATCATTTTTTCTAGTTAATATCCCATTCTTAATATAAGCACTAAGAATCGTTAGTTTGCTAGCCAAGACTCAATAGCCTTTGAAAACCAAAATATTTAAAAAATTACACCAAAATGCAAGGAAACATTGGAAGCATGACTATTCAAGACAAAGCTTTTTATTTGAAGGTTTTAAAATCTTAATCAGCATAAAGGGGGTTAACATTTGACAAAAATAAAGCATTCTAAGGGATATGTTGCACCTTATAATTAGCAGGTGTTCACACCATCCTTACAATCTTGTGTCAAGAAACCAAAGGTCTCAATCTTCTTCTTGGCTCTCAAGGCAACTTCAGTGTCAACCTCTACTCTCATGTACCCATCGAAATCAACGGGATTCCCACCTGTGAGCTCAAGGGTTTGATTATACCACAAGCTATCTTTAGCCCATAGAGCACTAAAGTCATCTAAGGTGTATGCATGCCTATAAACCTCCTTCAACCTACTAAAATAACTAGAGTCCAATTCATTTGTTGCAATGTAGACATATCTAGAGTTATCGATCTCACCTTGCAACTTGGCTACGAGGGAATCGACCGATGTATCTGTGTCAAGGTGAGGCCAAAGCTCCTTGTTTTGGGCCTTGGCTCCCCTAACCAAATGGACGGCATCAAAGTCCCATTCCATCTGGCCACAGATGGCATTAACTATGTCCATGATCCTCTTGGACTTCCAGAGGAGGTGCCACGGCCTTTGGATGACCTTCTCGGTCTCCCCCTCACAGACTCTATACCAGTAGTTATCAGGCTCAGGCTGCTCGAATTTCCTCATGACGACGGTGCGATCATCGTGCCGGAGGTCCATGGGGGTGATCTTGTAGTCGGTGACCTCATTGACGGTGGCAAGGTTGTCAGGGTGGTTGTCGTTCCAGAGCTTCCACTCCTGCCAGAACTGGGACTGCTCCATGACGGCGCCGGAGTCCTTGAGGTGAGCGAAGTCGAAGTAGAAGCGGAAGTCCTTGCCATCCTCGTCGCCATGGCCGGGGTTGTTGGTGGAGGAGAGGCACAGGTTGAGGTCCATGACGAGGGTCCGGTTGAGGTACTGAGCCTCCCCGAGGGAGCACAGGAAGCTCCAGAGGTAGTGGTTCATGGACTTGCAGTGGTCGCCGCCCCGGGCGTAGAAGAGGTAGCGCTGGCTCGGGAAGCCCTCAACCAATGGGGGAGCGACGGCTGGCACCTTGTCATCGATGATCTCAAGCTCGTCCATCACGGTGGCGTTCTTGGCGGGAGCCTCGGCGGAGGAGCTGGCGGCATCGGGGGAGGAGGCGGCAGGCTCGGCGGAGGAGCCGGTAGGTTCGGCGAGCGGAGGCCTGCGGCCGCGGCCGCTGAAAGGCCCCTTGCCCCTCGCCGGCCGGACGGGTTTGGCGTTTTTGCCGGAATGCCAGCCGGAGGCGTCAGTGACGGTGTAGTTGCAGGCCACGTCGACGGTGAGGGCGAAGCGCCGGAAGTCGCGATACTTGCGCCACGACTTCTCCCGCTTCGGCCTATAGCGCCACGCCACGTCGCACTCGTCCCCCTCCAGCCCCCTGACCGGGGTCTGGTACGAGAAGAAGGCCAGGCCCGGGAAGTGCCGCAGGTTGTAGGCCACCACCGCCGCCAGCACCCCCGGGTCGGAGCAATTGATGGAGCGCGCATTGGGGTCGCATCCGACGGCGGGCAGCTCCTCCATCCGGGCCGTCTCTTCGGCCTCGACCGTCCGATCTGTGATGGCCGGGCCCTCGACGTCCGCCAAGGTGCTGTTGTCCGCCGGCGAGAGGGCGAAGTCCTCGCCGGTCTTGAGCACGGAGTCGTCTGGGTGGAAGGTGGCGTTCGTGACGGAGCTGAGGACCTTGTCCATGGCCTTGCCGGTCTCCAGCCATGGATCCGGCGGGTGGTATGTGACGGCGAGGATGGTGAAGACCAGGACCGCCAGTATGAAGCAGCTGAAGCATACATTGGTGAGGCTCCGCACCAGCTGCTGCGAGAGGGGCTCCTTGCTGTAGAGGCTCCTCATCTGGGCGGGGGGCTCTCTACTGTGCCTGTGTCTTTCCCCCTGTCGATTGGAAGGAGCTCTCTCCCTGTCTCTGTCTCTGTCTCTCTCCCTCTCAGATTCCAAATGGAAAGCCTCGCTCTCTCTCTCTCTCTCTCTCTCAGACCTACGTACCTGTCCAATTACACCTGCGAGACATCATTTCGCTTTCTCAGCTAGTCTCTCTGAGCTACCCCTCCGCTCTTCGCTCAAGCTTTCACTGTATCTGCACAGTCCACTATACAGCCATCATTTCGCCCCCTCTCAGCTAGTCCCTCTCAGCTACCTCGTCTCTCTTCGCTCACGCTTTGTTCAAGACTCCAGCATATATCGGGGTAAATAGATTGCTAAGAATCCGCAGCAGAACTAGGCTCAAATCTTGAGAAGAAAACAGCTTTCTAACCTCTTCTAACTCTCTCTCTCTCTCTTTTTGTAGATTCAAAATAGCGGTTACTCAGTCCTCATTGCCTTTGGTCCTGCCATTAGTAGTAGCACTTCTTCTACCTCTTGAGACTGTCCCAACGTGCACCGCCTCCCCTTGTCATCTCTCCATCAGATTACCTTACTCGTTTCAAGCTCATTTGGCTTCCTCCCTTTAAAGTCGAAGGAACAGCTTTTGCAATACCGTATCTTGGGCACCTTTACACCAGGACCCCACCTCACTTTTCCTTCAAGAATTCACGTCACAACTTACAAAGGCAATGAAAGTCCACTAAGGCCCCTAACACATGGCCACCCATAGACACTCAAATGGATGGCCTTGTAAGAGGGCCACCACGTGGAAGTCTATTGACCTCCACCTAGGCAAGGAGCAACTTCAAGCATTATAGTCTTGCGCATGTCACCTGATCGATAGTCGACCCCATCACCATAGAGGAGGAACATATCAAGAGAAGAGAAAAATGCATTGGGAGAAGAGAGGAATGTCTACATATGTCAAAGGAGAAGAAGCCACCCCATAAAATATTGCCATGCAACATTTGCTATGGCTAGTGAACCGAGTATCTCTAAAATGGAAGTGCTCCATCAACTTGGTGGTGCCATGTAACATTTGCTATGGCTAGTAAACTGAGTACCTCTAAAATGGAGGTGCTCCATCAACTTGGTGGAGTCCCTTCTTTCACAAAGTCAAGGTTATGGGACACATGCAACTCAAACTAGAAATTTCATACTTGCTCAAATTGATTGACTTGCTCATGCCCCAACTCTAAACACACAAACAAACCTATGTGTTGGGCATCCACTTTGTCTACTTCCATTTTCACATAAGGTAGTGAAAAGCTTTCTAATGATCAAATGGTTAGTGGGTTTGTGACCATTTGTCTCTAGACACTGGTCATCTGCATGTTCTAGCCCTCTTTCTTCAGTCATTGGTGAGATCCAACTTAGCACCTTGCAAAAAGGTGCATCAATAACTCATGACTAAGGAAACTCCCTTATAAGAGAAAATGGATCGAAAATGCAAACAACAAAGCCAATGTGAGCTTTGCTCTGTGTGTAAAGGGGGCATGTCTACCACATTCAAGCAAGGTTTTCATTGGACTTGACTCCTTTATGTCTACTTTTATAGGCAACTCCTGAACATGTTTATAACCACCCTAAATGTGTTGTAGCTAAAAGTTTATGAGAGTGTGTTTCCTTTGTAGCATCTTCTAGAAATTCTCGTTAAAACTTCCTTCAAAAATAGCAAATAATGACAAACAGTAGTGCGTTTGAGCACAAGGAGAGAGAGAGAGAGAGGATTTCGCAAAAGAAAATGAAAAAGAGGAAAGAGAAAGTTAATTGCAAAAAAAGAGGTACATTTTTTAAAGTGCTAGACGAGAGTAAGTATAGTTTCTTGAAGAGCCTACATAACGTAGAAATGGTGGTGAATTTGTATATGAAAGACAACAAATGGTTGTTGTCTCTTGAAGAGCAAGAGCCATAACATAAGAACAGTTGTGAAGTGATACATGCGAGATAAAACATGGTTATCATTGGACTTAATAGGATTCAAACCTTGTATAAGAGATTATGCACATCTCTCAACTTTCCAAAGCAAAGGATTTGAGCATTCTTGGCATCTTGTTTTTCCACACATCCCAAATTTGAACCATGCTTACCTATGACTTTGAATTCTAAGCTAAGTAAAGGAAAACCATGGAATCAACCCTATTGTTTGAGCTTGCATAATGATGGCCATTGGGTCATGTAAGAGGATTAGATAGCATTGTTGGATCTCTTTGTGCAGAAGGGTCGACTCAATGACTAGCATTGATGAAGAAAAAGGGGAAATAGCTAGCTAGAGAACTTTTGGGAGCTTCTTTCTAACCAACCAAAATATTTTCATCTCTTTTATCAAGTTCATTTTCTATGTATTTTAAAAATAAACAAATTGTTCACTTTTGGCACTTTTATTGTGCTACTCAAATTTTCATTATGGTTGATGCTAGCACAAGGGGATCCATTGAGACTAGTAGTCCTCCTAACATGACCTAATGGTTGTCCTCTAGCTAGCCTTCCAGTAGATTTGGATCCCATGTTCATGTCCTCAGCCGGCCTCTCCAAATGATCACCTTTGAGCTTAATGGAAGCATACATCTTAGATTCTCCAAGGTTGAAAACCTCCATTTTTGAGCCCTTCACATAGAGAGGGAGTGGGAGAGTATCACACAACAAGAGAGTTACAAAATTGAGTTCTAAGTTCCTCCAAAGCTACTCACTGGACATGTTTATAAACTTCCATGTATATACCACTTTTTAAAGGTTTAAGCTACATTTTCAACTATGTACTATCTTGTCAAGGGGAAGTTATTTTTTCTCCAAGAATGTTCTTTTTCAAGGATTCAACCTAATTTAGTACATGTTTGGGTTCCTTTCCTTCACAACATGATCCTTTTTTGTTAATTAGAGTTAGTACTTGTGGTTCAAGCAATTCTTCTAGATACAAATAAATTGAAGTGGGCGCTAATTAACCATTTTCAAATGCTTATGCTAAACTAATTTAATATGCATAGCTAATTAATTTAGAATTGTAATTAAGTTTTTTAATCAACGGAGATATGACATAACTTGATTTGTCTTGAGCACATTATAACATATTTTTCTTTTGTGAAAACTTGAAGGATGTACTACATAATATGAAACAATTCAAGTTCCATTTATGAGGCTCTTTTTAGATGGTTTCTAGATCAATTTTAGTAATGATTGGGGTGGAAAATGAAGTACTTCATCCTAGAAATGTAATTGTATACCCCTAACTTTGTCTATAGTTGTGTGTAATCATAAATAAAACAATACTTGGGCAATGTTATGAGAGGCGGAGGCAAACTTCACACTAGTTCCTAATTTCATTGTCACAAGGTTTTCCTAGTTGGGACTCCCATTTAGAGGCCAGGAAAATTTTCATTGTCACAAACTGAGGGATTTCAAGGCTATGAAATTTTACATGTGTGCACTCTCTTAAGATATTGTATGAGCCTTGTCCCATATGAGCATGTTATAAGATGGGACAAATTTTGACATTTAGAATGGCATCTTATTAATATAATCTATGAAATATTAGTGATGCCATAAATCAACATCACAAATTTCAAGAAACTTAGAATAAGAGGCAAAACAATCCAGCTAAGCTTACATAGTCATGGTAACATAGATGTTATCAAATTGGCATGCTTGTGTGAGAATATGACATTACTATAGTAAAAGTACAAACCTACTCATGGTTTAAAATATTGAAAAAGTTAAACTCGTAGTTAAAATTTCTTGAAAAAGTTAAAAGATAAATTTTATGAATGGACCCTTTGTCCACTATCTATGGGTACTTTTTAACTTTGACAATGTGTTAGGATGTTTCTTCATAGACACATATACTTTTGCATGGTGGTTTTGGATCCCTGTAGCTTTTTCTTGAGGCTTGTTTGGACATTGGCCATTGTTATCATGTGTCCCTACATATGCTCACAAGAATGAGCATGTTTCTTACAATCTCATGAGTATCATGTGGGTTTAGTTTATGCTACATTCCTTTAACAATTGGAATACTTTTAATATTATATGAAATGATGATGTCAAACCATCCAATGTATATGAGCATTTCAATACCATGTAATAGCCAATGTCAGACTTTAGTTACATCATGTAAATTGATTGAATAGAATGAGGTCCGATTCTCATGACACGTCTTCTATAACTACTTTAGATATGCGTGCAAATGATGCAGACTCCAAAATGCTCCAAAAACTCGCTACATAAATTTTGGTTCACATGCTTTATGCAACAAACAAATGTAAATGGATCTATTTATTGAAATAATGAAACCATTGTATCCAAATGCACTCATTCCCAAAATTTTGAACCAGAAAACAAGTGAACATGTTACTTACAATTGGAGCAAACTTAGAAAATTTATGGCATGGTTTGATTCTTTCCACGAGTCTACTAGTCAACCTATCTCTATTAATGCGCCTAAATTTTCACATGATGGATCATGGGATCATCACTCTAAATTTACTACAAGTGCTCACTTACTACAATTTAGAATTGTTTAATCCATCCTACAAAGAATACCTAAGTCACTTTAAGAGGTTGGTGAAGAATATCAAATAACCTCAAACTAATGTGTTTTTCAAAAAGTGACATTTAATTTCAAACTAATCTTAGCTAGTACTATTGTTGGTTTAACCAAGGTATGTTTAATCTTTCTTGTGTGCTAGCACACATTGGTGTGGCCATTATAGTAACCCATATTTTTGACACACAACTATCTCTAAATATAACCCATATTTTACTTGTGTGCTAGCACACATTGGTGTGGCCATTATAGTAACCCATATTTTTGTCACACAACTATCCCTAAATCTAACTTATGTGTTTGCCTACCACAAATAAAGACTCTATCTATCATGACTAAGAACATGTGGTTATGCTCATCTAGGAAGGTAGATAATTTGAACCACAGTAATGTCATAATTCTATACTAGTTGGTCTTGTCGATGTTGCCGACCAAACACACTAATTGCATCTTGCATGGTTTGCGAACTTGCAATTTAGCTCATGAGGCTTCACCTCATTCACTTTGCGCTTTTGTGAGCAAAGGGAAGTAGCATGCTACGACATGGTTGCTTCTCTTTTCTCACAAAAGAAGAAATTGTGTGCTTCATATGCAAAGTGCGACATGCTTCATGCCTAATGTGTGAAATTTCAAGAACCTATGTCTATCTACATAATTTTTGTCACACAACTATCCCTAAATCTAGCTTATGTGTTTGCCTACCACAAATAAAGACTTTATCTATCATGACTAAGAAAAATAACAAATTTGCATGTGGTTATGCTCATCTAGGAAGGTAGATAATTTGAACCACAATAATGTCATAATTCTATACTAGTTGGTCTCGTCGATGTTGCCAATCAAACACACTAATTGCATCTTGCATGGTTTGTGAACTTGCAAAGCTCATGAGGCTTCACCTCATTCACTTTGCGCTTTTGTGAGCAAAGGGAAGTAGCATGCTACTACATGGCTGCTTCTCTTTTCTCACAAAAGAAGACATGGTCTATTTCTAAATAAAGTGTGAGTTATGGGTTCCTATTATTCCTCTTTGAGTGATGTGGTGTCTCTCTTATATAGTGATTTATTATCAAGCATTCTTATGTTTTTAAATAAGTATTATCAAAACTTTAGTCAATTTTCTTGAATGGGACATAGGAGATCACCTCTCCAAAGCTTTTCTAAGATTTTAGATATTCGGTGTTGATGGATTCCAAGTTAGTGCTATCTACTTAGACATGAAACACACTTTTGCAAAGCTTCTTAAAAAGATATGAATATCTTGAGACATGATGAATTGATGAAAGAGGGAAGCTGATACATGCTAAAGAGATTGATACATGCAGAAAATAGGTGTGGAAGCCAAATGTTGTAACAGTGACATGCATTCTCAGTTAATGTATGTTGTAGCCATGCTAGCCTAGTTATTATAAAGAGCAAGAATATTTTGATCTAATAAAAGAGGATCATAACGTTGAACCAAGCTCTCTTCATCATTCTATGGTGGACCTCACACATGATCACAACATGAATCATTATGCTCAGAAAATGCTAAGTTTGCACCATGTTCTAAAAATAATCAATTTCAACTCATTGTTCTCAAATGCTCACAAAAACTAAAACAAACAATGTAGTTTGTGCATAACAAACACCTCACTCTATGCACAATGATATATTATCTTTAGCTACATGAAGCTATGACATATTCTTAGATATTGGATGTTGGAATTATGTGAGTCAAATATTTTTGTCATATGATACTTTTAAATTTTCCTTTTTTAAAAACTATTTCAAATAATGCATTGTTTACTACCACTCTATCAGCCCCTCACTGTAATTTAAGTTGCGCATACATGCATCATTGCAAAGCTCATGAGGTTGTGTTTTAATAGCCTTATGTTTTTTGGATATTAGGTATTTTTCTCTTTGTTGGAAAAACATGAAGGAAGATTGTTGCACTTTGCACATATACTTAATTCTAGATGTATAAAGATTTAGCTATTTGTCCATGATCTGAGAGCATGCCAAGTACTCTCTCTCTCTCTCTCTCTCTCTCTCTCTCTCTCTCTCTCTCTCTCTCTCTCTCTCTCTCTCTCTCTCTCTCTCTCTCTCTCTCTCTCATGGTGGGTCCATTTTCTATAGTTGAACAAATGCATACTTGAAAGGTGGAGTGGAAGGTGGAACAAGCAAGAAGGGAGTGAGAGATATGGAGGTTCATGCAAGAAGAGAGAGACCAATGTGTGGGAACTCCAATAATTACAATGTGTAACCTACCTTCCCTTTTCTATTGCCACTAAAAGAATAAAGAATAAAGTGATAGTAATGAGCACCCACTACTTGTAGTGTATAGGTGTGCAAGTATAGTATACAAGTGTATAGGTGTGTGGGCACAAGTAGCCTTTAACCCCCAACAACCTCTCACTTAAGGGTAAATGTGCTTGAGTGAGGAGTAAAAGAAAAAGAGAAAAGTACAACATGTTCTTAGAGTACAACACAATGAGTAAGAGATGTCATCTCATCCCACGCCCATCATCTTCCTAAGGCCCCAACAACCTCTCTCTTAAGGAAAAATGTGCTTAAGTGAGGAGTAAAAGAAAAGGAGAAAGATACAACATGTCCTTAGAGTATAACAGGATGAATAAGAGACTTCATCTCATCCCACGCCCATCATCTTCATAAGGAAGGCATAACATTCCACTGGGAAACTTGCAATGAATAAAATTACAAGATTCATATCCATAGGGATCTTAAGATGCTCAATAGACTTTTCCTCTACCACTTGTCTGATGAAGTGATAGTGCACCTCAATGTGCTTTGTCTTTATATGGAAGATTGGATTACAAGTCAATTGAATGACACTCATTGAATTCGAATGTAGTGTAGGAGTCACAGTCATACCAAGATCTACAACTAGATGGCCTAACTATAGGTCCTCCTTGCAAGCCTCAATGGTGGCTGCAAGGTACTTACCTTGAACAGCCAAGAGATAGCACCTCCAACATAGATAAAGACATACCCAGAGGTGGACATCCTACTATCTACATGTCCTGCATAATCTGAGTCAATGTAAACCATAACTCTTGTATCCTAACTACCATAGTAAATGCACATATTTGGAGTGCCTTTAAGG
This sequence comes from Lygodium microphyllum, assembly GCF_053477565.2. Lineage (NCBI taxonomy): Eukaryota > Viridiplantae > Streptophyta > Polypodiopsida > Schizaeales > Lygodiaceae > Lygodium > Lygodium microphyllum. Next base: position 75,136,591 of record NC_141164.1, on the reverse strand, counting down.
AATCTCATGATACCCTTCATGTCTTCCCAATGTTACCTACCAATTGTAGCCACATAATGTGCCACAACTCCCACTACAAATGCTATGTCAAGATGAGTGGCTATCATTTTATATATCAAACTGCCCACTATAGATACATACAAAACCTAGGCCATTTTGACCCTCTCATAACCTGATTGAGGACAATGGGCCTAACTAACCTTCACTTAAGAAGATAAGAGACAATTAGTAGGCTTACCATCCTATATATGGAATTGCTCAAGTACTTTGTGTATGTACTCCTTCTAGGACAAGTAGAGAAGTCTCTCAAAGCAATTTCACATAATGCACATACCAAGTTGAGATGTTTCCTACCTTTTTCCACAAAGCCCTTAGTTGTTGCATATAAATGTCCTCATCCAAGTCCCCATATAAAAAAGGCTATCTTAACATCCATCTGATAAAGATCCAAATCCCACTAATCAACCAAGGCTAATATCAAGTATAGTGTAGCTATCTTGACCATATGAGAGAATATCTCATCAAAATCAACTCCCTTTTCCCATTTAAAACCCTTAGCAAACAATTTGGCCTTATATGTTGGCTTAGGGTGACCAAGGGTACTCTTCAACTTGTACACCCACTTGCATGGCAATGCATGCTTTTGATTAGGCAGTGAAACCAAGTACCATGTATGATTTTTCTACAAGGAATTAAACTTAGACTACATAGCTCTCTCCTAAGAACAAGAATCACCTATGTGCATAGCCTCCTCATAGGTAAGTGACTCGGTAGAGTTTGTCACCATGACATAATCCATAGAGGGCTCAAAACAATCAGGATAATATGAATCTCTAGTGGAGCATCTCAAAACTGGACGTGGTGCCTATACGACTTGTCCTCTCTATCCAACATCATGATCCTACACAACAGGTGGATCCTAGGCCAACACTACATCATCAATCATTGTAGTAGGCTATCTCACTGGGGTTGGCTATATTGTAAAAAGAGGCTCCTCTAGAAAAGATCACCATGCATATCTCAATCACCTACTTGGGTCTCATATGTATCTTTTCCTCATGGAAAATAACATCATGGCTATATATAACCTTTCAAGCCTACAGATCCCAAAGTTGATAGTCCATCTCATATGCATCCCCATATCCAAGTAAGATATATTCATTTGTAAGGATATAAGTGAGGACTTTCTTAATTCCAATTTTGAAGAAGGATGGAATGAGGTGGGTGGGGTACACAAATGTGATATCTTTTTATACATGTTGCTAGTCTCTAGTATTGCATTCCATTACTTGATTGCATGTTCATCATTGTACGTGGACCTCTATTATCGATGTTGGATGAAAAAAGTAGGACAATGGATTCCCTTAAAGTCCATTGAAGACATGGGACAAGCATTTGATGTTCAAATTCATATACTGGGTGGAATGATCGAGTCAATCACACGGTGAGCGATTGTGGGAGTCCCTTAAGTATGTGGGAGCATCTTGTTTTGATGGGAAGCATTTGTACAAAAAAGCTTTAACTTCTATATTAGTGATAAAAATGTGAGTTTATTTAATACTTGAATTGTTTTGTTTTGGTGGGATAAAATATGTCGAATCTTTTTTTTTCCATTTTAGATGGAAAAAATAATGAAAAAGAATTATATGGTATTGAGTGCTTTACAATAACTCAAAATTTGTGTGGAGACAAATAATGTGTCAAAATTTACAATCAATAGATTGAGAGATCTTATTTTTAAATTATTTATGTGTATTTTAGATTCTCTAACATTGCATATTTTGGATTTTTTGTTTTTAATATTTAAAAATTTTAATAGATTTTTAAAAAGTTAAAATTTAAGTTCATTTTTATAAATTCCATTCACTTGGTATCATTTTCATTTTTAAACTCTACAACCACTTCCCCTTATCCCAAGCACCCTTGCACTTGCCTCCTACACCCCTCGTCCTACGATGGATCATATTTTTGCAAACTTCATGTAATTCCTTTAGTGCATGGAATTCACCGAGAGATCATAGATCTTTTGTTCCAATATCAAGTATTACAATATGATATTGTGGCATGGTTCAAGGTTGCAATACCCTATCGAGTATATGAATATATACCTTCGAGACTATACCATCGACTTCAAGGATTCCATCAAGGAATGGGTGCCTTGCAACCTCTTGAAGTATATCAATGGCATAGAGGCATTTTGCACATAGCTAGGTCATTTCTATGTGTAGGCCTCACCCCCACCTAATTCAAGCACCTTACTTCTCAGTAGGAAAGGGAATGCTATATTGATAAGCATGGCATTGACTATCTCTTTTGGACAACCACCTTCATTTTGTTACTTAATGAAGGTGAAGATCCCCCTCTAGTCACATAGTGAATGTTGAAGAGCATGTGGGAGGGTTGCTAAAATATGTCCTTGATTCAAAGCCTTCACCAGGTGGACAATGCTAGGTAAAAGTTCTAAACCTTAGGTTGATAGAGCTATAGTTGTTGTGGACAGTACCATGGGGAACGGCTCAGGTGAGTAAGAGGACATACCGTCTACTGTCAATGTAGATTGTCGCACAGATAACATGAGTAAAGACTTCATTGACAATAGAGAATTTGTGTTTCTTCATGATGTGGAGAAAGTTTTTGGAGTGAGGGAGGATGAGGCATTGTCAATGTTGTGAATTGCCAATTAATTCCCCCTCATGTTTGATGATCTACTTGCAGAGTACAGTAACCCAAATCTTAAAGACATAAATGGCACACTCATAGTTTTTGGAGATACCCTCGACTCGGCAAAGCATGCCATAGTTGCCACCTAATACTTTGAAGGAGTGTAAGCTAGCTTGATGGTAGGAGAAGTGCCCCAAGAAGAGTAGCAAGCCCTTGATTGACAAGTCTAAGTCAAGTGTAGAATTGACCAAACCCTTGAAGGTTGCCATTGGTAGGAGAAGTGCCCCAAGAAGAGTAGCAAGCCCTTAATTGACAAGTCTAAGTCAAGTGTAGACTTGACGAAACCCTTGAAGGTTGCCATTGATGGTGAAGTAGGATGTAAGTTTCTATCTAGACACTTTGTTTTGATATGCATACTATTTTGAGCCAACTTCATGTCAATGTAGGCCATGCTCGAGATCAATGAATTTGCAAATCACCAGAAGGGCCAAGGAGTGTTTGGGAAGGATGCCTTGATAGGGTAGTACATTGGTTGACCATTGTCTATGCCACATTTATCCTAGATGGTTGGGCTCAACACTTTATCATGAAGGCCCTATCAAAAGTGTCGTCCTTCCTCCATCACCTTGAAAACACAAAAGTTAATTCTTGATAAAAAGGAGTTGGTGATGTATGTTTTTGGTACATGCCTATGCCTAAGGATACCACACACATGCATGGAATGGTACTACAAGAAAAAACCCATTGTACTCTTTAGTATAATAAAAATATATTTTTCTTGCAATCTATCTCTCAAACATATTTTCTATTTTTCTATGTTCAATTATCATAATATTGAAGTTTTTTACGAACTAATGTTATGTGGTGTAGATGTTAATATTTTTAGAGTATGAAAGATGACAAACATATGATAAAATATTTATGGTGAAAAAGGTTTTTAAAATGTCAAATGAGATGAGCTAGAAGCCCTAGACATTATGGTGTGAAAATGGACAAGATGACAATAACTAAACTGTATGAATTGTCAAACAACAATTTGTTTGAGCTACAAAATTTTAAAAATTTTATTGCACTTCATCACGTGTGAGATGTTAACTTACTGTTCAACAAATAAAAAAGGCTAATTAGTTGGCTACCTTGATAACAAATTGCTCATTCTACTTAATTGTTGAGTTTTCAATGAGCATTGAAATTTAATAACTGCACCATCATACACAAATACAATATGAGACATTCGAGATACAATAAAAAGAATTTTTTTTCGTCATATGTCGATGTTTACAAAGTGTATTGCATTGTAGCGTGAATTAGAAAAACTCTAGGCCCTTGGCATCACTAATCTCTCTCCCCTTTTATCCTTTAGTTAATCATATGTCTCTTTGCATGATGGTCACCCACTTGGCATGAATTGCATACATATATGTGTCCTTAAAAAGGATGACAAGGTATAATATTGTGGCTTCTTAGATAGCCTCCATTGCAATCCCTTGCATGTGGATTTGATATCTGTAAGAGTAAAGGATTTTCTTTGCTAAGCATGCAAAAGGCACTTTCTTGATCACCAAGTCTGTGCTCTTTTGGTACTTGCATATCTCCTTGAGGGTTGCTAGCTACTAGTTCTTCCTTTGCTTTAACCTTTGCCTTGGGACTCATCTAGTTTGACCTCATTGTGGTTGTTGTCTCTATGCTTGCTAGAATAGATCTTGGGAGACAAATTTTGGGGCTTAATTATGGGTTGCTATGGTTTTGGAGCAAGGAGGAGGAGTCTTGGAGAAGGAGGAGGAGGAAGTGCTCTAGGTCACTTCATTGGTAGAGCTTGGGGTGTCACATGGGGTCCTTGACACCTATTGAGTGCCCCTTAGTTTGATGAATTCATAGAGGATATTAGAAAGAGCCATTCATTATATAAGAATGTATTCAAAAGAAGAAGATTGATTGATTTATGGTTGAGCAAGTATATGAGCTTATAGCTATTCAACTTGGACACTCTCCTTTGTCTTTGCATATGAGATACATTCCATACATTCTAGGTAGCCTCTTTTGGATGCCAACTCATTTATCCTTATCCATACCCATATCTATCCATTCTCTTAGGCCTAGTTCCCATAGATGCCCATCAAATATGCTAACAGAACCCCCCTTAATGCATGGCCAATCATTATCGATTGCCACTGTCATCACGAATGTGATTGTAAAATAAGCTTTCACCTTGAGTTCCCTATCATACTCATAAGCATATGGTGCGATATAATTAGGATATAACCAAATAAATTTGGCTTGATTTGGGAAGTTGTCCACTTAGCTACATCATGAGTACCAATGATGAACATTACAATTGGATGGAGATACATCATGAGATTCATTTGATTTAGATTTATCAAGATTTTGAAGTGGCTTGTTTGCATAGTTTGCTTGGTTGGAGTAGCACCCCCTTTTGAAATGGCCAAAGCATCTACCAATTGTGCACTAATGTTTACCTTTATTTTGGAATTCTTTTCTTCATGATTAGTTAGTCCACAATGATTGCATTTGAGCCTTGAGTTTCTTGTAGTAATTAAGACATTGTTATGAGTAGTGGTTAAAGTGCTACCATTGGATTTATTTTTGCTTTCTCTTTCTAGTAAGTATGCCTCAATCTTATGCAACTTCAAATATTCTATATTAGATAATGTTTCAACTCAAATTTGATAACCATCTACATCACATCTTGTTAATAAAACAGCCTTGGCCTCATCTTTATCTAATGTCTTTTTTAGAATAGCTAGTTGTTATTTAATGCATTGATATTTGTTCGAGTGACTTGTGAGATCTTCTTTTGGGTTGAGCTTTAGATTATAAAGTTGCATTAATAATTTCACTTTAGAGTACTTGGATTTAGTTCCCAAAACTTTGTTGAGCTCCTTTTATGCTAACTCCACACTTGGAATACCATCAATGTGACATATGCATTCATCACCTAAGCCTACTGCTATGTATCCCAATGCTTTCTCATTGTTTTCTTCATATTCCTCTCCCAAACTTGTTGTGCCTCTCCCAATGATAATGCACCATAGGCTCTTCCACATAAGAAGATATATAGCTTTTTATTTCCAACTGTGGAACCCAAATCCATTAATTTATCAATGACACCTTGAGTTGACATGATGCTTAATGGAGAGGTCTTATTGGGCTTATAGATTAATGCCCAACAACATCTAACTCCATATATGATATCCTTTAGATATTACAATGAGAATTGACCAAATTTAATGAGCTAAATTTCTCATGGAAACAACACTCTTAGAAGACAAATTAATTTATGCACTTAGCAGTGTGAATGAGACTTTTCCAATAACTAATTTCAATGTGGATGTTTGAAATAGTTTGGATAGGTAAAGTGTAAACATGACTTAAGTAGTTTGGGGAGAAACCAAGTGTGAAAGAAGCTAAATTGAAGCAAAGGTTTAAACCTTAAGAAGGGGATAAGAAAGAATAAGCAAATCGAATGCAAGGGTGACCATTTCGGAAATAGTATCAATATGGCGAGCCTCTTACATGGCTTCATGATGACAATTCTAAGGAGAACGCTCTGTTGCAAATAGTCGATTGATTTTTGAGCATCAAGCTCAGCTATTATTTCTCTTCTCTTCTTCTCTTTTCCTTCTCTATGTTTGTGTTGGAGAAGAAGCCCCTAAGTTGATGAACAAGCAGCCCCTGAGCTTCTTAATAGAAGTAGGCCATGTGCTTAGCAGAAGCAATCCCCTTAAGCAACCCTTTTATGGATGATGACCAGCATAAGAAGCTTGATAAAATAAACCTTGTATAAACACTTCAGTGGTGGCTGACCTTCTTCCTCTTTTTGACAATAGAAGCCTTCAAATTGAACTAGAAATTGAGCACAATGGAAAGTTTTACCTTAAAGGACGATGATCTTTGAATCTTGAACTTGGAGCTCATGCGTAGCTATGGATACCTCCCATCCTCATCACAAGACTCAAGGATATGGCTTTGAGACCACATGATGAATTTATGGAGGATATGAGAGAGAGCCATTCATTATAAGAATATATGTAGTAGGAGAAGAAGATTGATTGATTTATGGTTGAGCAAGTACATGAATTTATAGATTTTTAGCTTGGACACTCTCCCTTCTCTTTGCATATAGGATACATTCCATACATTGTAGGTAGCCTATTTTGGGTGCCAACTCATCCATCCCCATGTCTATCCATTCACTTAGGCCTAGTTCCCATGCATACACACCAAATGTACTAACACTGTTGCATTTGCATTAGCCTTAGGCCAATTAATTCTATTGTAGGGCCCATTGATGTCATCGTCAATGTTATCGACATCATTATTATTTCCACCTTCATCTGTAGTAGCATCACTCTCATTGTTCTTTGACTAGTTATTGTCATCTTCTACATCCTCACTTGCTTCTTAGTCTTCAAAATCATCTTCTTGCTTGTGAGCTCTTTTCAAAGTCTCCAAGACTGATTTAGAGAGGGTCTTTGAGCCTTTGGATGGACTAAGTGGGGGGGAGGGATTGCAAGATGAAGAGGTTGTACTGCTATTAGAGTCATCTTGTTGCCAGTTGGAATTGGGGATTTCTTTACCTTGCCATGGTAGACAAGTGCACACTTTCCCTCAAGCTTGGCCATGTAGTAAATGTCATCACATAGTTTGCTATTTTTGTTAACTTGCTTTCTAGCTTTTTTTGGTATGTTCTAGGGCCTGAGCTCCCCTTGTGCCCCCATTGACCTCAACATAAGTAGTAATAGGGCCAACCAACTAGGTGTGATTTGCACTTGTAGGTAGCTGTGACATTATCACTGGTGTCTCTGCCTCCTGTGGCTCTTGGACACTTGCTCCAATAATTGAGAACCATTGGGCATCCTCCTAGCATTGGTTGTTGACATTGAGAATTTGTTTTAAGTCATTAAACTTTGGTTATTGACTATGCAAATAGGGTAGCATGTTGCAATACAATTTAGGACAACATATGCCTCATCTTATGCTTCTCGAAATATCTATTTTATGCTGGATCACTTGGACATGCTATGTTAATGTTATGAGATGTATTTGGGACTGATTTGAGCACACATTTTCTCAACTTGTGTAAAGATTTCATACTAGAATAAACATGGAAGCAATAATTTTTTACAATAAAAGTCTATACCTATTGTCATTTGATGCTATGTGGGATGTCTATTGGATACACTGATGTATGCCATTGATGCCACATACTTGGTTATGCTCCTAACATGCTCTTGAGCTAACACATTGAAGCTTGGTCTTCTTGATATTGTGTGTCATTTCAGTGAGCGTCCATTTGAGATAGTTTATACCTATTATCATTGGATGATACTCGACCCATCCATGGGATGTATTGATGTCTCATATGGATGCTACATGTTTGGCTATGGTATGATGGACATTGATATTCACATTTGACTTAAACTTGAATTATTTTTTAGCTTGGCTACTTGACATAGGCTATCCGTTCCTATATTTGGATGTTACTTTGATGCTACAATAAGAATCTTGTAGACTACTTAGGTTTGATGCTTTTGGATGTTTGTCACTTGCATCTTGGATGTATGGATGTCATTCACATGATGTTTTGAGCTTTATTTGCTCATCTAGCATTCGAATTTTGCTTCAATGAATGATCCTTCTTGTATAGTACTTCTTTGATGGAGGGCCTAATTGCTCATTCATGTTCTTCTTGACTTTTCTTCATCTAAGCTTTTAGTTTCTTTCATTTCTTCTTCAACCTCTTTTAATTAGCCCTAATAATCATGTGTTGCTCTTTTGTCTCTCTTCTATCTCCCCTCATCAAATTCACTTGATGATGAGCTTAGCTCAATTTCTTCCCTTTGCTTCTTCTTCCACTTATTTGGCTCATCAATGGGATTAGGATCATTAGCTTTTTCTCTCTTCCTCTTCAATGGTGTGTTCTCTAGTGTGATCGTTTGGTGGCTAAGTCTAGGGCACATACATGGATGGCATAATGTCTTAGAGTGATTTGCACACTATGAGTTAATGATAATATTTTTTTACTCAATGTAATTTATATTCTATGATGGGTCCTTTAGAACAACTTTATGTGCCTTTGCCAAAGATTCCATCATGCATTCCAACTAGAGGGCATTCAACCTAGTAAGCATTATTAGAATAATGTCCTCTAGTAAGCATTTTGGGACTCTATTTGGGATAGTGGTGGCCTTGTTGTAGGTAAAGATGTAATGGAATACATGTTGTGACCCTAGGTTCTTCATCAATGATGGCCTTTAATAGTAATCTATCATTGTTATTGAGTCACCTGATCTATGTGCAACTTGGGGTGTTTTTTGTGTTATCTTGTATTTTCATGTTCCATCCCTTATCTCAAGTGTTTCTTCCACCAACTTCAAGTTGAGTTTGATATTTTCTACCCTCTCTATAAACTATACCGTATCTTAAATCATGGGGAAATTCGATAAATCTAGTGTCTAGTAGTTCTTAATGAGAGTTGAGGATGTCATGAGATGAATATTGATTGTTGTGGCTTGGATGTAGCTATCTAAGCCACAATATGCTATAAGCTCTTTAGTTGTCTAGAACATGTTTACCAAGCCTTCCAAGTTGTCTAGGAGCTTGAACCATAGGGGTATCACTCTTCACATGCTCACTTGAATCAAAATCCACCCTCTACTATGTGTTGAACATCAGCTTATCCTAGTTAAGAGGGTCTCTAATGAACATTAGGTGAGGCATGGATAGCATTGGAGGCACTTGCTAGGTTGTCATATGCAAAAAAGATAAATGTTTAGTAGGATTATCCATTGATAAGCAATAAAATATAACTTTCTTTTATCAAATTTTTACATGTTTAACCTTATACCATACAAAAGCTACTATGGGTGGGTTAGGATTTTTTGAATGGTGAGTTCCCCTTGAAAGGAGAACTGTTGGTAAATGAAAGGTTTGGATAATAGCTTGGAGCTCTCCCCTCTCTATAGAAAACAATGCAAGCTTATGAGATTAATTGCATGTATTGATCCATTTGCTTTCTAGGTTTGTTCAATCACCATGTGGATTGTACAAGAATGTTGGGGTCCTTCATGGGTGGCTTGTGTAAGCACTATCCAGGGGGTAGTAGCATTTCATGCGGAGCTATCGGAGTGCTTAAGAGAGGAAGCAACTCAATCGGGTATCAAGGTAAGCTCACTATACTTGCAGAGAGGGATAGCATGTCGACTATGTGAGAGGTAGCCATTAGTGCTTGCTTGAAATGCTTGATCAATAAGAGGTCCGTGGGTCTTGGCGGTTGAGCTTGAGTGCTTGCACGCGTCAAATCGAGCATCAAAGTAAGGGTTTCATCCCCGAACTGGAGCTTGAGAAAGATAGGAGATTTTGGATTTTCAATCTGTGCTACAAGTATTTTTGTTTTTTGATTATTAGTTGATCATGAGAAATCAACTTAATACTTTGCTTTTGATTTTTGTCACATTTAGAGTAGGATAGGAGGGAGACATTAGAGTGGAAAGCTTAAGGTTCACTGTTGTGAAATAGTCCTGAACAAGGAAATAACAGGGAAAAATGGGAAAAAAAGAGTGCTCAGATATCTCGAAGTCACAGGTGGAGTGATCGAGAAGGCTAAGGTCTGGGGGACTAAGGTTTGGCCAACAAGGGTTTAAGGTCCTAGGTGACCAAGGAAAACCTCATTTGCAGTCCTGACTTTGTGTGTGTGTGTGTGAAAGAGAGAGAGAGAGCTTGCAAGTCACGAGTCTACGTCAAATCAATCAAAGCGTATCAAAGCTTTCGGCAAGATTCAGGTATAGAATGCCCTTGCCCTACACCCTTGCTTGATTCCTGGTTAGGTTCTTGGAGGTAGTGGAAGTATTAGAGTGAAGATTTTTGGCAAAATACAATTGCCGCGCATTTTCGGCCAATAGAATCGGACATTTCCCACAGTATTCAATTCCCAGAGTCGGACCATGTGTGATCGACGGTTTGATTCCCAAAATCAGACTCAGACGAGCCCATCCAGTACCATCAGACATACCCATCCAATTTTGAAAATCGGACCAACTCCAAATCGGACCACCTTTGTCTGATTCCAAGAATTGAATGAGAAGAAATCAAACACCACTTCGTTCAAGCACACGCTTGACCCGTCCGATCATGATAATCGGACTAAGTGACATGTCCGATCAAATATACATTCAAATCAGACCAAGCACCCCTATCCAATTTCGAGAATCGAACATATCCCAATCGAACCAACTCAAGCCATCCGATTGGACACACCTTGTCCGATCGAACATTGGTAAATCAGACTCTAGGAAATCGGACACAGCTTGAGAAAGAAAGTCTAGAAATTCGATAACCCCGATCAATGAGAAGTATGACCCGCGCTGGAAGAACCCACCGAACTCCTCATAGGTAGTTACAGACCTAGAAATTGTGACCGAATAATCTGGAATTGTACAGTAGTGTGTTTCCACAAGCTTGGCATGTCTGGTGTTGTAGGCTGGCCATAAGACCCCAACTTGACCCTAAATGAGCTAGACAGAATAGCACGACGACAAACCCTATAAGCCAGCAAGGTTAGCTAGAAACCGAATATGTAACCCTATGAAGCCAACCCATAGACAAGAGTGCTAGAGCTATGTAGACACTTTGTTTTCTCACTCACTCTAATTTCCAGCACCTGAAACACACTTGAGAAGAGCTAAAAGCCTCATTTTGCACAGTGCACAAAAAAGAACACACACATGCACACTTGCATAAAGTGAGGGTAAGTTGAGGACCGGTTATAATTAACAAGGAATTCACCCATACTTAAGAATTTGAAAGAACCCACCAATAAGAGAAGACCCATGGACATAGAAGGGTGATCGAATCCCCGAAGGTAGGACCAAGTGAAGAAGACAGCTAAAAAGCCAGACACAATGGTACAGACGCTATCATGGAAGTGGATCTACCCTGCCTTATCAACTTTATCGACAAATTGGCAGAACAAGAAGCCTTGGACATGGAAGAGGGCAGCTCAGGCCGTAGAAGTAACAAAGAACTTGACCTAGGGAATTTTCTTGAGGCTGTCCAACAGTTAGTGAACAAATATGATGCTCAAACCCGGCTAGAACACCACGGTAGACCTATAGAGGACGTCATAGCAGACCTCAAGGAGGAAAGGAAGCTGGCTCGCAGGGCTCTGTAAGGCCTAGCCGCATACAACCAGGACCAGCAAAATAGGAGCTTGCACCAGAGCTTGGAAATGCGGAGATCCAGAGAGTGCTAGCCCTAGTAGGCAGAAATCAATCAGAGAGTGAGAGAGCACTAGAAGGAGACCTCACACCGAGCAAGCTTCTAACGAACCGGCTGCAAGATAATACGGCAGTAAAGCAAAGCACTGCAACATTAGCACTGCTATCATGGAAGTGGATCTACCCTGCCTTATCAACTTCATCGACAAATTGGCAGAACAAGAAGCCTTGGACATGGAAGAGGGCAACTCAGGCCGTAGAAGTAACGAAGAACTTGACCTAGGGAATTTTCCTTAGGCTGTCCAACAATTAGTGTACAAATACGATGCTCAAAACTGGCTAGAACACCACGGTAGACCTATAGAGGACGTCGTAGCAGACCTCAAGTAGGAAAGGAAGCTGGCTCACATGGCTCTGTAAGGCCTAGCCGCATACAACCAGGGCCAGCAAACTAGGAGCTTGCACTAGAGCTTGGAAATGTGGAGATCCAGAGAGTGCTAGCCCTAGTAGGTAGAAATCAATCAGAGAGTGAGAGAGCACTAGAAGGAGACCTCACATTGAGCAAGCTTTTGACGAACCGACTGCAAGATAACATGGCAATAGAGAGCCCTAGTAGGCAGAAATCAATCAGAGAGTGAGAGAGAACTAGAAGGAGACCTCACACTGAGCAAGCTTCTGACCGGCTACAAGATAACACGGCAATAGAGCAAAGCACTGCAACATTAGCAACATTGCTACTAGCAAGGTTAGGGGTAAACCAAGGCTCTAAGAGCCAATCAAAAATTCCTATGGCGGCAAAGCAGTCGGACAAACAAGAAAACCACAACCCGTACAACTTTGTGGAACAATTTGAGTAGGTCTGCGAGGCTAATGGCCTCACCAATCCCACTCAATGCTCCCAAGATTTTGGACTCTGCTTAGGTGACAAGGGCCAGACTTGGTACACGAGTTGGATGCTGCAAAGCATGCCAATTTCAATGTCTTGAAAAATCTCTTCATTAAGAGCTTTTCTGAACCTGGGTACTCTGATAACCTACTAGAGCCAATGCAAATAGAGAAAGAGGATATTTGAGATTACATGACCCATGTGAGGAGCCTCTTCAAGAGAATCCCCATGGGCAAGAGACCAACCAAAAGAGCAATATCCATGGTACTCATCAACAAAATACAAAGTAAAGAGCTTTACAAAGCCTTGGTCGGCAACTTGAGCTTACAATGAGATGCACTGGCAAGGGTCTTTGAAGAAGCTATTAGAGTGGATGACCAACTCAAGGAAAGAGGATCCGGAGGCTCAAATCAAGAAGAGTTCAGTGATAGGACTTTCGAGAGGGCCTCAATGCCGAGTGAGAGAGCAGACCCAAGTACGTAGAACAAAGGAAGGGGCACTGATTCAGGACAAGAGCTAGCAGAAATTAGGATGGACGTAGCCCAAACTGTAGGAGATGATGAGATGGTCAATGCACCCACACGTCCAATGTGTGCATTATGGTAGAAACCACTTGCTAGCCGAGTGTCAGGACCCTAGGTCACAACCTTGTGCTAATTATGGTATGTTTAGCCATGATGCCATGCATTTTTTATTACCTCGGAGGCTCCCATATCCCAACCTTATGGTCAACCCTACCTTATGAACAGGCCGATGATGAGACGGTCAATGCACCCACACTTCCAATGTGTGCATTATGGTAGAAACCACTTGCTAGCTGAGTGTCAAGACCCTAGGTCACAACCTTGTGCTAATTATGGTATGTTCAGCCATGATGCCATGCATTTTCGATTACCTTGGAGGCTCCCATATCCCAACCTTATGGTCAACCCTACCTTATGAATAGGCCACCAAATTTTTTTGGAAGGGGAACCCCATTGGCTCTCTCGACACCTAATGACGTCAAGTTGTCCATCCCTAGGATGGAAATAAATCCTACAGGTATCCTTAGACCACCTAGACCACCTACGTGACCCACCCACAGATTGAGGCTTCAGTAACACAATATTAGTGAGATTGGGAATCTTCCAGTTTTTATTTTTTGAATACTAAAAAGGTGGCACACTGATAACACATAACTTTCTCAAATCCATATGATGTGACCTATCATTGGAAAGAGCTTGAAAAATGGAATCTAATGAGCTATAGAGCGCTCAATTTGGAGTTATAATGTTCAAGTTATGACAAATCCAAAGATTTGACCACGTATCCCAAACTTATGGGAAATTCCCATATTCCCCAATATGGTGTTCAGTCCACTATGTGGGTGAGCCTAACAGCGATGAGCCTTATGTAAACCCATATGTGTCATACAATGAGGAAGGCAACACAATCCTTATGGACTATCAACCAATACTAGTGATGGCGTTAGGAAGAGGGAGAGGTAAAGGAGCACAAACCCAAGAGTGGACTTGCGGTCACCCAGGACACATTTCTTCGCGCTGCCCCGAGAGGGAGCAAGCAAATAGAGATAAGGCTAATCTAAGATGCACTAAGTGTGGAATCACTCATCTCTTTGTCGATTGCCCTAGGCAAAGGCCATCCTCTAGTTTGGCAAACAAGCCATCAGTTCCGCTGGGGTTGTTCGATGTCAAGACACTCGATAGGGAGGCCACACCTATCCCATTGTATGTCATGACCCAAGCACAAACGAAGCAGGCCGACATATCATTGCCAGGGCCTAGCAACCTTGATGCAACCTTAGTTGGAAAGAAGAGTCGGAGATGAAGGAAGAAAAGACCAGATACTAAGGTCACCCTCAAAACCAAAAGTGCCACAACACTACTTGTTAGAAGGAAAGTCATTGACGCATAGGAAGAAATGTCGGCTCCATGCATGGCTAAAAAATAGTGCTAAGGTTAGGGAGTACCCCAACCCGAAGCACCAACTCAAAGCCATTAAGAAGATAAAATAATGGGTGAAGAGGCCCAGGAGCACCTAAAGGATGCTGAGCTCATACTAGAAGATGAGATCAATGATCTCTCAAGTATAAGCATGCAAATCTCTCTCCCATGACCAAAATCAAGGGAGGCAATGGCACCACAAGTAGGGCCACCTAGACAAAGTCTAAATGCTCTGAGCCAGCAAACTAGTCAGGACAATTGGCCAAGAACCGAAGAATTAGGAGAGAGGCAGGCGGCTAGCAACCTCCTTAATACACTAGTGACCACACTTGTAACTCTAAGCTTAGGTAATTTGCTTAGGCAGCATCCAACGCTATGGCTAGAGCTGTAACATTGGGTTGAGGAACCAAATGAGCCAATTACCATAGATTTACAAGGGCGGCACGATGCAGAAACTCAAATACCGAGTCTGACGCTGCACTCCATGCCTAAATCCTTGCATGTTAATGCTTTTTGGAAAGGCATGAAAATGCATGCAGTCCTGCTTGGGGATGTCACGAGAAAGGGAATCGTAGACACAGGGGTAGGAGTCCTGCTCCTGGAGATCCTAGGGTACTTGACCGACGAGTTGGCTGGCAATCCAGCAATGAATCTTAAGCCACTCCAAGATCTCTTAGATAAGTCTGAATGGCGATGTTCTAAGCTACACGATTTAAACTTGAGGTACAATTGGGATTTAATCCTAGATCAGCAAGAAGAGACGTATCATGACTTAGGAAATGAGGAGCAATTAGACAAAGACAACTCTGATGACAAATATGAAGATTGTTGTTCCTTCAGTGATGAGAGCGAAAGGGAAATCAATACCATAGAATAGGATACTGGGGGACGTATAATCAAACAAATATGAGTAGACTCCAGGCCACGCAAGTAGAGTGCCCTGAGAGTAGAGAAAAGAGTCAAGCACAACAATTGCGATTGAACTTGGTTGGAGCACACATGTGCAATCAACTAGAGCAAGCAAGCCTAGCCCACAATCGAGTGACACACCACTGCTACAAATGAAATCACCTTCTGATCTACGACCACTAGGAGAGAGCCCCTCTTCTAACAAAGACGGAGAGTTTGATTTTGAGTCAAAAATCATCTTAGATAGTGATCTTGAAATATCTCGACCTCCTAAGACTAAACGTACAAAGAGGGACCTACCCATCTACCTAAGACGCCGACAATTAAGGGAGGAATGATGGACGCTGCCCAAAGAAACGTAGATGGAAGAGCACCAAAAACCGTAAGACCTACCTAACTGATTCATGAACTTCAAAAAGAGAGATAGGGTGGTGATCTTGCTGGGAGCCAAACGATGGGGAAAAGCAAGCGAACCAATCGAGGGACCTACCAATGTCAAAGAGGTCAATTTAGCTAGGGAAGGGGAGACCCAATGACCTATCTTTCTAGCAAATGACATGGCTGAGCAAGATGAAGAAAGTCTCATCACTTTCTTGCGAGAGTATATAGATGTTTCTGATTGGTCCCTAGAAGAGCTCAAAGGGATAGACCCGAGTGTGGTGACTCACAACATACCCATGACACTTGACGCAACACCGGTTAAGCAACGACCATATCCCATGAATCCAAAGCACGCCCACACCATTATCTAGGAAGAAATTGACAAGCTAATGAGAGCAAGATTCATCTACAAAATTGAACACATGGACTAGGTTTACCCCATAGTCATCATGTTAAAAAAAAAAGGAAAGATTAGAGTGTGTGTCAATTACAAGAAGGTAAACGCATTTATGAAGAGATATAATTACACATTGCCGTACACTGTGAGCATATGCTTGAGAGAGTGGACGGCAAAGAGGCCTACAATTTTCTGGACAGTTTCTCTAGATACAATGAGGTGCAAGTGCATCCTAACGATAGGCATTAGATCACATTTGGCAGCACTGAATGGAGAGTCTTTGCCTACATAGTCATGCCTTTTGGGTTGACTAATGCGCTAGCCACCTTCCAATGACTAATGTCAACAATGTTCAAATATATATCGAGGAAGGAGTTAGAGGTCTTCGTGGATGACTTGTGTGTTCACTCTACTTGGAGAGAGCACTTAGACTCCAAGCGGTCTTTGAATGATGTCGACTATACCGCTTCCCATTGAACCCCTTGAAATGCCAGTTATGGGTGAAGCATGGATGCATCCTTGGACACGTGGTGTCAAAAAATGGCATTGCCACAGATTTCTCAAAGATCAAGGTCATTGTCAACCTTCCACCCCAACTGATTACAAGGGCGTTCAATGCTTCTTAGGACATACAAGGTATTATCAACGGTTCGTGTTGAACTATGCATTGATTGCTAGACCTCTATACAAGCTGTTGATCATATTCGAATGGATCGAGGAATGCCAATGCACATATGAGGAACTAAAAAAGGATCTAACCATGGCACCAATTCTATGAGCCCCAAATTGGGCACTCATGTTCCATGTGCACGCTGGTACTTCGAAATTCACCATAGGAGCAGTGTTCTGCCAACCTGGTGAACACAACCTGGAGTACCCAGTGAGATTTGCTAGTAGACAACTCACTAAAACTGAAATGAATTACTCGACAATGAAGAGAGAAGGCTTGGCCATGGTATTTGCTATAAATAAATTTCGGCATTATCTTCTGGCTATGCCTTTTACCTTCTTTGTTGACCATCAAACCTTGTTGTAGTTGGTTAACAAACCTCGCGCTACAGGATGCAATGCTAGATGGCTACTTCTGCTTTTGGAGTTTGACTTCTTTGTGGTGGTGCGTAAAGGGAAGCAACATTACATGGTTGACCATATGTCTCGCATCCCCACAAGAAAATCCACTGGGCAAGGCATTGTAGATGAATTGTTAGACGTGCACATCTATTCAGCTTGTCCAGTGAAAAGGATCTGTTTAGAGCTGACATGACGCCATATTGGGCAGATGACATAGTTCAAGTGCTTGAGCACGGACTACTAGAAATGACCAATAGAAAAGGATTGTCCAGTGCAAAGGATTTGTTTAGATGCACATATATTCAGCTTGTCTAGTGAGAAGAATTTGTTTAGAGCCGACATGACGCCATATTGGGCAGATGACATAGTTCAAGTGCTTGAGCACAGACTACCAGAAATGACCAATAGAAAAGGCTTGACTTAGGCATCTCATCATGAAGATCCAACCCTATCAATTGATAGTAGGTCAACTCTACAGGTTGGTGCAGGATGGGTTACTGTGCAGATGCATGTGTTAGCATGAGATTCATGATGTACTGACAAGGTACACAGTCGAATCGTAGGACATTTTAGCAAAGATACGACAACCTGCAAAGTGTGTTGAAATATTTGCAATCACACCTAATTTAGTCCCTTTGTGAGGAGTAGTGAGGGCTCAAGACCAAAATTCCATATGCACAATAGGAGAAAGTACCACCACTCAATTCCTATAAAGTATTGTACTTGCACTCTTTTTCTAATGCAATGATAGTACTCTTTTCTTTACATTAAAGTGACATGTCATTGTCAATACACAATATTGTGTTTATGAGTCCAAGTCTCAATTTTGGAACCTATTTCACTTGTGTAACAATTTGCCCTTGTCAGGTTCAATGTCTTCATGAGTTTCTTTTTTCTCTTTCAACCTCCATAGCTTCCGCATCTGCCATGCTCTAGATCTCGCGTATTTTAACATGGTATTAGAGCATAGCTGAGCATGGCTTAGCTCGTTTTATTAGATCTTCACCTCTGGTCCATCTCTACTCAGCTCAGTCTCAGTCTATGAACTCACTTTCCATCTCCACCTTCAAGCTTGCCTTGATGGGCTACCATAGCCAACAGCACCCTGTCAGATTGAAGCTCCTGTATCTCACTTCATAGGCCAAATCTTACTGAGCTTCCTTTTGGAAAAGTGTTCCCCCACTACTAATGCTTCTTTGTATCATCTCAGAACTTGACATTGCCTCATCCACTACTCAGTACTGTCAATTTTCTTGGCTTCTATTCTCTGGCCTCCATAGCCAGACATGACCTACTGCACTTGGAGCTTTCATATCTCATCATAGAGCTCATATCTTTGGAAGCTTCTTTCTAGAGAGTTGTGCCTTTGCTCAGGAACAAGAGTCCTATCACGTAACACCTTGACATTGGCCACTCCAGAGCCCAGCATTGACAAAATTTGTGGTTTCTGTCCAAAATGCACCTGTTGTCGTTCGTGCTGCTGCCACCGTCACTACAGGTCGTGATCTTGACGACCACCATAGGGCATTGATAGCCCATCATTCAAGCTTCATTTTTGTAATATTTCTACACAATAAAAGTTAGTTGGTTAGTTTGAAAGTTAGTTAATCAATTAATAAGTTAGTAAGGTTACTAACTAAAGACTAATTAAGGTAAAAACTAACTAACATTAATAATTAAGGATTTTTATTTAATTAAAAATATTTTATTTAGAAAAATTGAGAGTCATAAATATGATATTTTTCTTGGGTTGACAAGGACCGTAGCCACCCTTCACGTAAGTTACAACGTGAACGAGACTTATGAGCTATTAATCACTAGTATTAATGTGTATAGTTTGGATGGTCCAAAAATATTAGATTTTGGACAAAACTAGTTTATTTTAGATATTTTAGATATTATCCAAAAAAAAAGAGATATGGAGATTTCTAGAACTAGATGTCATTTTTTAAAAAAAAGACAAGTGATATTTTAGTTATTTTTAGAGATTTTATTTTTAAAAAATAAAGTGATTGGTAAAATCGTGTGTGTCGCAATCGCAGTCCACAAATAGAAAACAACACTTTGAACAGAGAAAAGAAGAAGGAGTGCACTAAGAGCTTTCTAACCAAGTGTCTTGGTGTTTTACCCCCCTTTTGGAGCCAATGGAACCATTAGATTTATGATCTGAGCATTAGATCACTGAGCTTTCCAAGATCCCCCTCCACAAAGTGCTCCACTTCTTAGCCACAAGCCCTCTTCTCTAATTCACTATAAATATGATGCATGGGGAGGCACAAGGGAGCATAAGGAGACCCCGAGAGGCTGCGATAGAGAGGTAGAGAGAAGGATACCCTCCAAGAGATTGTGAGAGAGCTCTTGAAAGAGAGAGAGAGAGAGAGAGAGGAGTCACCCCAAGAGGCTACACAATTCCCTCTATCTTGATCCTTGACTTAACCATCTTCTCTTATGCTCTCCCATCTTGAATCTATTCCACCTTCTTAATTTCTTGAGTCTACTGCTGACAATGGCCCCCAAGCGAAGAATGTCACGTGCGGATGGCAATCCCATAGGCAATAACGAAGCTTCGAGCGAAGGCATCACTGTCAATCCAGCTGCAATACTAGTCGTAAGTAATGTATTTCCAAATTGATAGATGCCTATTTTGATTCTCGTACGAGATACATTAGGCCCCATACTATGATTCACGAGTATAGGCCGTCGGAAAGGATAAATTTCATCTCACCTACTCGAAAGATGGAGTTTGTGAAGTGCATATATCAAGGGAAGTTAATTGCACCTAGTTGCATATGGGTTGTTTGCTGGTAGAGAAATTACAAGGAAGAATTATGTAACGTGTCCGCTTGACCACTTGTGGGACATGTCTTAGCAGCCCATCAGGAGGAAAGTCTAGAAAGCGCTACCTAGCACTCACAAGGAATGTCACAGCGTTTGCGATCTAGGTCTTCCAGAGTCTGCCCTGAGCGGAAGTATTCGACCGTTCCCACTTAGGATCGACCTGAAGTCAGGGTTTCTTTCCTATCATCCAAGTCTCTAGGAAGTAGCTAATGCCCAACTCCAGATGAACCACTTTGCATAGGAACAACAGAGTCGAAGTGGATTTATGCTGCACTCAGTTCATGGAGAATGGGAAACGAGAGGGATGCGAAGCTCAACCTCTCTGCCCATAAGGCATAGTCCCATTCCGCTCCCCCAAAATAGCATAAATCAGAATTCTAACTCTGGTGACTCTAGGTCTTCACAGTTTCGTTATCACATCTTTTGAGAAAAGTCTTGGAGCGCGAGGACACTTGGGTGCCAAGGGAGGCTCTGGCCGTAAATTCCTTGCCTCTACATCCCGCACAAGAGGCCGATGTGACTTGAGATGGGATCTCAAGGCCTGTGTACTAGTCTACGGGTGGAAATTGGAGCAGCAATCCTGTTGATTTGCTGGGATAGCCTTTGGGCAAGATACTTGATATATTCCATGACTATGATAAATAAAAATCAGATATTTGAAAAAGGATTTTGCTTGACGTTGTTTTTGTGTCAGTACCTAAGTTACATGAAGGAACCCGTGTTTAAATTGATTAATTAAGGAAGCTGCCTTTGCATGTCAAACATAATGTGGTAGGTAATTAGATAACTAAGCAACCCGAGGAAAGTGCGGTGGACGGGTCCGTCCTATGGAAGGGTGGTCCCAGTTAGCTGGGATAGGGCCAAGCAGGCAGTCGGAGGTAATTGAACCTGCCTCTCCCTCCAGGCTATTAACCTGAAGCATTAAGTGTTTGGCCTTAAATTAGTTCCTTGAGCAAAGAAGTCCAAACAATGTACCTAAGTGTACAATCACGATCATTTCTGTGGTCGTTCGTACGACCAACTTCTAAGGTGTGATTCCTTCTTCCCGAATGCTCCCAGCATTCGATCTTGGATCGTTTGCGACTAGATGAGATTCCAGGGGTTTAGCAAGCTAGGTTGCTTATTTTCCCTTTTTCTTTGGGTTAGGGTTTATACCCTACCGACCCTAATTGTCCTTACCTTAGGTCTCCTTGTAAAATAGATCATGGACGACCCCGTCATCCTTGGTTGGTCAACTTGTCGGTTATCTCCTAGATCCCTTGAAGTACCTATGTTCCTTTATCTTTGATCTTAATTGATCAAGATTGTCTATCCCCTTAACCATGGTTGGTCAAGATGGTTCTATTTAGAACAGTTCCTACTCCATCTTAAGTATAATCTTCTTAAGCCCTCTTAATGATGCTCACATGCACTAAGCTTTTACCTATCCCTCTTGAAGTCGCCAAGGACTTTGATATGGGACTCATGGATCTCAGTCCTATTTGGTAAATTACAAAAAACGTTGAATTTTTCCAACAACTTTAATGCACACAATGTAATGCCATGCCTTCATTTCAATGCTTACAATTTTGATATAATCCATATGATATTTTATGCTACACATGCGAAGGTATTTTCTATGCATGCAATCTTAACATTATCCTCTATGTAATTATTTACACGATCTATAACCTTCTTGAATGATATGATCTTTATAACTTTATGTGATTATTATATGAGTCTAGCTGCACTTTAATCTTTTATTACATGTACCTTAGAATCCATCTTGCGATATGGAGATGCACTTTGCTTCTTTCGATGTCCTCTGAAATGTATTTTGCAAAAACTTGTGTAAGGAGCAATGCACTTTATGCAAGAATTCATGCAAGAATTTTTTTGGGTAATTTACAATGCAATTACCTAATCAATTTCACATATTATGATGTCATCTTACAACGAAATTTATCTTGTTTGTTACAAGCATCACAACCAAATTCATACCAAGGCAATTACCCATCAGTCACGCAATCAATGTGATGCATGTGAGTATGATTTTCACCATGATAATTATAATCTATGATTTAATAATAGAGTAACCTGGGTTTGGAGTGATGTCTTGATTCCAGTGGTATTTATGCCTGATAAACCGTTCGCAGTTGCAGTGATGTCTTGATTCAAGCCACCATCCACACTTGCAGGGTTTCCGGTCATCCTTGTGGATCTATGCTTTGGGGCCATACTCAAAGATGCGTGTACAAGAGATAGAATTCTCGCACTCTCGTATGCAACTATAAGTAAATTCTTGCAGCCTCTCATTGAGTGGAGGAAGATAATGAAAGGGGGTGTATTTTCGAAAATATTAGAGGGGGTGTGTGACCTCTCTTTAAGGCATGTGACCTCTCTTTAAGGGGGGGAGAAGAAACCTCCAGAAGCTTCTCTCTTTCTCTCTCTCTCTCTCTCTCTCTCTCTCTCTCTCTCTCAAAGTAGCAGGGGCGACGTTTTCTAATCACGGGGGGGGGGGGGGGGGGGGGGGGGGCTTGTCCAACGATGAGGGAGGGGGCTGCCCTTTATAGTGGGGAGGGGGTGGTATATTAAGGGGGGAGACGGCCATCTAACGGCCACCACCCCTCCACCTAGGGGGCTGCATGCCCCCCTCTCCTTCCCTTAACTTCCTCTCTCTCTCTCTCTCTCCCCGACATGCTGTCGGCGGGGAGAGAGAGGGAGAGGTAAAAAAATCTAAGTTAATTTTTAAAAATTTTTAAAAAGGGGTGGGATATTACAAATTAGTCAAGGGTTATGAATGGTATAGTCCTCAAAAGAACGACATTAAAAGATTTTGCATACAAGTGTTAGGTTAAAGCATAGTCAAGGGCTATAAATAGCATAATTGCTAAAAGAATATGACATTAAGAATCATGAATATAGGGTACTAGTTTAAAGTTTAGATACTTCAAAAGTACTTAGCTTAAGAGCCCAAATATTAAGAAGAACTAGATTCTAGCTCAAGGCAAGGCCTGTTGGAATCTAATTACTTGAGATCATCTCGCACTTATCTTATCAAGTATTTACACGTTATGCCTATAACATGTTTTGATATATGAGAATAATTTCTTGTTTGCCTCATGACTTGACTAAGAGCTAGTACAAGAAATTAATCATAAGGATTAAAACTAAGATGTTTTGAGATCCGTTGGATAACTATAATCCAATTCAGGGTTGGGTCATCGATCAATGTAAGTCACCTATAGAACTTACATCATGAATAGTGTTTGAACCCTTAACGTATGCCTTAGCCGAAGTAAGGAAGTGTTAAGAAACATTTTGCATAGTATCACTCTTAGATCCCAAGGGGAAGAGCAAATATGCAATGGAAATGTTATATCATCTATTCTTGCATTGTTTGGAAAGAATACAATTGGTTTTTTTGTTGGTTGATCAAACAACATCCAAAATGCTTTTACATTCAACTAGTTGTTGTTTTGTTGTTTGGATGATTATTCCACATGCTTGTGATTTATGGTAAATGCATGGCAAGGGTCTTTGATGACAAGTTGCCATGGGAATAAAGGAATGTTTTCTTGAAAAATGATATTAGGGCTGAATGCCTTGTTTGTGCTTGATTCTTAAAGGATTTAATTAAGGAAGGATCACACCAGGCTACCCCCAAGCTAGCGGCAAGACCCTACTCCAAGGGGGTCATGATTATTGCTATGAGAGGCTTGGACCGGCTCTGCAGGAAAAAGGTCAGTCGGGATAGTCTCGAACAGTAGGAAATGTAAGTGCTAGAGGGGGCTCTGGCTGTAAATCTTGCATTGTTCCCAGAATCTGATGAGCTCCTTTGTGACCCAAGATGGGATCCTAGAACCCTAAATACTAGTTACAAGGGTGGAATCTTGGTGGGCAGAATACCCTCGTGGAATTCTATGTATCTTTCGCTGGGTCTGAAAGATATGGAATTTCTAGTGCCATGTGATTTGGACCAGTTACTTGTGTTGGATAGAAGGAATACATAATTTCTCCTGTATGGGCAGGAGACAAAGATTAACTTGAAGATAAGTTAAGGAACTTGTTTGAACTTGTTTGCCGAAGGATTACTTGCTCTGTTTTCATGTATGTGCTGTAAGTTACGCGAATAAACCCTGTTTCTAAAAGGCTTAATTAGTGAAGTTGATTTTAAATATCGCACATAAATGTGGCAAGACCTAATTTAGAAAACTAAAGCTATCAAGGGAATCGGGTGGATAGACTCCCAACGGGTCAGGGTGGTCCCAAAGAACTGGGAGGCTTCTCACAAGGTTTTACCGACGTCCAACGGCCCTTAGGAATTGTTAGATTAAAACCCGGATTCATGTCATTTTAGGGGACCGGAATGGGACTATGCCCTATGGGCAGAGAGGTTGAGCAATGCATCCCTCTCGTTTCCCATTCTCTTTGAACCAAGTGCCACATGGGTTTGCTTCAGCTTGGGTATCTCTGCGTAAAGTAGGATGCCCAAGATTCGACGCTAGAATGTTGTTAGGAGACCTTGGCCACTAGCAACCCAAATTTCAGGTCGATCCTAGTGGGTTCAATCGTGAATGTTCCGTTGCGAGGCGGATTTGGGAAACCCTAGGTGACAAAACTCGAAACATTCCATGGGAGTGCCAGGCAATGATGCTTAGATTCGTTTCTCGATAGACCGCTAAAAGCGTGCCTAGATAGCACCTTATAATTTTGATTTTAAAAAATTTTAAGTGATCCACTATAGCTCCCACAATCAACAAAAAACTAGGACTGGGCCAAAACCCTAATCCAATAAGCCATAGCCAAACTTCACTGAAGCTCAAAAATCTCATCATTTTCTCTCTGCTGCCACTGGAACAACCCACTGTCATTCAAATCTGAAGGTCCCAACATCAAATCAAGAAGGGGAAGATCTGGATCTGAAAGAACTTAAAGGATTTTTGTAGGTTTGAAAGACTTAGGGAAGAAACATAGTGTCTATTTGATACTCATTTTAGTGATCTAAATACGTGTCTTTTGACACATCTCAACCAAATCTTCTACTGCTTAAATTTGATAAATCTGAAGCTGATTTGTTGTTGGTCCCTCAAGTCTAACATGGGCAAAGATTCTCCAACTACCCATTTCAAAGGAGTCGAGTTTCATACCTGGCAGACCCGCATCAAACTCATCTTGATGAAGAAGGGTCTCTAGCCCATTACCACTGGAAAAGAAAACAAGCCTTGTGATGTGGATCTTGCTGTCACTTGGCAAAAGAACGATGATAAGGCTCAAGCCATTATCAAATTGGAGCTAGATGATAGCTATATCCACCATGTGGATAACTGTGAGACTTCACAAGATGATACATGGAAGAGACTTGACACTTTGTTTGGTGCACGGTTTAAATCATCAAAGTATAGTCTCCTGATTGAGTTTTTTAGGCTTGAAATGAAGTCCAGCACATCACTTGCCACACAACTAAATTACATGGAAGGACTTCTAACCCAACTTGCAGGAATCAACATTAAAATGGAAGAAGATGTTTGCATCGGTATTCTACTTAAGAGTTGAATATAATAATGTATCAACAACTCTAATTAATATGCCAAACTGTGAACTTGTTGATATCCAAGCATCACTGTTAGAGGAGGAAAAGAAGCTAAAAACTAAGGAAGAACCAAGTACCTCTAGATATGAATATGCATTATATGTTGGCAACAGATACAAAGGCAAGAAGGATCATCTCTTCTGTGACTTTAGCAACAAAAGGACTGGACACACCAAGAAGTTCTACCATGCCAGAAAGAGGTCCCAAAAGGCCTATCTAGTTGTAGTCACAGAAGAAGAAGAAAACAGAGCAAAGGAAGAAGAAGAAGAAGAAGACCACCAAGAGAAGGACAAACCTCAGTCCTTCTTTTCAGATAGACTTTTTTAGTTTTGTATTTCCTAGCCCTAATGCCTCATACATAATCTTGTAAACTCCTCAGTTAGCCTTGTACTACATCCTCTACACTTTGTGAGGCTCCTACTACAACCTCTAGATGTCCATCATGTTTGTGGTACCCACACTTAGTGTTTTTTGTGACAACCTCTGGTGTTTTTCCATGTTTATGGTGTGCCCACACTTTGCAAGTATTGCTTTCACTAAAGCCTCTATACGCTTTGTACTTCTGCTTGTGATTGAGGAGGGGTGTTGAAATATTTGCAATCACACCTACTTTAGTCCCTTTGTGAGGAGCAGTGAGGGCTCAGGACCAAAATCCCATATGCACAGTAGGAGAAAGTACCACCACTCAATTCCTATAAAGCATTGTACTTGCACTCTTTTTCTAATGCAATGATAGTACTCTTTTCTTTACAATAAAGTGTCATGTCACTGTCAATACAGAAGATTGTGTTTATGAGTCCAAGTCTCAATCTTGGAACCTAATTTCCTTTTGTAACAATTTATCCTTGTCAAGTTCAATGTGTTCATGAGTTTCTTTTTGCTCTTTCAACCTCCATAGCTTCCACATTTGCCATGCTCTAGAGCCCACGTATTTTAACAAAATGTTGCACTTCCAACTATGGTGGCCTACTCTCTTCTAAGATGCAGCAAGATTTGTGAAGCATTCTGATGAGTGCCAACGAACTAAAGTCCCTATCCGTAAAGATCACATGGAGCTAATCCCAAGTATTGCACCTTTGAGAAATGGGGGATTGACTTCATCGGACCCATTAGTCCCACAACACAATATTCACAAGCCAAATACATCATCATGGCCACCGACTATCTAACAAAATGGGCAAAAGCATGAGCTACGAGAAAAAATGACGCTAGGACCACTGCCAAGTTCCTATGGGAGCAAGTGATCTCACGATTCAACTGCCCCATTGAACTAGTCAGTGATCAAGGCACACACTTCATCAACGAAGTGATAGCTCACCTCCTGTCCTTCTTCCTAATCATCCATCAAAAATCTTCACCTTATTACACTCAAGAAAATGGTTAAGCTGAGTCCACAAATAAAATCATAGTAAACGTCCTGACCAAAGTCATCTCTACCTCATGCATTGATTGGGATAACAAGTTGATGGTGGCCTTGTGGGCCTATCGCACAGCCTACAAGATGGCTATCGGATAGACCCCCTTTAGGTTGACTTATGGTACATAGGCAATTTTACCCTTGGAATTCTTTGTACCTAGCCTCAGGATAGCCCTTCAAGAGAAATGGGATGGAAAGGAGGCATGGACAAAACACTTAATTGAGCTCAAACGCTTATCAGAAATCGAGCTTCATGCGCTAATATGCGAGAAGGCAAGATGCAAAAGTTGGTTTGACAAGCATGTCAAGCAGCGCAATTTTGAACAGGGTGACTTAGTACTCCTGTAGTCACTCAAAGGAGATAAGAAAAAGCTGAAGTTTCAGGAGCTAGGACCTTTTAAGGTTCGAACCATCAACCAAAGTGGCAACATGGAACTCAAAACCCTAGAAGGTGAGGGCATAGGCTTCTTCAATGGTAGCCGCATAAAGAAGTATTTCCCTCCCACGCACCCATTGCATGAGCCTCCAATGCTAGCACTCCCTATCCAAGTATGGGTAGCCACTATCACTGAGATGGACAGTGAGGATGAGGAAGCTGTAGAACTAGCTTACCTAAGAATGATGGTTACTACTAGCACACATGCACCGTCAACACATTAATCGATAAGGGAGCTTATTTTAATGTCTTAACCCATGACCATTCGACCCAACTTGGCAAACCACAATTGCAGCAACCCACTAATGCTAACCTCAACCCTTATGGAGGCTAACCCTATACACTTTTGGGAAAGTGCAAGGTTGCAGTTTCTATCGAGTTTGAAATGTTAAAATATTGAGAATGCATGCTATGGAGGATCACTGATGAGAAAATATACAATCATAATGAGGCAGAAGCATTGACAAAGAAGAACAATTAATATTATCCAAGCATAATGCAAGTACAACTAATTGATAATGATTGATGGAATGAATATGGGGATGAGTGCCTTTTATAGGCTTATAGTAGGTGGTATTGGTAGGTGGAGATAGGTGGAAAGTGACCATGGTATTCACCAACTATGGTTTTAATAAACCATGCATACATGACCTAGTCTAAGGCTTTATTTGCAATCTATTTCTTTGCCTTGTTTGTTCCAAACAAAGATGATTTTGTGGATGTGATTGCACATTTCTCACAACTGAAAAAGACATTGAGTATACAAACTTGGCTATCATGAGTAGAACCGTGCTAAGTGTAGACATGGAAGAAACAAAGACAACCATACAAAGCTAGAGACTCTTACAAGGCCTCACTAAGTGTGTAGAGGCTATAGTGTGCAAAGGTTATATGAGGAATATAGGAGCTTATGGTGGGAACATTAGGAATGTTTACATTTTTAACCTTTTTAAAAAGTCTATTAGAAAATGAACTACAAAAGAGGGACTGGTGAGTCCTACCCTTTTGTTCTTGGGGTTCATCTTCACCTTCTTCTTCAATGTTGTCTTCATCTTCTTTGACTGTAGCAAGATATGCTCATTGAGACCTTTTCTTAGCATAGTAGAATTTCTTAATATGCCCAATTTTCTTACAAAAATCACAAACTACACTTTTCTTCCCTTTCACATAGAGGAGTTGTTGGTCTCCTCTTGGGATGCTTGTTTCTCCCTTGTTCTTGATCTTCTTTTCCTCTTCCAGGAGAGAGGCTTTGTGAGAGCTAAGTTTTGAGGCCCGAGATGTGTCAAAAATTTATCAAAAAAGCTGAATTTTAGGGGAAATTTGGATCCCACTGAAGGCGGCAGCTACAGTCAGTTCGATTTTAAGTGACAAGTCAGAGACTGGTTTTGGAAGCGCTTCAAGATACACCAACTGATGGTTGCGGATTTTTCATAATTTTTTCGACTATCAGATTGGATATCAGAAGGTGCCACGTAGCAATGGGGGACCCCAAGATGGACTACAAAAATTTTACAGGTTTTGAAACGGATGCCGGACACGAGAATGGGAATGCCCGAGGTCAAGGGACAAAAGAGAAGCAAGTGCAAATGGACTTTGAGCAAAAAGGTGTGACCCTTGGCCCCCCTCCCCCCCCCCAAATTTTTTTTTGTGTGTGTGTGTGTGGGGGGGGGGGGGGGGGGCATTTTTCAACCATGCGTGGAAAAAAAGAGGGCGCCATGGCAGGACGACGAATGATGGAGAGAGAGGGGGGTTATGCCACCTCAATGTACCCATATAGATTGATTGCAGCAGTAATCTACATTCTTCCTTCGCTTCCAATCGCCACCTCTGGCCCATGAAATGGCTGCCCGAATTAGAAGATCAGAAATCAATATTGCTCTCTCCTCCCTCTCTCTCCTCCAAGGGGCAATTCATGTGGAAGAAGCCTGGTTAATGAATGCTTGTTCGGCGTGGTACCGGATTCCTTCCAAATCGAGTGGGGCTAAAGACGGATGATTGGAGAAGGGGTGAGCATCAATGTTGGACTGTTTTGTTATCTCGAATCGAATTTTAAAAAAAACATGCAACAAGGAAAAACCAATAACTCTCTTTTATGAAGGAAAATGGCTCTTTTTTTATATTTTATTGGTCAAATGGTGTTCATATTGGATGAAAATTGGTAGGAATGTTTTTTTTTGTATGTTTGATGATTCTATGTCAAAAAAATTAGAATACATAATGCCATAATATTGAAATTACTTTTCTAAAACCTGAAAAACACGCATTTTACAAAGAAAATGGGGTTTTTGTCATTTTAGGTTTGATAAAAAAGATGCATGAGGGATGAAATGTGAAAAATGAGTGATTCTCAGTTGTCATAATCAGAAAAACCAGCAAATGCTCTATTTTCTTGATAAATAAATACATAAAATAGAGAAAAATGGGAAAAATAAGTTTTTGTGCTCCAAAAAAAATAAGGAAATATATGGTTAATGTCTGTGTATGTTTGGCAAGGTTGAGGCATGAGGTATAGCCTCAGTTCACCTTTTTTTTAATATTTTAGTGTGTTTTTATTACTTTATACATTTAAAAATGATAAAAAATAAAACCCTACACTTATGCAACGATGCAACACATAAGCAGTAGGGGGAAAGAAGGGTTGTGGGAGCGTTTAAGTGTTGAAAACGAAGTAAAGTCTGATCTTTCGTTTGTGCATGTCATGTAGGATGATAATAATTTAAGTTTTAAGGGGCTAGTAGCACAAGAAATTGGTGCTAGTCTCCATACATCGAAGCATACGTTTAGTGAAGATCATGAAAGGGTTGTTTTTGCACATCACAAAATGTTGATTTGATAAATATTGTTTGTGCACTAGGATCATATTCACTTTTGCATAGCGCTTGTATGCTGAACACTAACCAATGCTGAGAGTGTGAGGAAGTCCTTTACTGAAGGTTAGGCGAGCAGTTCCTTGGAATAAGTTTAGTGAGGAAATATAAACTCCTGGATCGTTTGATAAATCGAAGAGTAGACTATATATTGTGTATCTTGTATGTTGAGACAGCACATCTTGGGGCCAATCCCCTTGATGTAGTTGAGCTGCAGTGGTGCCACAATGTTTCAACCGAGAGGTTGCCTACTGTGTATGTGGTGCGAGGTGTTATACCTATATGTTATGGGATCTCCCTCTAAGGAGAAGGGAAGGTAAATGTTGGACTGTGTCCTATTACAAACTCAAGTTCGATATTAGATTTTAGTGTAGTGTGAGCCTTAGATGCTCTTGGTCACGAGGCCGTGTGGGGTGTCTTGTGTGTCTTAGAAGTCCAGCTAGTGCTAGAGAGTCAATGTCGGGTCCATTTTAGATACCGAAAAGTGGTGCATTTTTCGAGAGCCGCCAATAAGTGGTGGTTCCGAATGTAGGGTCTCTAGGGACCAAATAGTCAATTTATGTCCTATGACAAGAACGTCAAGCTGAAATACAAAAAGAGGAACATGTTGAGAAAAGAGGGCTAGATGGCGGGCTGAGATTCTAAGGCATTATTCTCCTCAAAGGAGTAACCCGATACCCAAGTGTCACAAGCAGCCCTTTGAGTGCAAGAGGAAGTCCTAATACTTCCCCTCTTCCAGTCAATTAACCCACTTCAAGTGGGGATATAGTTTTACCTACACAAACTCCTATTGTCAATCTGGTTGTAGCCATGGAACAACCTAGTGCAATTCCAGCAGGGACACCGGTTTTACTTGCATTAGGAGCACATTTTCCCATCTTCCATGACTTAGCAGAAGAAGATGGAGAACTCCATATTAATGAGTTTCAAAAACTCATGTTCAACTATCGAATCCAAGATGAAGAACACTTAATTATGTTCTTCAACATGACAATAAAAGGAAGGGCAGCAGTATGGTACCATGGTCTAGAGGCCGGAACTATAACTAGCATTGACCAATTCTTCATGGCCTTCCGTAGAGAGTTTGCCCCTGAGAGGGGTGGACAGTATTGGTTGTGTGTCTTGAATGTAACACGCTCGAAGCCAAATGAGAATGTCTAGGCCTATGCCAAGAAACTAAAGCAAGTTCTTTGCAAACTTGATACTTATATTCCCATTCCACCGATTGCACAATTACAATATTTCCTACATGGATTAGATTTTAACATCCAAGTGCAGCTTAGTGGTGTTGCTTTGGCTGACATTGACACTGCTATTACCCAAGCATAAGGAGTAGAGTTGTGCTTGTAAGTGGCTTATGCAACAAGGGTAAATTGGAATGGCAATAATTTGGCACTATCCAACGGGATTCAAGGGAACCCCATGACAAATCCGAATGGAAGAGGGAGTATCATGCCAAATTTGTCAATGTTACCAGCTCCTCCCACAATGACTATGCCTATGGCTAGTCAAACGGCCCCACAGAATGATGGAGGCCAAACAATGAACCTGAATGTTGTCCTAGTAGGTCAAGGACTGATTCCCAATCAAGTGGTTAGGCTGATGGGATGATAGACAAACGATCGCGGCTATGAGTCAAGTGCCTCAAATGTCCTTGGTGAAGTCAAGGATATGATGAAGCACTACACTAACATGATTAGTGAATAGTATAGACAAATAGTTGTGGATGTCAATTTCCTTAAGAAGCAGTAGAATTTGATAAGGAGTTGACGCCCTGAAGAGGGTGCCCCCTCAAGATTCAAATGTGAGTGGTGTGGTGGCCAACATTTCCCTAGGAATTATCCAAATGTCAAATGTGATATTTGTAGAAAGTCTAGCCACTTAGCTGCTACTTGTTGGAGTAAGATCGGTTCTCTCCAACAAGGAAGTAAACAGCCAGGTCCACTTAATCATCGTGCACAAGGGAATAATGTCCAGCAAGACAATGGACCAAGACAAATACTGCAAAGATGAAAGGCTATTGTAGAGGAGTTGCCTCATGGCAGTGGAGTCAGTCTTATTGAGGCTGTACATGCCAATGACACTGAAAATTCTAATCTACAAGATGTAACAAGAGGTCAAAAGACTAGGGAGGGTGACAAAGAAAATGTAAAATCTATCTAGGGAAACCCTAAGCAAGATGCTAGGGGAAAGCAAGTCCTGGCTCCTGATATGAAAGGTGGACCTCTCAAGCCTGTTGATAGTAAAGTTGATCCCCATAAGGATAAAGGATTGCCAAGAAAGAAGGCAAAAGTTTAAAAAGAGGCACCAGAGCCAGTCCAAAGACCAAAGAAGAGACTCGTTTTGCAAGAGAAGAGAACTTTGGCTAACTACCACGACTTTGATTTAGCAAGTTCTCTTTGCGAAGTTAAACCAGACATGAATCTCCTGCAATTGATTAAACTATCTCTAGGAGTACGCAAGGAATTCAAGAAAATCTTGTGTATTGGGTATATTATAAAACCTTTGGGCATAGCACGAGTGGGAGAAGATTGGTTTGATCATGTTGAAAAGTATTGTCCTAGGGTTCCAACATATGTGGATGGAATGTTAGTGGAGCATGCTATCATGGACATTAGATCCTCCGTTAATATCTTGAGTTCAGACTTGATGGAGAGGCTAGGCCTAGAAATCTAAAAAGACGGCTCCACACTTCTTAGGATGGCTGATGACAGTCTAAGGCAGCTAGAAGGTTGCATCACTAAAGTCCACATTACCATTACAAGCGTGGAATGCTATCTGGACTTTAGGGTGATAAGGTTTACAAGGCGTCCTAGCTATCGAGTTTTGCTAGACATGCCATGGATTTTACGAACAGGCTGTCAAGTCGATATACTCGCTAGTCGAGTGATTCTAGGTAGATGTGCCAATTGTGTAATAGTGGATGCTTACCCTGAGTCTCCTCAAAGTGAGAGAGCTCATTTATCCTCTAGTGAACTAGAAATAGTAGATGATCCATCTGGTAGTGAGACATCATCAAGTGATGGATCTAAAGAAGGGTCCACTACAGAGGACATTTATCAGATAACTTTAAATAAGCCGATAGAGCCTCAAGATTGAATAAGAGATGCAGACGTTATTGAGCTAGACCTTGGTACGCCACATGATTCGCAGCCAATCAAATTAGGATCCATGCTCAATTCGGAAGAAAGAAAGGACTATATGTCCTGAAATCAAGAGTTCTGCGACATCTTTGCTTGGAGCTATGACAAACTTAGAGGCATTCCTCCCAACCCTGGTTGTGCATACTATTCCTCTAAAGGAAGATAGTTGGCCTGTACATTAGAAAGTAAGGTGCATTCATTTTGAACTAAGAGACGGGCTATTTGAGGAGCTACACAAGTTGCGAAAAGCAAGTTTGATCTTCCCTGGTTAGCATATTGAATGGTGTTCACCAGTTGTGATCAACAAGAAGAAAAATAATCAAATTTAGCTTTGCGTAGAATTTAGAGAGCCGAATAAGTAGACTGTTAAAGACTACTACCCGTTGCCATTTATTAACCAAATTTTGGATCCATTAGCGAGTAGGGAAATATATTCATTCATGGATTCCTTTGCGGGGTATCACCAAATGGCGATTGGTGAGCAAGACAAGCTGAAAATGACATTTATTCTTGTATTTTGGTACCTTTGCGTACCATGTGATGGCATTTGGTTTATGTAATGCACCTGGTTTGTGGCAATGAACAGCTAACAAGACCTTTGGTGAGATCTTCCCAGAGGAGTTGAAAGTATTTATTGATGATCTAGGGGTAGCCACCATAAGAGAAAGATAGTTGATTATTTTGTGGAAGTTTTTTTAGCATTGCAGATAACTTTACATAGCTCTTAACCCACGAAAGTGTGTCTTTGGGGTACCTTATGGGCTATTGTTAGGCCATGTGGTCAGTTTAGTAGGGATCGTGCAACTGGCCCTGAAAATATCAAGGTCATAGTCACCATGAGCGTCGTTACCATCAACGGTTTCTTGCAACACTCAATCCACCAACACAGAACTCGCATTGACCAATCAAGAGTGGATAAAGTGATGTCACAACAGGGTGACAAATTTATACAAGTCATATCCAAGGAGAACCATGACGCAATAACAAAGCCTCAGGAGAAACATGGAAACCCCAAGAGCATAAGAAATCCTAGCGTTGACCAATCTTGCTCGTTTAGGCTTGAGTCCCCCAGCTATGCTAAAGCCTAGGCAAACTCCTAGAACCTTGCATGAGATAGCAACCGAGAAAGCCCTCGTTGAACATAGAAGTGTCGTAGAATGCTTAACCGAGTTGGATGTTAAGCTCAAAGTGTTCGCACGTGTCTATGTCCTGGCAGACATGGGCGCATTCCCTAAAGAGTAGCTTGAAGAATACTTGCCATTTCCCTTATCCTAGGAAGAGCAAGAACATCTTGACGAGCACTATAATAGGCTCCTACATGAACACATGCGACTCATCTCTAACGAGGAAGTCGACGAACTACGCTTAACTGTAACATTCAATGATGTGCTCTACCAACCAAATATCTTAGAGATAGAGCAACTAAAGTGACAATCAGCGGGTCGAAGTCAATTTGAACAATATTGGTGTGAAAATCGTGTTGCAATGGCCGAACTAGGAGCCCAGATCATGATAGTGTCAGATGAGCGATTGGCCAAATGGCGGTCTCAAAGAGACCCAACCTATGTAGCACCAGCTTCCTTTCAAGTGATGACTACCATTCGGGGTATGGACTTAGCTGAAACTAGCCAAGAGAACTCTCTGTCTGATAAGGTTCTCACTGAGGAGGAGATACATGTTGCCAATAGGCTTGGACAAGGTTCCATGCTACTCGATGTTGCAAAATATCTATCGGTATTGAGTAAGCTGCCACTAGTACTAGATGCATGTGCCACACTCCAGTACACTCCGGAGTTCTACAATTGGCTTTTATCCTCATGAAGTGATATGGATTTGTAGATATGTATATAAATAAACAATGACTTTTGTGACCCTGTATAGACAATATCATCACATAAAAGCAATGATAGTCAATGCAGGGAGAAGTGTTGGGTTCAATAGGCTAAGCTCCTCAGGTCCTCCTCTCACCAAACATTTAGAAGTTGTGAAACCATTCCCACCTCCAGGTGGAGGGCATGCAACCCACATTACCACCATAGGAAGCCCTGACCAAGATCTCTGATGGTTTAGACAGGGTACCGTCCCTTTCTATACACCTTTCCCCCTTTCCAGTCTATCCTTCCGAGGATGAGCCCTGCCTCACTCCATGACAACCAGTCCATGCAACTTAGCATGAGCCAAGATCTGCTAATTGCTGGAGGCCAAATGAACATCATCATGGGGGCCGTCCCTCTACAACAAACAATGCATGCCTCACCTCTCCCCTTCTCGTCATGTGCACTTGATAACCCACTGTATAATCCCTTCCATGCGAACAGTTTTATCTTGCCTCAAGGCCTAATCCTTGGTTCGCATATTGCAGGTCCCCCTACGGCCTTCGACATGGAGCACCCAGTGTAGCTGGCTTGGAAGGACGCTATTCACCGTCGAAGAGAGCATGTAGCATAAGCTCCTCTGTCGGAACGCTACGTATCTACCCTTAAAAGGTATGCAAAGAAACGAGGCCCCAAGAAACACTGCCCCAAACGTAGGCCAAAAAATCCCAAGGCCATGGAAATAGAAGCTCAAGGGAGCACATGGGGCATGGCAACATCGGTCGTGCAAGCTCCCACCAGACGCTTGGGCACGAGGTGCTTAAAAGAGGAGAGGGCAGCTTGAGACAAGCAGGAATTTGACGCGTTGTTTAAAAGCATTTTGGAAACAGTTGCGGCCAAGAACTACACCATTCAGGTCCCGGCTGATATTTTCCCCGCCGCCCAACCTCACAAGAGCCTTTCACTAGCATAGCCTCAGTCACTCGACCACCCAGACTAGCCCCGACTTGTACAAATAGAGTAGCCCCATGTTGTATAAAAGGCCCCGACTTTTTGTCTTTAAATGGTTAAGTGTTGACATGTTCCCCGATTGTACAATTTTCATATTTGCATTTAATATATTTCACATCTTTAGCAAAAAAAAAAGCTAATCAAGTGCAGGTGATAACTATCTAAGTCAACACCATGGAATTCAGATAAGTGATGTTTCCTTGCATTGCATTAGTTTATTATAGTTGCGACATATGCCGTGCATGTACTCTCATGAAGTGACAAGTGGACGCAGGATGACATAGGTCTTTGTGAGAAAGTGTTCAATGCCCAAGTCACTGCAAGACCACCAACCCCACAAAGAGCCGCGACAAAGCCATGCTGCCGAAAGCAAAAATCACCCGTGCGAGTGCCCACATCGCATGGCCCAAAGCATGATCTTAACCACTTCCTCTTTCTAGGTTACACTCTGCATCGGGCACTCACGGCAGCTATTACCCCAATTGTACCAACATCACACGTTCCAAAGAGGGTTGCAATATCTCAAGTGTATCTCTCCATCTCAATGATTGCTTCTCTAACAATGAGACTAGGGCACAATCATCACTGTAATATCCATTTCCTGAGCCTTCGAAGCTTGACATTTCCCAACCCATTGAAAGGCTGATAGCCTCAAAATATTGCAATGGTTGTACTCAGGCAAGTCCAAAAAAAAAAAATAGAGAGGAAAAAGAAAGAAAGAAAAAAAACACAAGAAAAAGAAAATGTAAAAATAAAAAGAAAAGAGAAAAGAAAAGAAGAAAAATATACGAAGCACCCATGATCACAACACATCACCTAGGGGTCCTCAAATTAGGTACATCCAGTGACCTTGGTCGGCTGGCTCCGTCCCTAGTCCCCTAGCCCTTTAGTATCATCCACAATTATTCAGTGCACATCAAGGATAGGACATACCTAGGGAGTTTGTCTCGCCTATGGTTAGACCTATCACCCTGACCCACTCGCACAATTCCCTCTTGCACTCTACCTTAATACCATTGCATTCAATTGTGGTAAGCACCGCACGAGTGGCCATGAAAAGTACACCATCCTCATCAAGCAAGTCCACTAGCTCCCAACTACCGAAAGTGCGGTATCCCTGTGTTCAATTATGCTACGTCATGCAGTCACAATGCAAATGATGTCTCATACACCTTCACGTGTACTTCTTCTCAACATGGATAACTTTGCTTCATCCACACATTGTTACGAGAAACCAATCCGCGGTCTTCTAACTATGTAATATCTAAGTATGCACGAGCACTCACATAATATTTGCACCGAAATATATACACAGTTTGGGTCCTCAAGTACAGGACAATACTCTCAACTCGCTTAGAGTTCGACCTGTCTCCCAAACTAATTGAACTATGTCTTGTGCATGATAGAGAATACTAGCACTACCCCTAGGGAGAGACCACCTATGAGAGATTTTCAATTGCAGGTATTGAAGACTCCAAAGAAAGTGTCGTTTGCTCTTCATCGACACCCAACTCTAAATTCTTATCCTTATCATCCTGCAAGCCCGCCAAGAATCGTCATGTACAAAATCCCCAACAAACCAACACTTGTGCTGGCCATCAGTGCAATCCCCAACAAAGAACAGCCCTACCACCAACTCCAACAACCCTACCACCAGCCACCTAGGCCACCAACGTGCCCCCAATGACCTTCCTCCACACCACCATCAACACTCCTGCACGGCAACCACCGATGTCCCTTCCACCCATGTCTTTAGTGCATGCCAAAGCCTGCTACTTACGACGATGAGTGCCATGGGACTGGCACTCGTCTAGGAGGGGAGTAATGTTAACCGTCGGACAAACAAGGTGGAAAATCTAGAAAAGCTAAAGCAAAAGAAAAAGGCCAAGGCAAAGTGAAATGGAAGAAAAAGGCGCGCCAAGAAAAATCTAGAAACATAAGAAGCACAGAAAAGTCCCGAATAAGGAAAAAAGGCGCACAAGGAAAAGCTCAAGTCAATACTTTTGTAAAAGAGCGCAAGCGCATCATGATTTAATTTAAGGAGCATCGGGCTCTCACCCGTGCAATTTGTAAATGTAGACGGGCAGTGAAAAGGAAGCTAGGAAGATAGAAGGACAATGGGAAAAAGGGCCTAGGCCACACGGTCGGCCATGTAAAAAAGGGGATAAGGGGATGACCGCCCAAAAGGGATCTAGGTTTTTGTATATAAAGTTGAAAAGTGAATGAGAAGCTCATTCTTATGTGTGGCCAAAGCTTCTTCTTCTTCTTCTCTTGTTTTTTGCCTTCTTGCTTGTGCTTGAGTGAGGGATGGAGGGAGTTTGAGGGACTGAGGGAGTGAGTGTGTGAGAGTGAGGGAGTGAGTGTGTGAGAGTGAGACATCGTGGAGAATAAGCTCCCCATCTTCTCTCTTCATCTTCTCTTCTTCTCTTCTCTTCTCTTCTCTTCTCTTCTCTTCTCTTCTCTTCTCTTGCGTGGTTATGGAGGATGGAGCTTGACGGAGGGGGCTTGAGCTTGCTTGAGCTTGCCACAAGGATCGTGGAGCAACCAAAGTGCAAGAGAGAGGAGGGAACTCAATCGAGCATCAAGGTAAGCTCACTACACCCGTAAGGTAGGCATTGCGTGTTGGCTATATGAGAGGTATCCATGGCTGCTCGACTTGAAACACTTGATTAATAAGCGGTCCGTAGGTCTCGGGGTAGAGCTCCGTAGCTCCCCTCCATCGGGTCTTCCTAACAGCCTTATAGCGTCGGTCTACAACTGCTCCACTTTGCACAAACACAACTGGGCCAAAGCAGACTCATACCGCACTTGGTTCAAAGAGAATGGGAAATGAGAGGGATGCGTTGCTCGACCTCTCTGCCCATAGGGCATAGTCCCATTCCAGTCCCCTAAAAGGTATGAATCAGGGTTCTAACTAACATTGTCTAAGGTCATCGTCCGACTTTCCCTAACATTCGTCATTAACACTTCCTTTGAGGAAAGCTCTCGGCTAACCGAGACCACCCCTCCGTAGGATAGATCTATTGGTTACATCCACCATGCTTTCCTTGAGGGTTGCTTTAGTTATCTAATTACCTACCACATTGTGTTTGACACATAAAAGAAACTTCCTTAATTAACCCGTTAATCACAGGTTCCTTTACGTAATTTAGGACACTAACACGAAAACAAGATAAAACAATATCAAACACTTCCTTAACTTATCTTCAAATTAATGTTTGTCTCTTGCCCATACAGGAGAATTAAGTGTTCCTTTCTGCCTCTGCAGAAAAATCCTTCCGTCTCCCAACAATAAAACCCAAAGGTTTATCCTACCAAGATTCCACCCTGTAACTAGTATCCAGAGCCTCAGGATCCCATCCTGAGTCACGTAGAACACTTGTGTAGGGTTCGGAGGTATTGGGATTTACGGCCAAAGTCCCACTGGCACCCAAGTGTCCTCCTATGCCAAGTAATTTCCATGGAGAGACCTCTCACAGTAGGTTCAGTCCACATTCCCGGCGCAAATTCATAACCCCCTTGGTTAGGATTTGGCAGTTCGTGGGGGGTAGCTAGCGCCATCCTTCCTTAATTATGCCTTTAGGAAATCATCCACAGCTGAAGCAACCAGCCTAACATCCTTTAACTAGGAAAACATCCTTCTATTCCCATGGCATCACAGACCCGGCCATGAAATCATCAACCACACCCCACTTTGGTTAACATCCAAAACCACATTAACAAACGGTTGAATGCACAACCTCTTGCTTCAAGGCATTGCAATCCCATTGCATGTACAACCAGAATTTAACTTGGATGTATCAAAACACTTTTACAACCTTTTCAAACAACCAAGCATAACTTGGATCAACAATCCATCTTTAACAAGATCAACCTTCGTTAAAACCATTTTGACAGTTCCAAGCAACATTCTTAGCATGAATCAACTACCCTAAAGTTCGCTCTTCCCCTTGGGTTAGGGCTTCGCAAGGTCGATTTAACAAGTTCCTTCTAGATCCTTTAAATGAACTAAGTGATTTCATCT
The DNA here is from genome assembly GCF_053477565.2 of Lygodium microphyllum. Lineage (NCBI taxonomy): Eukaryota > Viridiplantae > Streptophyta > Polypodiopsida > Schizaeales > Lygodiaceae > Lygodium > Lygodium microphyllum. The sequence continues at coordinate 75,095,985 of NC_141164.1, read as the reverse complement.
TGACCTTTATTAATCCTGGCTACTATTTAGGGTAGAAGATCAACACAATTCCTAGAGTAGCTATCTAATATCACAGGTCACCAAGTGCTAACCCATATTGCTAGTACATCACCAAGAGTACATTAACAAGATTCCAACCTAATTAGCCATAGGTTATCCAATCTTCATCTATCGGCTAGAGTTCGAACAAGGATCTCTAAACAGAATTTCTTTTAGAACTACTGCTCTAACAATGTTTATTGTGCAATCCCATTGTGTGTGCAAGTTAACATATATCGACATGTGCATGATCTAACTGTTACTTTAATGTACTCTATCATCCTTGTGCATGAAAAACTGGTTTGCAATCTTAGGCTACTATTGTATTTTTTGATAAGGGAGTATTTTTATCTCTTTCGATGTGAGGCTCCAATCCTTTTCATGAAAATAATGCAAGATTCTAGCTCTTTCTAAATGCAAACTAAGGTAATCCATTCAGTGCATAATACAAAAATATATTCTATTATTAATCAGTAGAATGTTCTTCATGCAAGTGTTTGTATCAAGCATTTCGGCATCTTATAATGCGTTTTCCTTAATCAATTTTACCTATCATTTCATTGACCATAAACATGAAATTTCTTATGATTATTACAATTATCGTAACTAGATTCATGCCTAGGTTCTTTACCTATCAAACCATGCAATATGAATTTAATTATGATCCCCTATCCTCATGAGATAAGCAAGACATCGAAGCAGTACTTGATTGTGGGGAGAAACTTTAGTGTTTACCCTTGGCAGTGTGTTTGCATGGGTGGTGGCATCTTGACTCGAATCTCCGTCCATGGTTGTGGGATTCCCATTCACTTGGGAAGGTCTCTGCTTCGGGGCCATCCTCAATTATGAGACTCTCTGATTCATGGGAGAAAGTCCATAAGAACCTTGGCCAAGAGACAATGTACAAATAGGGAGCGCCTATTGGGAGCCGTGTATCTCATACACGAACTTCGGTAGAGAGCTTTAATGGGATGTGTCTTCTTGTGCAGGGATTGCAGAACTCTAGCACTCCAATGCCACCTAATCATATCCTGATGATAAAGATATACTCCCAAAGGCACAAAAAGGGAGCCCGTGCATGAATTGGGCTTAGGGGGGGAAGGTTGGAAAACTTCTAGAACCTTCTCTCTCTCCCTCTTCTTCTCCTTCTCTCTCACCCTCTTCTCCTCCTTCTTCTTCTCCTCTCTCTCCCTCTTCTCCTTCTTCTTCTTCTCCTCTCTCCCCCTCTTCCTCTTCTTCTTCATCTCCTTCTTCTCTTCTTCTCTCTCTCTCTTCTTCTCTTCTTCTCTTTCTTCTCCCCCTTCCTCTTCTTCTTCTTCTTATCCTTCTCTCTCTCCCTCTTCTCCTCCTTTTCTTCTCTCCTTCTCTTATCCTCTCTTCTCTCTTCACGCTCATCATGGGGGCCATTGCGGCAGATTAACGAGCGGGGGTGCGACGTAGGGAGGGGGGACGATGTTTGCAGATCAGCTGGAGGGGGGGCGCCTGTGCGTCACGGCCAGCAGGGGGTTGTCTGTCCCGCAACGAAGGGAAGGCGCAGCGTCTTATAGGAGGGAGAGGAGGTAAGGGGGGGGAGGAATCGGCGCTCCTCGCCAACTGGGGTTTGCATGCCCCCCCTACTCTACATTACTCTCACTCTCTCTCTCCCCCTTGCCATGTAGTCGGCAGGAGGAGAGAGAGGGAGTAAAAAAAATTGAAAATTTTTTTCTTAGGGGAGGGGGGGGACACTACAGCAAGCTACCTATTATAAAGAACTAGAAAAAAATAATTTTCTCTTATGGATATCTATGGTGGCAAAGAGGAAGTAATGAGCATCAAATGTTGAGAACCTACGTGAGCATTTCAAGAAGGTTTTCATGGATAAAGATAATTTCTTGCTACTATAAGAGTTTTCTTAGGAAGAGCCATCAAAAAGGCCAGGTGTCAAAAAAGCTTCAAGATTTGATGGCATGAACATAGACTTTTTTAAACATTTTTGGCTAGCATTGAGGGATCACACCATTGATCTAATCAATCAATATTGGAAGAAGAATTATCTTCCATTGTCTTGGAAAATAAGTGTGATCACATTACTACCCAAACAGAATCAATGCTCTACATTAGGACATTGAAGGCTCTTATGTTGACTAAAATAGTTGAAAGGAAACACTTTGTTGTGATTCACTTTTTTTTAAAACAATTTTTGAATGGAATTGTAACATATTAGGACAATGAGCTATGATAATAATGTCTCACATGAGCTACAAGCACTATGTTGCACAAGGAGATGAGGATTACAATACTTTTAAGAGAATGTCAGAAAGATAAGAGTAGAAAGAACACATTTGGATTGAGCTTGGGGGCTTTAGAGAAATTATATTAAACATGTTATAATAGAATGTGTAGCTATGCTTGAGTCTGCATGAGAATAAAGGGATAGTAAAATTGAAAGATAGAGAGATAGTGCAATAGTCACGATAGGTGAAATTTATTTATAGTAATTATCCTTATATTAAGTCATTTACTATTAGCATCATCAATTGGGAGAGGGAGTGCTATAGTGAATAGAGAGAGGGGGGGAGGGAGCACTTGACACCTTGGATTCTTTAACTCCCACCCATTTTGTTTGCAAGGGGAGAGGAGAGAGAAGATTTTAATGGGAGGGGGTGGCCTTAGATGCATTTAATTCTCTAACATCCATTTAAGTGAATATTCTTGGTTGTTGGTGAAGGTGAATTAAATTTTGTGATGTAGTAAATTCTTGGCTACTTGTGATAGCCCCATATTGCATAGTGTACACATGCATATGTACACATGCACATGCACAATCTCAGGGAGGCTACTGCAAATACATGTGTGTGTCACATGCATTCAAAATAAGATATTTTTAAAATACTATTTTTATACATTTGTTACATGCACAAATGTGTAATACATAAAAGGGTTATTTACATATTGAATAGAAAAGGGTTGTGTTTTATTTAGGAAAAATTCACATATAAAGATATTTATAAATAGGCCTTGAACACGTGTGATGTAGAGGATATACATATAGTGAACCCCTTGAGTGCATAGTGCATAGTTCATAGTTCATAATACACAATGCACACCATACACCATCATGCATTGGCATTAACATAGTGCACACACTTCACACTCACATGTTCATGCACAATACCTTGCAATGATACACTTGAGCACTTTCTAGATCCCTCTTTCCTCTCTCTCTCTTACTCATGATGCCCACTTATTTGCATGGGGGGACCAATGGAAAGGAGGAGGAAGGAAGGTGATATCTTGCATTGCCCAACACAAGTGTACTATACACTTGTGCAGAATGCACAATGCATAGGCATAGTGTACACATTCATAGCATCCTCCCACATCACACCACCCTACACTAGCGCACACCACTATGCATGTACCCCTCATAGTGTGTAACCCATTGCATTGCACTTTGTATCTTAGTGCACACATTCCACTATTAGAATAGTTTCATTATAATGCAAAGTGCACTAGTGTACATGCAATATACACCCATTGTACACTAGTTTACCTTAGTGTACGTATATACACACACATATCTTCATGCACAAAAAAGGGATACAAGCTTATGTACCTACTCATTGTCTCTTTATTCTCTATATATATATATATATATATATATATATATATATATATATATATATATATATATATATATATATATATATATATATATATATATATATATATATATATATCCATGAAAGGGGAAGTCAAAGAGAGCAAAGGAGGAAGGAAGTTGACATTGTGCAATGCACTTGCATATAACCCCACAACTCATTCTAGGAGACTACATGTAGACAACGTTGCACTTAAAGCACAATGCACAAGTATCTCATTCTAATGCAAATAGCTTGTGCATTAGACACAATACATCCCCATATGCTTAAGTGAACATGTGCATCAAACCAATGCACTAGTGTACTTTAGCACATGTACACTGCACCCCAACTTATTGTACTATACCTAGCACACCATATTTAACATTATGCATAGTTCACTACATTTAGTATGCCATACAAATGCACATAACTACTACACAAGGCCACTATAACATCATACCATGGTAACCACAAAACATGTTTCACTGGCATTGAAATGTAAAACACGTGAGATGCCTTAAACATTTCATAAAAACCCTAAACGTGCTAGGTGAAACGGTTGATTGAAACTAGATTTTTTATTAGAAAATAATTATCTTTCTTGCTCTTTTGAGAGTTTTTGGACACTGTGCCTATAGGATAGACATCATTTGTTGACATGCAAGGGTTTGCATGGTATAAACGTGTGAGTTACAACTCACTGTTTATAAAGAAAACTATCTCATATAGATTATTCAACCATTTCACCTTGCATTTCACTTGGGGCTTTCCCGAATGTGAAATGTTTCGAGGTGAAACACAATGTTTTAGGGGTGAAATGTTTTGCGATTACCTTGCCTCATACTCAAACTTTCACCAAGTGCACTACACTATGCAGTGGTGTACTCATTAGAGCACAATGCTACACAATGCATGCGCATAGTGCACAGACATGCATTAGTGTGTATACCTACAAGTAGTTGCATTGGCATCTATCTACTACAGCTAGTACACTCACGTTGCACTATACCCTCCACTCTAGCTCATTTTGCACCTTATCTCTAACCTCACACACCACCTAATGTGCAACACTAGTGTATAGTGCATAGTGTTCACATGTACAATGCACGATGCACACACAACATCAATAGCCCTTGCATTAGTCGAAGCAATCAACTCACCTTGCATTTAGTCTAAATACACACTACCCTTTGGACATCCTGCACATGCACCATCCTAATGTACTACATAATGCACTAGTACATGGCATTTGTGGAGGAGCATAGTGCATGGTTCACATGCACATGTGTGCACATGTACTACATCCCTAGCCTACTAAAGTGTACCCACCTTGCATACCATTGCACCTTCACCCATCCACACTCACCTCACTATACCCTAATGTATTACATTGTCTACGAAATGACCACCTTAGTGCACAATGCACATGCACATGTGTGCACAATGCACAACACACTGTAGTGCACAGGCATGCTACTACACCCCATTTTAAACTATCCTAGGGTACTCATCCACATGTACTCACACATAGTTTGTTATGCATAGCCATCCTAATTTACCCTATTGCACATGCACTAGTGCACAATGTACACATGTAAAGGTGCGCAAGTGCACTCATGTGCTAGCCTTTTACAATCACTTCCACACCCTCTTGCACACCTATCATGCATGGGTATACTTAACTGCTGCACCATCAATTCTTGCAATCCAAAAAATAGGCACATAATCCACAAAATGTAGCATATCATCACAACATGTGTGCATGCACTATCTCACTCAGCCAAGAAAATCAAACAAGCCACAATCAACTATGAAAACAGAAAGTGCACATACACAAATAGAAAGAGAAACAACATAAAACAAAACAACTGAATGGGGCAAACAATGCAATCTCGGGAAAACTCAACTAAAAACCCATCCAAACTAGTGAAACTTGAACTTAAGAATGCTTAATTTGTTGGTTAAATCATTGTAAGAAGTTTTCAATTAAGGTATTAAACATCACACACAAATTTATTGGAAAAGGAAAGCCTATTTGTGCATATTATACACAAATACATTAGAACATAAGGTAAATTCTTGTTCAATGAACCTCTGCTTTTTGGAACTCCTAAGAAACTATAAAACTGAACCTTTATAAATGAGATAAGGAAACAAAATAGAAAAATAACAAAACTAATAGACTCATGGGAATTCGGTCCAACAACATGAAACCTAAGACGTGAACCCATGAAGTAGATGCATGTGTTTGCTAAGTAGATGTGAGCTTTCAACTCCCACCACTACTAGTCCTGGTCAATGCCTCGATATAGAGAACACCCCTATCCATGACTTTATATATCAAGTCATTCAACTACTCAATTGAGACCATGGGGACCATATGGAGAACACCCTATTTGTGACCTAATCAATCAAGTCATCCAACTAGTCAATCAAGAGACCATGGGGATTGTACCAAGTATAATGGAAAAAGCCGAGACTTTAAGGGGAGCTTTAGATGACTTCTAGCCCATAATTGTAGCTTTCAATAGGATGTTGACTTTGATATCTCAACCTCTTTCTACAAACTGAAATATGCTCTAAGAGCTCCTCACCTTCGAGACATAGTCCTCTATACTCTCCTCCTCTTGCTACTCAATATTCATGGACCGAATAATGAGTTTATCACCATAACTAGCTTCTATAAAGCATTTAATAAAAGATCCTTGAGTAGTATGAATGAGGCTTTCTCAATGGCTTCAAGCCCAATGAACCAGGTTTGTCTTTTTTCTCTTAAAGGCTGAACTGAACACTTGTGCTTGTTTAGCATCACCTATAAGATTGTTCACCTTGCAAACTTGTTCAAACTATTCCATGAAGTTATAAGGGTTGTCCCCAACATGATACTTGTCCAATTTCTTGGCTATTAATGAATTATTTCCCGGTCTTTATTCCTTGTTGTACAAGGTTTGAGCAATGCGTGTGTCTACTTACAAACAGATTGATGCATTGCATGAGATCTACAAATGAATCTTGTGAGAATCATGTGGCTTTGGCATTCAACAAAATCCTTCAAATTCTATCCATCTCTACTTATGTGATTGCAAGTTACTATTTTGTATCATTGTTGATATACAACAACTACTTGAGAGTGTTTGTTGCTTGTTCTTGTAGCTCTAAAATAAATTTCCCATGGCTTTGGGGGTACTACCAAGGCTATAACTAAATCTTTCATCAACAATATTTGAAATGAAAATACTTGTGAAACCATAGCAAGCAACTTAGGTCTTAACTACTCTATCACCAACAACATGCTTGATGAAGCAATTTGTATTGATGACCTTCAACGAGAGAAAGACCAAGACAAGAAAACTAGAAGTGCCAAATAAGACCTTTAGCTAAGCCATGGAAAAGCTAAAACAAGTGAAATGCAAGACCTTGTAACTGTTGTCAAAGGTAGCAACAAAACTCTTGAAGATGGTAGAAATCCTTAAGCTATCCCAACCATATCATCAAAATATGTAGTGCATTTGTTGTGGTGGAGATCACTTCCCTTTCGAGTGCTCAAGTCTAGCCCACACTTGCACAAACTATAAATACTTTGGATATGAAACTAGTTATTGTAGAGCTCTATGAAGACTTCCAAGGCCCAACCCTAATTTTAGTTATCCATAATATAATCAAGATCCCAACTACCCATGCCAGTCTCAATTAGTGCCACCCTTAGTCTTACTAGCTCCCCAAGAGTTTTAAAAAAAAGATATCAAGGAATGAAATAATTTCCTTGAGGATCCTAGACCACCAAGCCAATCATGACATCCTCCTAGTGATGCTCCCATCGACTATGTTGGAGAAGTCATAGAAGACAAGGAGGACACTAAACCCTTTGTTTGCTATAACAAAGAGGGTCATCCTATCGTGATGGATTATAGGCTTGTTCCTATCATGATGTTAAGATGAGGAAGAGGGTGAGGAATGATTTGATCACAAGAAATGATAGCTTCCTCAATTAAAAATAACTAGGATGCATATCCCTACAATATGCATAGAGAAAAGAACAACCAAAGGAAGTTGGAGTAGACCAATGGTGCCCTAAATTTGAAATTATCCACATGTATCAAGATTTTCCAAGACAAAATGCCAACAATATCAAGGCAATCGTACATTTGGTACCCTTGAGTATCTTTGACATTGAAATGATCAAGGATAAAGATATTATCCCTATTCTAGTCAATTCCATGATAAAAGCACAAAGCAAGAAAGTTGGACTCACCATTGAGGGGTTGACCATAGGAAATGGATCAATGATTGGCAAGAAGAACACCAAGAAAGACAAGAGTGTGCTACTATGAAACTAAAAAGTGAAGGCTTAACTACTCTATAAGGCACAATTCTTGCATTGATGACTATCTAAAGGCTAAATCACTTTGATTTGGGTTTCCAAGCCAACTCGTAAGAGTTGTTACACTAAATAGGTGGAATTTATTGCTAATTTTTATAACTTTGACTAGCCTTCCAAGTATTTATGGATTTCTCTTTTGTAGTAGTCCACATAACATTACACAATATCCATGAACCAAGTAAACCTACTCAATTTCCATTTATGCCATTTTCCATAATCACTCATAGCTAGGTCTCTATATAAACACTAGAATTCTAACCCTAAGCTAATTATGGCTTCCCCCCATCTTGCAAGTAGTTGTAACAAGTGGGATACATACAAATTAGGGGTTAGACACCCATTCACACCACTGATCGGAGTATATAAGGTGTAAGAGTCCCAAATTAGGGCAACCAATTATTATCAAGAACATACTCTTCACCTTCATCTCCAGCTTCCATGGCTTCCTCCTTCCTTCTCTCCTCTTTTCTGTCTTTGTCTCTCCTCTTCTAGTCTTCTTTTCTCTTCTTCTTGCTCTCTTTCTCTCTCTTCAACTCTTCTCCTCTCTCCTCTCATCTTCATTACAAGTGGTATCAGAACGTCAGGATTTGGTCATTTTCTTCTTTCCCCTTTATTCCTTTTCAAATCTCAAAAACCCTAGTTACTCAACTTACAAGTATAAGTACAGCAAGAAGGACTGTAGTTAAGGATTGTAGTTAACCTTAGCTTTTTGGAGCAAGCAGCAGCTATGGCTAGAGACTCAGATATATTTGGAGGTAAAATGGTTAAAATAATAGGTTTTCACTTCTTTTCATGCAAATTTTAGGGGTTCCAGACCAAGTTTAGAGTTCCAGGAGTTGGAAGAGGGCAAAACCCCCAATTACTTTTTGCCTCAATCCTCCTTCTCTCTTCCTCCTGCAAGCTGCCATGGCTGCTCACCCACACAATCTCTACAAACTTGCTCTCCATGCACCTCCAAGGCATCAGCCAACACCTGAACCTGAATCCCCTTATCTCCAACTCCATTTGGAGTACTTGGGTGACCAGGGAAACCCTGCCACAAGCAACAGGCAATAGCTCGCAATTTGTGACACAAATTGTGATGTTGCCCTTGGCCCTCTTAGCCCCCTGCTCTTGCTCTTGGCCTTCCCCTTAGCACTCTTGGCCTCCTGGGGCAAGGGTTGAGAACCCTCCTCACCAAGATTTGACCCACCCTCCTCCCTTGACATTCAACCCCTAGTTGAATTCCCTACCTATTTGTACACTACTTGTGGGTAGCCATTACTGCTCAGTCCAAGCTCTTGCTCTAGCCCACAACCCTGGAGCTTAGCCATTAGTCCCCCCCCCCCCCCCCTCTTACCCTTTTTGCCTCTTTCTTACCTGGATTGAAGCTATGGAGATCATCATGCATAGATTTCTTGAGGGTAGCCATGAAAGCTTCACTTGAAGCTTTCCTTCTTTGAAGCTCAAGCTCGGGAACAAGCACAGTAGCCATCATCATCATTAGAAGCATTAAAATGATGAATCCTTCATCCGCAGGAGTGCCCTCACCAACTGGGCTTGCTTGATGAAGAAAATGGGCATCATGACGGGACCATCTTCTCCAAGATCTGAAGGGGTATGACAATTTGATCTTAATATCTCATGTTTGTCCACTTGTTGTTGAGCTTAATCCCTATGTTGGAGAGATTAAAGATTGCATAGGCTTATTAGTCAATCCCTCTTGTATGCGTGCATAATAACTCATCTTAAAATTCATTGTATTGGTTGACATTAACCCCATCTTGTCTTGTAACCTTGGATAAGCCTCAACATGAGTAATAGCCATTGTAATTGGGTAAGTGAGTCATAGACTGCCAAGGTAACCCTACCCCAACCCTTGTTCATTTCTTACATCTCATGAAAATCTCCAATGTCTCCTTTCCGATGCATCTCATGTTGATTACTTAATTAAAATATATTTCATGTATACTTCGACTAAGGAAAAAGGCCGATGCCAAGCGAGCTGGTAAGACAAAAGAGAGATGACCCTCCCTTACCACTTAAGACCCTCAAGCAATGCACAACCCAACTTAGGGGGAACTTTGCCCACCTCCCGGTGATCCAGATCCCAATACATGTATGCAAGTGCAGGTGATGGGACCTAAAATGGGTCGGCACAGGCTATGGAACTAGCGGGACCTCATGCACAAAACAGGCAACCCCACCACACGGCCTCACAGGCCAGGAGCATCTGTAATACACCAATGTACACTAGATAGACTTAATTATGCATTTGTAGCTAATATGTAGTCCAATGTTTACCTTCCCTTCTCCTCAGAGGGAGATCCCATAACATGTAGGCATAGTGCCTCGTCGCACAAACATCAGGAAGCTCCCCTCGGTTGATTGCCACGGCTCCACCACGACTTTCCTACACCTCAGGGATTGGCCCCAAGATGCGTCGCTCCAACATATAAGACATAACACACAAACTCCATCTTTTCTTGTTTTGCATTATCCAAGAATACATAAATCCTCACCAAATAGTCCCAAGGAAAGCGTACAACTGACCTATAGCAAAGGCTCCTTTCCACTCAACGTATAAGTTATATCCTAGGAAGACAATTGCTATGCAATCCAGGAATGATACCATGCCATACGTCATGCATAGTGCATATGATCCTAACACATCGGTTTCAATTCCTTTTCCCTTTGAAAAGAAAACCTTTTTGTTTCAAAATGATTTTTTCGGGTTCAACAACGGAATCTGATATTGAATACGAAGATATGTTATCAGAACCTAGTAAAAATACCTCAATAAATTATGATATGGCTAAGGCAAAAATGAATTATTATCTATTTTAAAGTGTGAAATAAATAATTTGAAATAATTTTCTTTTATTGTTCACTAATGAATTAATAATGAATTGATTTTTTTGGGATACAAACAATATTTATCCAATCAACATTTTGTCATGTGGGAAAAATAGCCCTTTCATGATTTTCACTAAACGTATGCTTCGATGTATGGAGACTAGCACTGATTTCTCATGCTACCATCCCCTTAAATTGAATTATCGCAATTCTAAATGGAATGCGCAATCAAATGTTTTAAAAATTTAAACCCTCTCAGCCCTCTCTTAACCTCACCCTTTCCCTCTAATGTTTAGGTTATACTATGTTGCATAGGTGTAGGGTATTATTTTGTATGTATTTTTCACATAAAACGAAAAAAACATGAATTACGACACATAAACAAAGCCGAAAGACAAAATTCATGCCTCAGATTTATTTTACCGCCACAACCATGAATCATAATTTTCTAGATTTTTATAACATGAAAATCTTTTTTTTTCTATTTTTAGCTATTTTTATTTATTTATTTGTGCATAAAAATAGATCATTTTATAATTTATGATTAGTGACTGATTATGAAAGCTGAAAGATGTTTTTTCTCAGAATTTTATCCCATACGCATGTCTTTTTTCCACCCGAAACCAACAAAACCTTCATTTTTACAATAAAAATGTGCCTTTCGGGCTACAATTTAATTATTGCAACTATTTATCATTATGAATCTATATTTCTTTTATACACAGCCCTCAATCATAATACAAAAAAACTCCTTTTTTTTTGTTTCATATGAATTTCATTTAGACCATCAAACATCAACAAGAAGCAAATTTCCTTTGTAAAAATGAGGCATACTACTTATTTGCGTGCGGGTTTTGTAATTAATTTTTTCGGGTTGCCAATGGACTGACCAGCAGCAAATCTTCAATTTTGAACATCTCCTTTCAACCTCCTCTTGATCTTGGAGCAATCCGGTTCATGTCGGGCAAGCATCCTTCAATCGGTATTCCTTCTTCTTCATGTGCATGAATTGCCCCTTAAGGGGAGAGAGAGAGGGAGGAGACAGAAATATTGGTTTTTTATCTCCATGTCCCCCCCCACAAAAATCAAATTTTGAAGGGGGCCCCAAAGGGAGCCCCCAAGAGTCACACTCTTTGGCCCCTAAAGCCCCTTTCCACTTGCTTCCTTTGGCCCTTGGCCTCCCAGGCATCCCCATTCCCACATCCAGCATCGGATTTTGGGGCCTTGTCGCTTAAAATTGTACTGATTGCAGTTGCCGCCTTCGACGAAGTCTATTTTTCCCATGAAATTTGGATTTTTTGGCTATTTTTAAGCACTTCTTGGCATCAAAAATCATCTATCATTGGCGACCACAGGATAGGGCGACTCAGCCCATCAAATCCCACGAACATATCTGCATATAAACACAACCACAAAGAGCATCAAGTTGATACAAAATAGATACACAACAAAACACGTCATAGCTCTCATCCTAGCTCCTGACAAAACCAAAGCATGAAATCCACAAGGAGTAGACCTAGCAGAATCTGACAGAAAGTCAAAAGCTAGTCACAAACCAACTTCTCCAACATAACCAAGCTAAAAAGAACAATCAAAGAGGTTATCCTAAGTGGTGGTTTGGACTACCTACCTAACTAAGGACAATTGAACCAGGAACTCCTACGAGGCGATGACTCTTATAGCCTGATTAATAAATGATGTCTTGTAGCACATTTTCCTTTTAGCTTTGAATTTTCCATAGTTAGACGTGTAAAAAGGAGAGAGGTGAGCGTAGTGACCCAAGGAGAACAAGGCATCGGCCTCAGGTCCTGTCTTGGTACCCAAGAACCTACTAAGCCCTTGAAATGCAATACTTAATCATTTTCTAACGCTCACTTTTATTTTCGCTCCAACCTTCTTTTATTTACGTTGTTTTTTCAACTAATTGCCTTTTCTTATGATTTTCTTCTCTGTCCTCTTATTCTTGTCCTTTCCTTTGTCTCTCTTCTCTTTCTTTTGCCATCTTTCTTCTTCTTTTTTCTTTTTTTGTTATTTTTTTCTTTTCTAAAATAAATAAATTATGACAAGGAGCTAATCTTTGTTGTTGTGGTCTCATGAGGGAGAAGTGGGGGGTTTAAGGGACTTACTAAGAAAGCTTTTTCCCTACATGTATCCTTTTAGGCTCATTCGAACATTGAGAGGAGTTGTGGACAAAAAGGGGGTAGTTATAGCTAGTAAAATGGTTTATCACTCATGTACTCTAAGAGGGCTATGCAAAAGGATGGTAAGAGGGCAGTACACATGATTAGCCTAGCCATTGCACAACTATCTATGCCGGCATTGGAAAAAAAAATAGTGGTGGGAGGCAGTATTCTTGGGAGTAGGGTCTTGTCTTAATAATACTCTAAGGAGCCTAAGGTAATTACAAGTTGTGAGGAAAGTGGGGTCCGACAAGAGTTGAATTCATTGAGGAAATGGTCAATAGAGACATACAAGTTATGCTCAGAAAAGGTGAGTGCTTCCTCAAGCTTAGTGGTGTTGAAATTATAGCTTTTCAAAAAGTCATATCGGCCATGGACATCTAGATTGAAGTCCACTCCTACCCTTCTAGGATATGGCATGTAGGTGGGGTTATTCCTCTCAAAGGGTAGGGTGTTGCAGAATGACATCCATGTGTCCATATTGCCATCCTGAATGTGCCTTCTTCACCTTGGCTGGCACTCGTAGCCCTTTACTGTTTTGGGCACTTCCATGACCTTGTTCTCCCTGTAGTTTCAGGAGCCTCTATTCCCCATAAGGTAGGATTCTTCTCTCTTTCGGCAACCCACGTATCTGCTAGCCTTCTTCTTACATTAATCACCTCTTCCACCACCTTGATATAGTGGGGAATTTGAAATTAAAGTCGAAGGGCGTGAGCCATTCTCCTTCTACTCCCATACTACGAGTTCTAAATTCCAATCTACTAGGAAGCAGTCTTCTCTTGGAGGGATGGGCACTTTTGGGCCACTACTGGTTGTGAGTTCTCAGCCTCCTCCGTGTTTGGTCCAGCATGTTCATTATCCTCTTTTTTA